>NC_053494.1:71648734-72008756 GCF_905171775.1 Rana temporaria
GGCTCCCTCTTTATTTGTGGGGATTCCAATCAGGTTCTCCTCCCATTTTTGGACAAAACCCCCTACTCCCCTCCGAAAAAACAGGTTAAATGGTCCCTCTCCAATTTGCTATCTAAGTACAATCTAGTGGACTCCTGGAGGGAAACGAACCCCACCAGGCGCTCTTACACATACTTCTCAAATCCACATCAATCGTCTAGCCGTATTGATCACGTTTTTTTGACAATAGGTATGCTGCCGGAGGTACTTGACTCCAGCATCATTCCTATTCCTTGGTCGGACCACAATGCAGTCCTTACCACTCTAGCTTCTACTATACCCAAAAAGCATGATTCCACATGGTACCTGCCAGACATAATTCTCAAACACCCATCTTATAAAAAGGTAATAGAGCAAAGCCTAAAAGAATACCTGACACTAAATGCAACCCCGGAAATCTCACCGCTAACACTGTGGGAAGCACACAAACCAGTGCTGAGGGGAATAATACAAAAACAATACGGGATCCTTAAAAGGGAACGCAAGCAACTAGCAAATAAACTTGAACTAGAACACAATCTGGCATTCATGGCCTTTCAACATAGTCACTCGCCCAAAACAAAAGCCCGTCTCGACAAGGCGCGAACGGAATACGATTTATTCCTCACGGAATCTGCCGATAAATCTCTGCGTAGGACGAAACACTTTTTCTACAAACATGCTAACAAATCAGGCTCACTCCTTGCAAGATCACTTAATTCAATCAATAAAACATACAAACCCATTCAATTAAAAATTGCAAATAATAACATTTCTAGTAACCCGATCAAAATAGTGCAAACATTTAGTACGCACCTTAAAAAATTATACTCCGAAACTAAAGCATTCAACTCACAGGAAGCTGATACCTTTTTTTCTGATTTACAGTTACCGCGATTGAGTGACTCCCAAAACGCACTTTTAGATGAACCAATAACACCAATAGACATCCTGACGGCCATTAAAGACCTTAAAATAAATAAAAGACCGGGTCCAGATGGGTTCACTGCGCGTTACTATACAACGCTCAAGGAGCAGATCTCCTCCACAATGGCTGACGCCTTCAATGATTTATTGAGCCACAAATCCTTTAGACAAGAATCCCTCACGGCCACGATTTGTATGATACCCAAACCGCATTCAGACGCTACCCTTAGCGAAAACTACCGCCCGATATCCATGCTTAACACGGACATTAAAATACTTGGCAAAATCCTAGCCAGCAGACTGAATAAGATTATTGGATCACTGATTCATCGGGATCAAGTGGGATTCATGCCCAATAGACAAGCAGGGGACAACATTCGGAGGGCAAGTCTATTAGCACACATTGCAAGAAAGAGGAAAATTCCAGCATGCTTCTTATCACTAGATATTAGACAAGCCTTCGACTCAGTCTCTTGGTCATACCTAGAGTACTCATTGCTGAAATGGGGCTTTGGTCCCAACTTCATACGATGGGTTCTACAGTTATACAAAAACCCGAAAGCGTATGTCAAATACGCAGGCTATAAATCAGATGCATTCTCCATACAGAGAGGCACTAGACAAGGCTGTCCATTATCCCCTTTATTGTTTGCCCTCCTCATAGAACCTCTGGCCCAAAAAATAAGAGCAGACCCCAAGGTACTGGGTATTGAATTGGGTGGTATAAAACACAAATTATGTCTATATGCGGACGACATCTTGTTGTTCCTCTCGTCCCCCCAAGTTTCTGGTCCCAACTTAACCCCAATTTTACACCAATTCGCGTCTTTTTCGGGTTTAGCGATAAATCCTAGGAAATGTCTGGCCCTCAACGTTTCACTTTCCAGCACAGAATTGAATGCGGCGAAAGTGGGTCTTCCCTTCGAATGGCCAGCCAAAAGCATCCCTTATTTAGGAATACACCTCACTGCTAACATATTAGATCTATATTCATACAATTATCCTGCACTTCTGAAACATTTAACAAGTCTTTTAAACTCATGGGCCCTACTCCCCTTATCCTGGTTCGGTAGAATTAATGCAACAAAAATGACCATACTGCCCAAGCTCCTATACCTCTTTAGAGTACTCCCTATACCCATTCCAGCACATTTTCTTAGAATAGTACAAAAACGGGTCTCCACCTTCGTCTGGGGTTCTTCCAGGCCAAGAATCAAACCACAAGTCTTACATCTCCCCAAGACGGCAGGTGGACTCGGTTATCCCAACTTTGCCCGTTATTACCAAGCAGCACAACTGGCAATGTTAACAAAATATCATGCCAAAAAAGAGGTGCCACTTTGGGTATCAATAGAAGCAGTGGAAAGCGACCCTATTTCTATATCTAACTTATTGTGGATCTCTCCAAAGTTACGTAAGCATATTACCAACCCAGTCACGAAGCACTCGCTTTCCTTATGGGATGCAGTTAAATCCAAACATCACCTTTTGTCTCCATTAATCCCGTTGCTGTCCTTTAATAAAAACCCGGCATTCTACCCAGCTTGGGTCTCCCCCAGTTCCTTTAAAGAATGGGTGGAAAAGGACTGTACACTCAAATACAAATTTTTTGATTCAACGTCAATGACCCCCTTCCCATCTATGTGTAAAACACATGGTATACCACCGAAGGAAATCTTTAGATATTTACAGATAAAAAAAATTTTCCAACCTCCTACTAACTCAGCATTCTTGCCGAACAAATTCACCGTTTTTGAAAATGTATGTGATAAGAATCCCCACGCTAGAAACGTGATTTCAGCCCTATACTCCCAACTACTTTCGCAACCAGACAAAGGGAAACTATCATATGTCCGTAAATGGGAAGAGGACTTGGGTACAGAATTGAATGAGAGGGAATGGGAGCAAATATGGAACAATACTAAAACAGCTTCCTCTAATGTGCTAGCAGCGGAAGCAAACTACAAAGTACTATCTAGGTGGTATTTGGTGCCGACCAGAGTGGCTAAATTCTCTAGTAATTATTCTGATCAATGCTTCAGGGATTGCTCTGGTACAGGAACATATATTCATACATGGTGGTCGTGCCCAAAGGCACAGGTATTTTGGTCGGAAGTTTTCCAAACAATAGAAGCCCTCACTAAAACTTCCTTCCCTTTGGATCCTAAAATGGCATTACTTAATTTAAAACCAAACAATATGTCACATATGCATTTCAATCTGATTAGACAGCTCCTTACGGCGGCAAAACAAACAATAGCGAAAGCTTGGAAATCTCCTAATTTATTAATGAGCGAAGCTGTCAATAGAATGAACACAGCAATGATGTATGCCAAAATGTCGGCCATTGAAACAGACACGATCGCCAGATTTGAATGTATATGGGAACCCTGGATTAATCTCACAATGCAGAACACATTTGTTAATGTGGTAATGATGCCATGGTAGTCCAACCATTGTACAGGTGGCCTGATTTATTTTACCAAAATACTGATAGATCCCCGGTCTAGTCCTGCAGATCCCTCTACCCCTCCCTCCTTCCCTTACCTCCCCTCTTTTAATTTTATTTTTTTTATTTTTCTTGATTTTGTCTTTCTTTTTTATCTCGCATTTGCGACTTATATTTACCTAAGTTATTAGGAAACTACAACACTAACTAGATGCCTCTAACGACTTGGAAGCAGTACAACGCCTGGAACGGAGTCCATAAGTTACGCTGCAAGACCTCAGATATCCAGGACTATGCGTTAATTGACTTCTCAGTTTTTCTTTTGAGTTTATTTTGATCACATTTTCAAGAATGGAGATTATATGTGATACAGAAGTAATGCTTCATTATACTATTTTTAAGAATTTTCCTCTATATATGTTAATACTATCTGAAAATTCTGTATACTTTTTGTTACTATTACACAATAAAGATATATTGACACGGAAAAATATATAATAATAATGTAATGATTTGGATGCTCTCATTTAGGCCTCCTGGTGATATGGTATCAAGGGAATATATCCAGAGATATTCTCTTTCACATAGTCTTTTGTAGCGTTCAGCAGTAGGCAGTGTTTTGGAGATGGCTTCCAGGATCCACACTCGTAGACCATCGGAGGACTGTTTATGAAATTGTAGGAAGTGTCTGGGGACACTGTGTTTGTCTTTTCCTTGTTCAACCAAGTTTCGATGTTCACCAAATCTTTTGCGTAGTGTTCTGATTGTGCGGCCTACATAAAACAGGCTGCATGGGCAGGTTAAGAAATATACCACGTATCCAGTGAAACATGTGAAGAAGTCTGGTATTACGTATTGTTTGCCCTTGCGAAATAAGTATTTTTGTCTATGTGTCATATGGGCACATGTGAGGCATAATGGCTTCTTACATTGATACATGCCTTTTATGCCAAAGAAGGTAAGGGGAATGCTACGGATGGGGCGAGATGTCTTGGTCTTACTTGGGGCTATTTTAGCCTTTATGTTTCTGGCACGTCTGTAGGTGACCAGGGGACAGTCGCTAACTGTAGTTTTCAGGTGGGGGTCCTCTCTTAGTATGTGCCAGTGTCTTGAGAGGATCTTTCCATTTGGTTTTATTTGTTGTGAAATTGTGTAATAAAGCGGGTGGGTTGGATGCTGTCAGATGGTTTAGCTTCTGCTTGATTTCCTAGGTCTTTGTGAAGAGAGTGTCACCAGTTACTCTCCATCTACCTCCACCATTTTTTACAACACCAATTGGACGTGGTCTCACTCTATACTCCATCCCCCACATAGGGTAGGTTTATAAGCTGTGGAACACTACCTAAACCTAGGATTTCATCACTCAACCACGATCAGACTCACTTTTTATAAAAATTCTGGAATATTGTTTAATCCACAACTACTTTGAGTCTAATGGCATCTTCTATATCCAGACTCAGGCTCGGCTATGGGGGCAAATTTGCCCCCAGCTATGCAAATTTGACCATGGGAAAATGGGAACATCAATACATTCAACAGAATAACCCCTATGCTTCCCATATAGTATATTACAGATGTTACATCGATGATGTAGTCATCATATGGGACAGTCCTGAATCCATGATTCCAGCTTTCTTACAATACTGCAACACCAATAATATGGGACTATCATTCGCCTCTGTATCCGATAGCAATAAGTTGGCCTTCCTAGATCTCAAATTATTCCATCATGACAATACCATCTGTACTCAAAATTACACCAAGCCTACCTCAGGTAATTCCTATCTACACTACAATAGCTGCCACCATCCTCGCTGGATAAACAACATACCCAAAAGCAAGCTCTGCAGGCTTAAACATAATTGTATAAAGCCTTCCGAAAACCTTGCACTAGTCTACTATACAAACAAAAGGTAAATTCTATATCTCATCCGGTCAGATTCATTACACGATTCTCTGGCCACCATAATGAATTACGCAACCTACTGACCAAACATTGGGCCCTACTTACCAATGACCCCGTCCTAAAGAAATATATTGGTCCAAAACCTGATATAACTTTCAGGAGGTCTAGATCTCTACAAGACCAATTAACCTCCAGTCATTACATACCAAATTCGAAACGACTAACACCTTCCAATGGCATCACCCGCTGTGGTCACTGTTCATTTTGTCCTTGGGTTAATGAAGGTACTACCTTCACTCTACCCAATGGTGAAACCTTTATACCCAACTTCCACGCAGATTGCAATACGCAAGGGGTAATTTATTTGGTAATTTATTTGATTGCGGTAGTCCCCAAGAATGAACGGGGGGGAAATTGGGACAAGTTGATATTACAAAAAGAAACCTTATGGATCGAACGCCTCATTGCCCTTTGTACTCCTGGCCTTAATGAGGCACAATCTTATAAACCTTTTTTATAGGAACTAGTTGCCTCCCCCACCCATTTTTTTCCCATTTTCCTCCTCTCCCCTCCCCCCTTTCTCTCCCTCTTCCCCTTCCTTTCCTTTTCTTTTCCCTTCCCTAATTCTATGGATCAAATTAATTCTGGCTCCCTTTCCCCCCCCTTTTTTGGAAAGTAGAAATCGTTTACACAATTGACGAGCACTGTTATAAATAAGCTACCTAACAAATCTATTTAATGTATCATCGCTAAAAGTTCAGATTTTTATCTGGTATACCTTCTGCTATGACGATTGATTTGGGTGATATTATTTTATTTAGTGCATGATCTACGGTATGGTTATAATATGACAAACTTTGATCTGTATATAAAAAATCCCCTTTCCCCGTTCTTCAATTTTTACCTGTTCCTCCCCTTCACCCTTCCCTACCGCCTTTCCCCCCTTTTTTCTCTCCCCCCTCCCCCTTTTCTCCTTGTTTTTCCTTCCCCTCCCTTCCTTTGGCCCCTTCCCATCACTTCTGAACCTCCTCCTCTGTTTTCCCTATGCTATGCCATATAATGATTTATAGTACTGCATCTATTTCTAGAGTTTTACCAAATTATAATTCCCTCATGATACTATGAAAAATCCATTAGGTTGTGGTTTTTGAAAATCTTTCAAAGGAATTAATAATTTTTGAAATGTATGTGCCACGGATCTAATTTAAATATGCTGTAAGCGATGTAATATTTATGATGGGCATGTGAATCGATAACCCCTCTCATGTTTTTTTTTCTTTCTTTGCTGCTTCAGATCTCTCCTTACCTTTTCTGTTCTACCCGTGTGTCACTTCACATCCCAATAGGTTTTTCCCTCTCTCTGTATAGTGTTGGCCGCATCTAATATCTCCTTAACATCATAGAGATATTTCTATACACCACTAGATGGAGCCTCCGTCCTGGTGTACCGCCTCCCATGCAGTGCGCCGCCTTTGTTTATGCGACGCCTACGCTGGAAGGTGCTTTGCGGCCTTTGCGGATGACGTCACACGGCCGCGCCGTCCTGTACGTCTTCACCGCATGGAACGGGGCTCTATTTAAGCCCCAACGCTCTAAACGCCAATTGCTGCAGTCTCCCGGGAGGCTTGTGGATTGAGAGTGCCATCGCCACTAACACTCAGGTAAGTTTTTATCCAGCCTTATCGTCTCTCCCTCCGATCCTTTATGAACAAGCTATACTGACAGCATATGTCTGTCTTTGTTTTTTAATCTACCAGGATCAACAGTGCTCTTGGCCTAGCAGCCATTTTAGGCTGATATCCAGGCACAAACACCACCCCTATATGCTTTTACCAGGGATGCCAGTCCTGGCTCCCCCCCCCCCTCTGTGGCCCTGCTACTCTCCACTGAAGGTAATATGCGGATACCTTTAATAACTTTACCTTATATTTAAATCTATAATTCTCTATTGTAAAAAACATATAACCATTTATATCTATCTTTTAGATTTTTTGCCCTAAAGGGTTCTACATATCTGTCTAACGTCCAGCAGCCTGGACTTAGCTACTTAACCCTTTGTAGGAAGTTATCCCTCCTATAATTTGCACTCACTATTGGATGATATAAACGTTTTAACACTATTTGTAAGTACATTAACCCTTTGGAATAACTATATTCTTGTCACTAGATAAATATACTTTCTTTTACTTTATTATCCATTCAATATTATTATATATCCCCGTCCCCACTATACTAATGAATGAATGCCTTTGGGATGGTTTCACACTGAACCTTCTTTCTAGGTCCGCTTCTTGAGGACCACCTTTATTTCACATTTTTCTCGTTTCTTCATTTTCATTGCTCTTTGGGAGAGTGATTAGCGTTGTTCATATGCTCATCTATTTATGTATCTATTAAATGTATTCATTGTTTAATTGTTTTATTCTGTATATGTCTGTCCATTTGTTTTTATTCATCATCTCCAGCTTTGTTCCCGGAGGACAGACCCGACTGCTGACACCCGTCCACAACAGCAACACCGGACTCACCTTCCTCTTCTCTTTGCACACGGAAGTCGGAGCGGATGATCTTTACCATGCCTGTTTCCACAACATTTCAGCTCAGCGTCTGCTACTTCTCTCTGCCAATCCCTCCATTGGCTGCCACTTACCCAACAAATTAAATTCAAAATACAAACAATAACTCACAAAGCTATGCACTACTCAAACCCCAGCTACATCACTAACCTAGTCTCAAAATATCAACCAACTCATTTTCTTTGTTCCTCCCAAGACCTCTTGCTCTCCAGTTCTTTTGTCACTTTCTTCCATGCTCGCCTCCAAGACTTCTCTCGAACCTCTCCCATCCTTTGGAATTCCAACTCTACCGACTTTAAGGCAATCCCTGTGTCAGGACCTGGGCTTGAACCTGGGACCTCTTCTGTGTCTGGCATTGACTCTTCCCACTGAACTATCTGGGATGGAGGACAATTCCCTGCACGATCTGCTGGATAAATCTGATTCATTAGACTACTTTGCTTGGTGTCTTGATTGCTGTTGAACCTTGAACTCCTTGCTCCACCCATGAACTAAATAAAAGCCTTGTCTCAGCACTTCCTCTTTGCCAGGTAATTGTGCCTTCCCTGCCAGTGCCTTGCTGTTGTCTTTCCTGCTGCCATCTGTACCTGTAACCACCAGTGTTTGACCCTCTGCCTGTTCCTGGACTACTCTACTGCCTGATCCCAATCTGCAACCACCCGTGTTTGACCCTCGGCCTGTTCTTTGACTACTCTACTGCTTGATCCCAACCTGCAGCCACTCGTGATTGATCCCTTGGCTTGTTTACTGACCACGCTGCTGTTTCATCCTTGTCTGTTTATCCACTATTGGACCCTGGCTTGCTCACACCCTGGTGGGGCAAACTTGAGGACCGCGACCTGGTACTAGCTTGCAGCCAAATTCATCTCCACCATCAGGAGCTCTGGGGAAAACCAGCTAGTACTTAGACTCCGCACCTCAGGAGAGCCTGTGTCATCTGCTTGTGAAGAAGTGACTGCTTGTATACCTGTCCTGCCAGTGCTATTGCAATTGGTCTTCAAGCCCGACGCCTGATCATGACACCCTGAAAACATTTATCTTCAGAAAAGCTGGGCTGTGGTCTGGAGCTGCTCTGTGATGGCCGCATAATTCACTCTTCCCCGCACACCGGAGCAGTTGATAACGTGCTACAGGGACAATAAGTACCATCCAGCTCCTCAGCCTCTAATCCAATCTAATCCCGCAGCTGACAGGTAACACCTCCGCCATGTTTAAGCTGTCAGCAGGGGAAGGCCACACAGCCTTGGCTTTGAGCAGCCCTGCACGCCACCTGGAAGCTCTGGTCCCCTGAGTGAAGCAGCACACACTATAATGCAGCCTGCACAAACCCTCAGCATAACTGACCTACAAATGGTCGCTATGGACATTAAATCAACACTGGGTGCAGCGAGCACAGATCTAAAGACAGAAATACAGACTATTGCAGCCAGGATGGGATCAGTGGAGCAGGCCTCAGCACGCCATGCAGACACCATCAGGCAAGTACAAAGATCCTCAGACATGCACCTGTCACATATAATAGAAAAACACAGGCACATTGAGGACCTTGACAATCGTGGCCGCCGTCATAATATCCGTATTAGAGGTGTACCAGAACCTACTGATCAAAACGCTCTGGAACACACGGCCTCAGCCATCTTTAACAATCTACTAGACAGGCCACCAGACTCTCCCATAGAATACGAGAGAATCCACAGAGCCCTTAGACCAAGAGGATGCGATAATGATTCCCCCAGGGACATCATATGCTGTTTAGTACATTTTCCCCTAAAAGAGGCAATACTGAAAAAAGCCAGGGAGAAAAACCGTATGATATTTAACGGCAATGAGATAAAACTGTACCAGGACCTTTCCAACATAACGTTGCAGCAACGCAGAGCACTGCACCCACTGCTAGATGTACTACGCAACAGCGATTTCCATACAGATGGAAATTTCCATTTTGCCTGTCAGCCACATGGAGAGGCCATACCACTCTACTACGCACGCCAGATGACCTAAAATCATTTTGCGAGGCACTGAACATTCCATTCACAGATGTCCTGTGATGGCACAGTTCTTTTTCGCTCACAGATACAGTACATGGATCAAAGTAACCAAAAACTGCATACCAAGAGCCCAAAGACACAGAGATCGACTTCGCAGATCACCATCTGCTTATCTAAACAGGAGGGGAGAAGGCCAGGGAAGCCCCGGGTTGTCCCCTCTATGCCACAGGGATCGTATGGACACTTAAACAACACTGAAGACAAAAACAACAGCTTACTTTTTCTACCACCATATGCCTATAAACTGAACTTCTGTTACTTAATAGCTGCACATGCTAGATTTGTGTGTCCTCAAATATACAGTGACTTTATTAATGCAGCTACCATCTCTTATTCTATTTTAACTGTTCTTTGTTTCTCATCCCATTTTTCAAACCCTCAGTGCATATCAGGTGAACTACCCTGAAGAAAGAAGAGAAGAATGGACATCTAAAAACCTTGCTCGAAACAGAGGACACTCGTGAGTAACATATTCATGAACTAGAAATTCCAGCATAGGGGGAGTCATTTCTTCTCATATGCTCGGAATTCATACAATACATATAACAACATGTTCAAAGCTGGTGTAGTAAAAATTGCCTGTTACAAGATATGTATTCATATATAGTATTGATATGCCCCTCTTTACATAAACTTAGGCCAGCCATGTAAGATACGTGCATAGCCTACCTATGATGGTGATCATCTTATGCTGCGTACACACGATAGGTTAGTCTAATGAAAACGGTCTGATGGACCGTTTTCATTAGGCCAAACCGATCGTGTGTGGGCCCCATCGGTTATTTATCCATAGGTTAAAAAAATAGAACCTTGTTTTAAAATTATCTGATGGATAAAAAACCTATAGAAAAAAACAATCGTCTGTAGGTACGTCCATCGGTTAAAAATCCACGCATGCTCAGAATCAAGTCGATGCATTCTTGGAAGCATTGATCTTCATTTTTTTCAGCACGCCATTGTGTTTTACGTCACCGCGTTCTGACACGATTGTTTTTTTAACTGATGGTGTGTAGGCACGACTGATCATCAGTCAGCTTCATCGGATAACTGATGGAAAAATCCATCAGACCGTTTTCATCAGACTAACAGGGCATTACACTTGTTCCAAGACACACTGCACAGTCGACAACATTAACCAATGATGACATTCTGGTGGTCGTCTAATCAATAAAACGCTCACTAAACTAGTGTGATCCATGGCACCCTCAATTTAATCCATGTGTGGAGACACTTCAGGCTGCGTACACACGGTCAATCCATCCGATGAGAATGGGTCGACGGAACGTTTTCATCGGTTCACCGCTGAAGCAGACTGATGGTCTGATGTGCGTACACACCATCGTTTCAAAAACCGATCGGGTTAGAACGCGGTGACGTAAAACACACGACGTGCTGAAAAAAACGAAGTTCAATGCTTCCAAGCATGCGTCAACTTGATTCTGAGCATGCGCGGGTTTTGAACCAATGCTTTTGTGTACTAACCATCGGTTTTGACCTATCGGTCAGCCGTCCATTGGTTCGATTTTAAAGCAAGTTCTCTTTTTTTGGACCGAAGGACAACAGACCGATGGTGCGTATACACGGTCGGTTTGGACCGATGAAACTGAACTTCAGTCCTTTTCATCGGTTTGGACCGATGGCGTGTACGCGGCCTAAGCCTTGCACACACGATCAGTCCATCCGGTGAGAACGGTCTGAAGGTCCGTTGTCATAGGTTAACCGATGAAGCTGACTGATGGTCCGTCGTGCCCACACACCATCGGTTAAATAACCGATCGTGTCAGAACGCGGTGATGTAAAACACAACGACGTGCTGAAAAAAATGAAGTTCAATGCTTCCAAGCATGCGTCGACTTGATTCTGAGCATGCGTGGATTTTTAACCGATGGTCGTGCCTACTAACGATCGGTTTTGACCTATCAGTTAGGAATCCATAGGTTAAATTTAAAGCAAGTTGGCTTTTTTTTAACCGATGGTTAAATAACCTATGGGGCCCACACACGATCAGTTTTGATCAATGAAAACGGTCCATCAGACCGTTGTCCTCTGGTTAATCTATTGTGTGTACGAGGCCTTACATCTCTCTATACAAAATATAGCAACATTAACAAAGGCCAGGACAGCACAGCCTTACTCACAGGGAATAAGCCCCTTAAAGACCACCAGAATGGAACACATATGAGCTCAATAGTTTTTTTGTTTTTATCTTTTATTTGGCTCTCTAATGTGTGACGGTTCCTAATGGTTTATATTTGTGAAGTGTGCCAAGTTTACCTTTACTAATAGGAGGTTTTGATTTTTCCATAAAGGAAAAAACAAAGCGAGTGAAAAACAGAAGAGAAATAGATAAAGGAGAAAAAAAGAGAGGAAATAAAAGAGAGGAAATAAAAGAGAAAAATTGGACTCCATCAATAGATAGATTAAGGAATGATTTCAAGCCTGTCCCAAGCTACTACCAAAGAACCTCTGAGAACTCACATTGGAGTAACATGAAATATAAAAGGTCGCATAACCCTTCAATGTGAACAAATAACTCTCAGTTCATAGACCTAAGCTATCCACTCACCCTAAGGCAACTCTCTTACCCAATACATATACTGGTATTTTTTATTTATTTTTTACATATCATTAATACCCCTATAAACATATGTTTGTATCAGCAATATACTGCCCTCCGGTGGCAGGAATATTTCTTATCATTGAGCTTCTAAAACACGTTTCCCCAACAGGGAGATTTTTTATTATCCCCTCTTAACTTTCCGGATCCATTTTCTCTAACCAATTCTTGCTGTCTTTCTCCCAGCCTCCTTTTTAGGGAGAAAGTAAGAAAACATAAATAAGCTAAACACATAAGGTAGAATAGCTGGTCTAATCCTACCTCCGGTACACATTAAATTGTTTTTACATATATATATATATATATATATATATATATATATATATATATATATTTTTTTTTTTTTTTTCCTTCACCAATCACAACCCTCCACCTACCTTATACAAGACTTGTTAATCCATCTCTGTACATAGATACAATGTCTAACCAAAAATCCCAATCCTCTTCATTATCGATGAAATTAGTTTCCATAAATGCAAAGGGATTGAATATCCCTGAAAAAATATCCCAATTTCTCAAAGAATTTAGTAACCTAATGTCTCGTACACACGGTCGGAATTTCCGACAGCAAATGTTCGATGTGAGCTTTTGGTCAGATATTCCGACCGTGTGTAGGCTCCATCGAAAAACAAATGTTTGAGAGCTGGTTCCCTAATTTTTCAGACAACAAAAGTTCTTGTTGAAAATTCCGATCTTCTGTATGCAATTTTCCAAATGTTTTTATTTTTTAAACCACTTAAGAACCGCCTAACGCCGATATACGTCGGCAGAATGGCACGGCTGGGCTATTAAAGGCGACATACATGTATGTGCCTGTGCCCGCGCACGCCGCACCCACGCACCCGCATAATAACATCTAGTTAACGTCATTAATTTTAGGACAATACAAATGTTGAACAATACTATACCTGGCTCAAGCTGGGCTCAGCCACTTCTTCCTAGTTGGAAAGCCCAGGTTGGTCGTTGGAAGCCTCAGCTGGGGTGGAAGGAAGGGTGGAAGGAAGAGTGGAAAGTGATGGCCTGATTTCAGTCTGGTCTGACAGAAAACACATTCTGTCATAGTACCACAGACTGGGGACATAAAAGTTCCTCTGCTGCTGCTCCTGATCTTTGGGAATCCAGGACCTTATTCCGCTGCCTATTATAATTGCTCCTCAAGCCACTAATTTTGTTTTTCAAATAGGGGATGTCTGCTGTGGGGATCTGCATCTTCACAAATTCCAGCAATTTCTCCATCGCTGTCTTCATAGCTGGTTTGTTTTTATATAAGGGGTGTTTTACATGCCACAGACAGGTCAGCTCCCTGTACTTGTCAATAAACAGGGGCAGGAAATTAGGGTCTTTGAAGTGTTTCATTTTCTCTGCAAGACAAAACACAAGATAAACACTAATGCCAGTCTAAACTCTCCTAATCTTATCCCAATATAGGCCTCAATCTAGAAGCCGTATAGGCCACTGATGCCCCAAGTTAAAATTTAAAATTTTGTTCTCACGATTGGCGCTTCTGTTACTCCTTGCTCCACTCACAGATCGTAGGTACGACACACACGTGTTAGCTTTTTATACACTGTGCATGCGTGAAACTCCGCCCACGTCGCCCACCCCTGACGTTCTTTCTAGTATATTCCCCACCCCTTCTCTTTTGGCGCAGTGGGAGAGCACATGGCGGAGACACAGCAGGTGCGTAATAGCACTAACGAGGAGGAAAGCCCGGAGCCAGAAACGTCCCGATCCAGGAGATATAAGGCCTCAAATATGTCCTTTGTAGAGATGGTGGACATCTTGAAGAGGACAGACTATGATGGGAAGTATGGACCATACCCCAACCCAAATGTGAGAAAGTCCAAGATCATGTCTAAAGTTTTGAGAAGTCTGCACAGGAATTTTGGGGTACAACGATCCAAGGAGCAATTGAGGAAATGCTGGTCAGACCTAAAATTGATGGAGCACGATCAGTACAGAAGGATCAGGAAACTGCTTCTAAAAAGTAAGTATTTGTCCTGTGTTCCTATTATTATTATCACTTAATGTTGCTCCATGTGCTTTACTGTTGTACAGTTTAAAATGTCAACTTTCAGGTTCGTGGGCACAGTAATTGGCCATAGTAAACATTGTTCTTTCGCCCACTAAATATAATGTTTTTGGCAGATACAGGTTAACTACATTTGGTCATGCCTATTTGTATTAAAAGAAGTTTAGTGTATTTGTAACTAGAATGAAATGCAAACTTGATTCAGTGTAAGGAGAGGACACTTGGCAGCTGTTTACACATCTGGACTCAGGAGCACTAGTGTGGGACACCTTTTTTAGGGTGTCCCACACAAGTGCTCCAGTGGATACTTGGGGTGTCTCCATGTGTGAAACTTGTCCAAAAAAGGTAAATATTTCAGCTTTGGTAAGGGAAAAAATCATGGGGTAGATCCACGTACCTGGGCGCATCTTCCCGCAATCCACAATGAAATTGTGCCGTAAGTTACGGCGGCGGAGTGTATCTCTGGCGGCGTAAGGGCGCGGAATTCAAATGGATGTGATGGGGGCGTGTTTTATTTTAATACGTCATGAGATGACGTAAACAACGTTTTTTTTTAACTGTGCATGCGCCGTCCGTGGGGGTATCCCAGTGCGACGGGAACGACGGCCATACTTAACATTGAGTACGCCTCATAACAGCACCTTTAACTATACGCCGGAAAAAGGCAAACGAAAACGACGTAAAAAAATGCGCCGGCCGGACGTACATTCGTGGATCGCCGTAAATAGCTAATTTGCATACTCGACGCAGATTTCGACGGAAACGCCACCTAGCGGCCGCCGAAGAATTGCATCTAAGATCCGACCGCGTATTAAGACGTACGCCTGTCGTATCGATCCCAGATGCCGTCGTATCTTGTTTTGTGGATACAAAACAAAGATACAACGCGGGAAATTTAAAATGACGCCGGCGTATTAATAGATATGCCGGCATAATCCTTTTGTGGATCTGCCCCATTATCTTCAGCTAAAACAGACAATTGAACCACACTTCCAAGCAATGTTTCATATTCCAATTTCTGGCCTCAAATATATGTGTGCTAAGTAGGGTTGTCCCGATACCGATACTAGTATCGGTATCGGGACCGATACCAAGCATTTGCCTGAGTACTTGTACTCGGGCAAATGCTCCCGATGCTTCACCCGATACTTGTCCTGTGTCCTCCTCCAGCCCCCCCCTCCCTTTTTATGCAGTCTCTCAACCTCTGTGCCCCCCGCCGCTGTTTCCTTCTCCCTCTGTGCCCCCCGCCGCTGTTTCCTTCTCCCTCCATGCCCCCGCCGCTGTTTCCTTCTCCCTCCTGTCCCCCGCCGCTGTTTCCTCCTCTCCCCCGTGCCCCCCCTGCTGTTTCCTTCTCTCCTCCGTGACCCCCGATGTTTCCTCCTCTCCCTCCGTGCGTCCCGATGTTTCCTTCTCTCCCCCGTGCCCCCCCGCGGTTTCCTTCTCTCCCCCGTGCGTCCCGATGTTTCCTTCTCTCCCCCCGTGCGTCCCCCGCTGTTTCCGTCTCTCCCCTGTGCCCCCCCCCCCCCCCGGAACTGTCAGGATGGAGAGCGGCGGTAGGAGCCGGTAAACCCGGCTCCTTACTGTTCCGAATGGACAGAGTCATTCACAGAACTGAATCATCGTAACCTGTTGATTACAATGTTTCAGTTTTATGAATGAAGAGAAGACGCTGTCTTCTCTGCATTCATTTTCAGCGCAGCTGATGCTGCTGAGAAAGGGACAGGGGAATCTGTATCCCTAGTCCCTTTCTCTGTCTCAAAGGGGAGATGTCAGAGGTCTGTTAAGACCCCTGATATCTCACCAAAGCCCCCCCAACAGGGTTGATTAAAAAATAAAATAAAAATTGCAATAAATAAAAAAATAAATAAAAAAAAATGTAAATGGTAATAAAAAATTCAAAAACACACTGACAATCCACTACCCCCCCTCTAAAAAAATAAAAAATAAAACGCCACTGTAAAAAATAAAAATAAAATAAAAAAAAGTAAAAAAAAAACAAACAAAAGAAAAAAACGCCACTGTCACATCACATTTAAAAAAAAAAAAGTATCGGTATTCGGTATCGGCGAGTACTTGAAAAAAAGTATCGGTACTTGTACTCGGTCCTAAAAAAGTGGTATCGGGACAACCCTAGTGCTAAGTATACCTTTTGTTTCATTCTCATAGGGGAGAAAAGACTCAGGACATCTGAGGACACCAGGAACCCAACACCTCAGAAAGAAGGGGAACTCAGCACACCACAACCTGAGGATGTAGAGGGAGTTGAGGTGTATAAAGTGGGCAAAATAGTGACCACAACAGGTAAGTGTCTGAGACCACAGCTTCAGGTAATAGATGTATGCCTGCATATTTATAATACATGATGTGTTTTTTTATTTTAGGTGATGTGGATGTTGTGGAAGAAGAAACTGGTTTCACCAGTGCAAGTGCACACATCCTCATCTGGGACATAATGGTGTGCAATCGGGATTTAGAGCTGATAAAGCAAAAGATCAATGATGTTTAAAAAAAAAATGAAGAACATCATTGATGTTTTAGGCAGAATCTAAATCACACACAAATTATACTGTTTTTTTATGTACCTTTTTATATTAATACAATTGTTTTAAGCATTTTAAAAGCCACATTTTGAAGATGCACACATCTTGTGTCAACATGTGCCATCTGCCATCACGGGATATCAATGTACGTGTTTTGTGGGTGTAACCCCTTCCTCGCAAGTCAAGTAGGTGAGAGGAAGGGGTTGCATTCCTGAAACATGTCCATTGATCCCCCATGATAGGAGATAGCACATGTTGACATTAGGCATGGGATCAGGAGCGTAATCCACATTTTGAATCCCAAATTGTGTGCATCTTCAAAATTTGGCTTTTACGGGGGTGACATGACCCCATCTGATGAAGACAAGATCAACACATTTTTGGCATACTACAATGTCTGATATTGCCTTCACTTTTTCTACATTGAACTTTGTAAGTTCCTGAGTTGTGTATGTTATGGTTTGAAAAATATATTTTGTATGTCAAACTTTATTAAATAAAGATGTTCTAATGTTCTAACAACGCACATGCGAATGTGCACAGAGTAAAAGGTTTTCTACTCAACAATGCGTGGCTTCTTCTTTCAATGCTCAATACCAGTTATTGCAGTAAGTTGGTGTTTACAGTGACAATGGGGGTTATTCACCAAATCCACTTGGCTCTACAAGTGCACTAGGAGAACCTTGGAGACAGCTAAAAGAAACACAAGCAGTAAATCAAATTCAATATTATTTCAGATCAAAATAATTTATTTAAAAAATGAATCAAACAATTGCTGGCATATCAATGGCCCCCCTACTCATAAAGTATGGGGGGAAAGCCAGGACGGCCAGATTCAAGTGCCATTAGTGTACTTTGTTCTGGAAATCTGGCCTCAGGCACAACTGAGGCCACATAGTTTGTAGCATTTTGCCTTAAAAAATTATGCAGAATGCAACATGAAAGCACAATATGATTGAGTTTATATTCCGCCATGTTGATTGCCGTGAGGAATAAGTGAAACCGGCTGGCCATTATCCCGAAAGCATTCTCCACCGCTCTTCTGGCTCTGGCCAGCTGGTACTTAAAAACCATCTGGTCCGGGGTGAGGGTCCTCATGGGGTGGCAGTCCTGCCACATTATCTTCAGCAGGTGGCAATCCCAAGCCACCATTCTAGAGCCGTCTGTAAAACTCGGTCTGGGTGATGACTCCACCATCCGACATCCAGCCATTTTTCCCCACGTCCACATACAAAAACTTGTATGTCGCTGACACCACTGCCAACATCACTATACTATTAAACCCCTTGTAGTTATAATAGTATAACCCCGAGTTGGGGGGGTGGGACAATGTGGATGTGTTTCCCATCGATTGCCCCTCCGCAGTTGGGAAAGTCCCACCGCTGGGCAAATTGCATGTACACATTCAGGCCAAATACCGCCCATCCAAAGCGTGGTGACGTACAATGGGACTATAAAGGGGAAGTTCCATTACAAAAGGCGACACCCTTTGGGCTACTTTTGCTGATCTTTGTGTTAGTAAAAGTTTGGTGGGAGACGATTCGCACTAATTAGTCTTTGTGATTTTCAATCCGTTACAGTGTGATGAATGTTCTATCTCCATTACGAACGCTAGTTTTACCAGAACGAGCGCTCCCGTCTCATACTTTCTCCTCAGAAAAGCATACACACGACCGGTTATCCCGACGGGAAAAAGTCAGCCGGAATCCAGACAGGAAAAAAGAAAGCTGGTTCTCTTTTTTTTTCCGCCAGTTTTCTCGTCAGGACTGGTCTCATGCCTCGTACACACGACCGGTTTTCCCGTCGGGAAAACTGCCATGAGAGCTTTTGGCTCCATCGCAGTTTTCCCAACCGGAAAACCGGTCGTGTGTACGAGGCATGAGACCAGTCACCTGGCAGATCCATACTTCCGAAGCCTGGACTGATCTTGGTGACATCAGCAGAAAACGAATTGCACTCCTGTGACGCATAGGTGAAGCCCAGCCAAATGAGCTCAGGCTGGACTTCTCCATTAAGGAATAACCACCTTACGCTGGTTGTTAAGGATGGCAGCAGGCCGCTTGCTAAGAAAATCAAATGCTGAAAACTGGTGCTTAATAAATTTTAGGAGAAGCTTAGGGGCTGGCAAATCTCTCCCAAAAATGCAAAAAAAGTGGTTGATTTTGTTTTTTGGTCCTAGAAGCTAAAGCTTGAAAAAAGCTTCTAGCTTACAAAAGTGTGGTGCAAAAAGTTTGCACTGAAAATGTAAGTTAACCCCAAAAAAATTGACAAACTAAATGTCATATAAAAAGCAACCATCATATGAAAAGCGATAACGTGCTGGTGCAAAAAAAGGACCAATCTCATGAATCAATTATACATGCCGTACTCCTGTAATGAATCTAGGAAAAACCATGACATAATCTTTGCAAAACACAATAAAGTGCAAAAGTGAAAATTGTATACTGTCCCTTTAAATCAAATGTATATGGTGTACACTTGTAATAAATCAACAAAATCCTAAATGCAAACATATGTAAGTGCGAGATTGCATGTGATTCGCACTGCAGTGCAAATAACATGCGATGTCCGTGCAATGCGATTTCAGCCATACAGGTAGTGTGGCTGATATCGCATTGCATTCGGACCTAACTTGCACAGGACCCTTTTTTTGGTCACCCATGTGATCCGATTTATGTCTGAACTGACAGTTCGCAGTGCGATATGCACACTGAAGTGGGGGTGTCATTAACAATGTATTGAGACTCCCGGCAGTTCGCATATGGCAGTGTTAACTGCCATGCAAGTCTGGTGTGATGCGGGAACCTGCAGTGGATTTGCAGGGTTCTCGCATTGCACAAGTTTGAACCAAGCCTAAGTTCACACTTAGCAATTTGGTATGCGATTTGACATGTCAAATCAGCAGCAATTGCTGGCAATGGCACTATCCGAACCGGTGTAACGTTGCATTTTGCCCCGAGACACCCCCCCCCCCCATGTGAATGGGTATTGGGTACATTGTACCCTTACTCATTCACCCAAAAAAATGTCAAAAAGTAAAAACTACAAACCCACAATGACAATTTCTTTATTAAAAAAAAAAAAAAAAAAAAGGTGTCCCGCGATGTCCATCCATCTTCAATCATGCCACAAAACGGACCCTGTTTAAAAGGGGCATGTCATTTAAATTTTTTAACACATTTTTTAACAGCAGGGCCAGTTCCTGCCTCCAACAAGAGTAACTGTGAGGGGTTACAGTGTTCTGGCACCACCAACACCCAAGGCCCAAAACAGTGTCCCCTGTTGTAAATCCATCAGCAATCATGCCACTGCCGGACTCAGAAAAAAAATCCTCTGCTGTCAACTAAGGCAAACTGGCTGAATGCCTTGTTGACAGCGAAGCCTTTTCTTTTTCAGATCTGGCGGTGGCTGCAGCATTGTGATTAACGATGGATTTACATTGGGGGACACCATTTTTTTACTTTTAACCACTTCCAGACCTTAGGTGTTTTTCAGATTCGGTGTTTGCAAGACTAAAACATTTTTTTCTGCTAGAAAATTACTTAAAACCCCCAAACATTATATATTTTTTTTTTCTAACACCCTAGAGAATAAAATAGTGGTCATTCCAATACTTTTTGTCACACCGTATTTGCGCAGCGGTCTTACAAGCGCACTTTTTTTGAAAAAAATTCACTTTTTTGAATTAAAAAATAAGACAACAATAAATTTGGCCCAATTGTTTTATATATTTTGAAAGATAATGTTACGCCGAGTAAAATGATGCCCAACATGTCATGCTTAAAAATTGCGCCCGCTCGTGGCATGGCGTCAAACTTTTACCCTTAAAAATCTTGATAGGCGACGTTTAAAAAATTCTACAGGTTGCATTTTTTGAGTTACAGAGTAGGCCTAAGGCTAAAATTATTGCTCTCGCTCTAACGATCGCGGCGATACCTCACTTGTGTGGTTTGAATACCATTTTCATATGTCGGCGCTACTCGCGTATGCGTTCGCTTCTACGCGCGAGCTCGTCGGGACGGGGCGCTTTAAAAAAAATTTTTTTTGCTTTTCGCATTTATTTTTATTTATTTTAGAATTTTTAACACTGAAAAAAAAAAAAAAAAAATTATCACTTTTATTCCTATTACAAGGAATGTAAACATCCCTTGTAATAGAAAAAAGCATGACAGGTCCTCTTAAATATGAGATCTGGGGTCAAAAAGACCTCAGATCTCATATTTGGGCTTAAATGCAAAAAATAGAAAAAAAATAAAAAATGTCATTTTTTCAAATGACCAAAAAAAAAATTTGTCTCTTTAAGAGGCTGGGCGGGACTGACGTTTTGACGTCACTTCCGCCCAGCCGAGCTATGGGGACGGGCGAAGGAGATTTTTCCTTCAGTCTCGTCCCCGCTCACCAGCCGACAGCATCCGATCGCCTCCGCCGCTACCGACGGCTCCGGTAAGTGGCAGAGGGCGCGGGAGAGTGGCGGGAGGGGGGGGGCCCTCTCCCGCCACCGATAACGGCAATCTCGCGGTGAATCCGCCGCGGAGACCGCCATTATCGGATTCCAGACCGCGCACACTAAAGATGGATACCTCGGTTGTGACAGCAGCTGCTGCCGTTACCGAGATATCCGTCTTTAAAAATAGGACGTACATCGTCGTGCGCAGGTCTGGAAGTGGTTAATAAAGGAATTGGCAAAAATTGCCTCCTGTTGTTTAGATTTGGATAAGCCCCCTGCCCGCAGGTCCCCATAACTACCAGACAGAGTTGTGGGGATGAGGCCCCCCACCCCAACGCACCCACCCTCCCATCTTGAGGGTATGTGGTCTGGTATGGTTCAGAGTAGGTGCTCACTTATCCCCCCTTTCCTGGCCTGCCAGGCTGCATGTTTAGGGGTCAGGTATGAATTTTGGGGGGACGCCATGCAGTCAGGCTCATAAATCTATCCCATAGTTTGTAGATGCTATAACTCTTGCGCAAACCGATCAATATATGCTTATTGGGGTTTTTTCATTACCAAAAATATGTAGCAGAATACATATTGGCCTAAATTGATGAATACATTTGCTATTTAAATTTTTTTATTGTGTATGTTTCATAACAGAAAGTAAAACATTTTGTTTAGTTTGGCCTGCCATACACTTTAATTCTGCAAATGAATGGATTTATATGGAAAGCAGATCGATCCTTGGATCAGAGTCACGAATCGGATAATTTTTCGGATCAGCAAAAAAAAAAAAAAATATTAAATGTACACATCAGATTCCCCCATCAGAGCCCCCCTTACATCAGATTCCCCCATCAGAGCCCCCATACATCAGAGCCCCCATACATCAGAGCCCCCATACATCAGATTCCCCCATCAGAGCCCCCATACATCAGAATCCCCTATACAGAACCCCCATCTCCCCCACTGCTGTAATATCCACGTCATCTCCCCCACTGCTGTAGTATCCACGTCATCTCCCCCACTGCTGTAATATCCACGTCATCTCCCCCACTCACTGTAACATCCACCATTGCCCCCACTCACTGTAACATCCACCATTGCCCCCACTCACTGTAACATCCACCATTGCCAAAACTCACTGTAACATCTACCATTGCCAAAACTCACTGCAACATCCACCATTGCCAAAATTCACTGTAATATTCACGTGCTCTCGCAGAATAAAAGGGAGGGAGGGGTGATGACGTCAGCGCGCACCTAGGCAGCCGCCGCCGGGTGTACCAAGATGGCCGACCACTCCGGAGCTTTTTGTTTATATGTAACTTGAAACTAGAAAATTACTTATAACCCCAAAACATTATATATTTATATTATATTTTTTTAAAGCAGAGACCCAAGCAAATAGATTGGTGGGTTTTGCAATATTTCATGTCACACGCGATATTTATGTAGAGGTTTTGCAAGCGCAATTTTTGGGGAAAAATTCACTTTTAAAAAAAAAAAATTATGAGACCCCAAATCCCTCCTCTGCCCTTAAAAGAATCCAAAACACCAAGATTGGTGTTTTCAAATGCTTGTGATTTTTTTTAAATGGTGTCGTTGACATCTGGGTAAACCAGAAGTGATGTAGGCTCTCAGCCATAGCTGAGAGCCAATCACTGCCAATCCTGGCTTCATTTGGCTTCCTGGCCAGCCGGCAGATGTACTAGCTGGTTGCTGAGGTCTCCCAGTGGGATGAGAGAGCCCGAGCAAGCAGCAGAAGGTGGCGAGTCCAGCAGCTTGTAAAAGCTATTATCCCAGTGTAACCACCAAAAATCCAGCAACGTACGGGTAAGTCACTGGTCTGGAAGTAGATACTGTACATAGAACATCCCTTTAGTTTATCTATATGTTTATTAATTATTCATATTTTAGTCCCCTATTTAAATATGTAAACTGCCAATGCTATCAACATTGCTACTGTGGTATATCTAGTACTATACTATGTATATCAATTCATACTATAAGTGGAACATTTTATTATTTTATTCAAAGTTTATTCAAGGTTTTATATAATCTTCTCAGGCTCAGTGCAGGTAACCTGCAGGTGCAGGATTAGTTTGAAAGCAGCCTAGTAACTACTGCAGAACAGATATGCCCATATATACACTGTGATTTCAGTAATAAACTTACCTTTAACCACTTAACACCCGCCCGCCGTCAAATGACGGCGGGCGGAATGCTCTATTGTTCTGACAGGACTTCATATGACGTCCTGTCATTTAAAGCCGGCGGCGCGCGCGCACCCGTCGCGTCACTGGGAATACAATGCGCGTGCCCAGCGGCCACCGGGCACCCGCAATTGCCCAGTAACTGAGCAGGGACGTGGAGCTCTGTGTGTAAACACAGAGCTCCACTTCCTGTCAGGGAGAGGAGACCGATGCTGTGTCCCTTGTACATAAGGACACAGATCGGTCACCTCCCCCAGTCACCCCCCTCCCCCTACAGTTAGAACACTCACTAGGCTACACATTTAACCCCCTAGTGGTTAACCCCTTCCCTGCCAGTCAAATTTATACAGTAATCAATGCATATTTATAGCACTGTTCACTGTATAAATGTGAATGGTCCCAAAAATGTGTCAAAAGTGTCCGATGTGTCCGCTATAATGTCGCAGTCCCAAAAAAAAAAAAAAATCGCAGATCGCCGCCATTCCTAGTAAAAAAATAAATCAATATGTCCCCTATTTTGTAGGCAATATAACTTTTGCGCAAACCAGTCGTTATACAGTTATTGCGATTTTTTTTTTACCAAAAATATGTAGAAGAATACGTATCGGCCTAAACTGAGAAAACATATATTTTTTTTAAAAATGGGATATTTATTATAGCAAAAATTAAAAAATATTGTTTTTTTATTTTTTATCGACGCTCTTTTTTTGTTTATAGCCCAAAAAATAAAAACCGCACAGGCGATCAAATACCACCAAAAGAAAGCTCTATTAGTGGGAAAAATAGGATTTTTGTACTCACCGTAAAATCCATTTCTCTGAGTTCATAGACGGACACAGCATCCTTTGACAGTAGGGTTATATCCGCTTTCACTAGGAGAGTTTAGGCAGAAAAAAAGCACTTAAAGTGTTAACAAACACAAACCTCAGTGCAGCTCCTCCCAGGGGGCGTGGCCCCCCGGGTATAACCCACACCCTGCTCTAGTAGCCTCAGTTCGTAACAAGCAGTACAAACAAAGGAGGGGTGGGTGCTGTGTCCGTCTATGAACTCAGAGAAATGGATTTTACGGTGAGTACAAAAATCCTATTTTCTCTTCCGTTCATAGACGGACACAGCATCCTTTGACAGTAGGGACGTCCCAAAGCAGTGTCAAAAAATTCGAGGGGTGGGAAAATAACACATCAAAACAGGTTACACCCCAAACAAAACCGTAGTTGCTCAACGGAGGAACTCCAACCTTAAACTGCCGCCTGTAACACCTGCGGCCGAAGGAGGCATCAGAAGATGCGCACACATCCACCTTGTAAAACTTTGGAAAAGTGTGGATCAACGACCAGGTCGCTGCCTTACCCCCCTGTAACACAGAGGCATGATGCCGGAAAGCCCAAGAGGCCCCGATCGCCCTGGTCGAATGCGCCATAACCCAAAAGGGAGGCGCCCGCCCCTTCAGGGCATAGGCCTGAAGCACAATCCGTCGGATCCACCTAGAAATGGTGGCCGACGAGACTGCCAGGCCCTCTTGTAGGACCAGCCACCGACACGAACAGTGAGTCCGACTTCCGGAACGGAATCGTAGCAGATAAGTACACTAGTAGGGCCCGAACCACATCCAGAGGATGTAAAGTGGCCTCCTCCTTGCATTTCGGCCGAGGACATAAGGATGGAAGAACAATATCCACATCAATGTGAAAAGCCGAAACGACCTTAGGGAGAAAAGACGGCTGCGGCTTACCACATCATCCTTACGGATGACCAAGTAGGGAGCCTTGCAAGACAAGGCCGCCAGTTCAGACAGACACTGATCGAGGTAATTGCTACCAGAAAAAAATCCCCTTTAGTGACAGTCAACAAAAAACCTCCCGAATGTCCTCAAAGGGAGCATCCTGAAGCACCGAAAGGACTAAATTCAAGTCCCATGGGGGTAGTGGAGGGCGCACCGGAGGGGCCACATGCCAGACCCCCTGACCAAACGTACGCACCAAGGAGTGCGACGCCAAGGGTCGCTGAAAGTAAACAGCCAGAGCAGAAATCTGACTCCTAACTGTACATAAGGCGAGAGCCTGATCCACTCCCTGCTGTAAAAACAGTAGAACCCTGTACACCACGTATGTACGAGGGTGCCATTTCATCTCCTCACACACACACACACACACACACAGAGATGCAGGCCTTCCACGTATGATGGTAAATCCTACGTAAGGTAGACTTCCGTGCAGGCAGCACGGAAGAGACCACCGAGCCCAATAGGCATCGGTCCTTCAGCCCCTGGCTCTCAACACCCACGCCGCTAAAACCAGCAGCTGTAAAACAGGGTGGAAGATCGGACCCTGTAACAGAAGATCATCTCTCAGGGGAAGACGCTAGGGGGCGTCTGCCACCAGACACACCAGGTCCGCGTACCAGGAGCGACGCAGCCAATCTGGGGCAATCAGGATCGATAAAATCCCATCGGCTTCCACTCTGCGCAGCAGGCGAGGAAGAAGCTTCCGAGGAGGGAAGGTGTCAATTTAGGCGATAGTGACCCCAAGGAGCCACCAACGCGCCTGACGCATCCGCCCACGGGTCCTTAAACCTGGCCACGAACTGTGGCACCTACCGATAGAGACGGGACAATAGAAGGTCCACGTCCGGAGTGCCCCACTTTTTGGCACAGACCCTGAAAACACCTGCGGGTGGAGAGACCACTCTCCTTGGCCTAGTGTAGTGCGACTTAGGAAGTTGACTTGCCATACTGTACCCCTGGCACGTACACGGCCGATAGAGCCGGAACGGACCTTTCGGCCCACCGAAGGATGTGCGCGACCTCCGCGTCGCTGCAGCTGAACTCTGTGTGCCTCCCTGTTGATTGACGTACACCACGGCCGCCGCGTTGTCGGACTGGATCCTGACCGGTCGGCCCTGCAGATCCAGGGACCACCTGGCAAGGCACGGCTTAATTGCTCAGAGCTCCAGAATATTGATCAGTAGGCGGGACTCCTCCGGAGTCCAGCGCCCCTGGGCTGACTGGGTGCCCCAAACGCCCCCCCCCCAAACGGAGAGGCTGGCATCCGACGTGACCACTGTCCAGTGGCACGGCAGAAAACGACTTCCCGGCCTGAAGCACCGGAGACACCAGCCACCACACCAGGGGAAACATGCCCAGTTGACTCAATGAACCTGGTAATCCAGAGATTACGGAAGCTTGTCGCAACGCGACAGCAGTTCCCTCTGTAGCACCCTGGCGTGGAATTGGGCATACGGAACCGCCTCGAAAGAGGCCACCGTCAGACCCAGAACCCTCATGCAGAATCGCAGAGATGACCACTTCTAGGTCGACAACTGCTGCCCAGCAGATTGCAGAGCCTGAATTTTTTCCGTTAGGAGAAAAAAAACTCCCGCCTCGGCGGAATCCAGGACTAGTCCCAGGAATTCCAGTCCTTGAGACGGAATCAACACTGACTTCTGGACAATACAGAAGCCAGCCAAACTTTTGGAGAGTCTGACACGTGATAGACACGGCTCCACTAATTCAGAGCTCGAAGAAGCTCGTAGGAGAATTTCGTCCAGACATCCCACGATAACAAACCCCCGCTGTCACAGCCGGGCCAGTATTGGGACGAGCACCTCCGTGAAAACCTGTGATGTCGACACCAAGCCGAGCGGGAGGGCCACAAAATGAAAATGGTCCTCCCTGACCGCAAAGCCCAGAATCTCTGGTGCTTTGAGCATATGGGAACATGCAGGGACGCATTCATGACATCCAAGGACGCCAGAAAATCCCAATCCAGAAATTTTGCCTTTTGACAAAAGCAAACGAGGGCCTTGAGGCCCAGGATTGGACGGACCCCGTCCTCCTTTGGGACTACAAACAGATTGGAGTAATACTCCCGAGACCGTTCCATCGAGGGAACTGGCATAATCCTCCCCTGACCAGAAGATCCTGGACAGCCCCTGACAGAGACAACCGGCGAACCGGAGGAAGCCAGAGGCGGAGGGAAAAAAAAATCCTGTTTGGTAGACAAGAGAGAAACTCTAACTCGTACCCCGAGGAAACCACTTCGCGAACCCCACGGTTGGGGAGGAGAGATCTCCCCTGAGCACTGGTCCCCCACCCGAGACACGGGCAGGGGCAGACCTACAGGCGGAAGCATGTATGTCCGCAGGCTTGCGGAACCAGGTGCGCTGCTGCCCCGCAGCGGGGGTCTTAGCACCTTGCAAACCTTCCCCCACCGCACAGGGTGGACGAAAAAAACGCTTGGGGGTAGTAAAGGAGGGTCCTTGCACATGGCGAGGTCCCTAGCCCTTCCCAGACTGTAGGAACAGCATGCTCTAACCACCCGTGGCATCCTCAAAGATGTCATTCAGGGAAGTCCCAAAAGGACCGTTCACCCTTAAAGGCCATCACCAAGGCCTTCTTCGAGGACTGGTCCGCAGACCAGCACATCAGCCACACAAGGCGGCGCAGTACCACCGTATAGGCGGAAGCCCTGGAAAGCAAGAGCGTAACCAGGACCGACTCACAGACAAATTCTAAGACCCCGAACTGATTGTTCAGCCAGGTCCTTGCAGGTCTGGGAAACATCCAGCTCCTGCAGCTCCTGCAGCAAAAACAAAACGTTGCCCATACAGTCAGAGTCCGTAACACCAGAGCTCCGGTCTCACAGCCGAACCCCCTACCACGAAGATGGAGCGGGCCACAGCCTCCATTCTCCCATGCGCGGGGTCCTCAAAGGCAGGAGCCCCAATCACATGGTGGCTAGCTCACCTGGACACGGGAGTGTCCACGGACGGAGGAGAGACTCACTTTACTAAAAAGGTCCTCCACAAAGGGATAACGGGTCGCAATGCAAACCGTCTGCGGCTTATCCCATTCCTTGTAGTACAACTGTCCCAAAAGGAACACAAGGAAAAAAATTGTCAGTGCGTGGCGGTTCGCGGGACCCACACAGCAAGTGCCCCCGCCCCATACTCAAGTACTGAGTATCACGCCTGCAGAAAAAATAGCTCCAACAATTCCAACAGTAACCGACCCTGAACCAGAGTCGCTCTCACTGTGCGCGTGGGTTAAGCCTGCATCATCTGACATACAGTGTCAGAGATATCCCCAGAAGCAGGCCAGGGTGGGGGGCGCTAATATCCCCCCCATCCGGCCACTAGACGCTTCAACCTGGCAAGAAAAAAACGCCACCGCCATTGTCATAGCAGATGTGGTAGGGGGAGGGGCAGCAAGGGTTAACACAGGCTTACAGGGGAAGAGTACCTGTCCAGGCTCTACAATGCCCCCCCCCCGCTGTGTCACCAACCTGCAAAGCAGCAAAAAAAACACAGTCACCTCCCCGGCCGTTACAGAGCATGGGGGGCCCCAGGGAAACTCACCATCCCTCCAGGTGCAGCGTGATCTGAGAGAGCCTGTGCGTCGTTGAGAAGCCGTCTGCACTGTGTCTGTCTCCCATAGCAGATTCGCTGCCGTTCTCCAGCGCTAAAACGGCCACACGAGGCCAAACGAATCTTTAAGATGGCCGCTGAATAGCAAAAAAACAGCCTAGGACCACAAGAAAATGGCCGCCGAGCTAAATAAGGCACGACTCCGACAAAATGGCGGCTGTTGTGCATTTAAAAAGACAGTGACACAGCAAAACAGCACAGCACAAAAATCACATTCCAGCACACAAAAGAGGCCCTGTAGTGAACACACACAGCCCCTGCAGTGAACACACACAATCCCGGCTACGCACACAGGTCCAGGTGATAGGAGACCCCAGAAACCCCCCCCCCCTCACAGCCGTCACCCAAACAGGAAAGGAGGGAGAGGAAATAAGGGAGAGAGGAAAGCAGGGTAAACCCTCAGTCGACCTCCCAGGGGAAAATTCCAGCCAGACCACTTACCTGAGCAAGGGGCCACTACTTACCCATCCTGCGACTACCCGGCTGGAGGTATCCCAGACAGAACCAACGTCCGCTAAACGGCATGGCTGTCGGCCAGACACACTGTGACAAAGCCATAGAGACCGGTCATATGTGTGCCCTAGAACCGAAGTTCCCCAGCCGCTCCTGGAGCAACGGGGCCTGTCGTGGACATCCCAAAGCTGAGCTGAGGGCCGGCACACGCTCGATGGCCGAACATGGGGGGGACTACAAGAGTCGAGGACCCAGCCTGTCACCCAGTCGGCTGTTGATAGAAGAATCACAGGATTCAAAAAAATGCAGGAACAAAATAAGAAAAACGAAAAAAATCGCAAGAAAAAAACCTCCAGAGTACAGGACTCTAGAAGGGCCTGACCTCTCTTGACGTTAGGCAGGAAAAAACTGAGGCTACTAGAGCAGGGTGTGGGTTATACCCGGGGGGCCATGCCCCCTGGGAGGAGCTGCACTGAGGTTTGTGTTTGTTAACACTTTAAGTGTTTTTTTCTGCCTAAACTCTCCTAGTGAAAGCGGATATAACCCTACTGTCAAAGGATGCTGTGTCCGTCTATGAACGGAAGAGAAAAAGGATGTCTGGGAGCTACGTCGCACGACCACGCAATTGTCAGTTAAAGCGACGCAGTGCTGGAAGCTAAAATCTCGTCTGGGCAGGAAGGGGGTGTATGTGCACAGTAGGCAAGTGGTTAAAAACAGTTTCCCAGGCAGGAGTTGGCGCTGTACAGGAAGCATCAGCTTATCTGCAACTGCTTGCTTTCTCTATCGCCGGCTTCATTCACAACACTTATGCTCTGGGATGGGTCAGCAACCCACAATATGGGCTTGTCAAACCACCATCCCAGAGCAGGAGGTTGTGGGCCACATCAGAGGGCTCCATGGGCCACCCCTGATTTAAATCAACGTCACTCAATTTGTACATGAAATCCATTCTGTGTAACAGTAAACTAAAAATGTTGCCTGATATTGTTAGCCTGATGTAACAAAATGTGCACATACTTGATTATGGTGTTTTTAATCATCCATTCCATAACTAACTCAAGCAGATACATTAAAGTGGATGTAAACCCCATTTTTTTTTTCTTTGCGGTCACAATGTACAGTATAAGATTTTCTATCATCTGTGCCCAGTCTTGCCACACAGAGTTAATCCAGCTCTGAGCAATCCTCTTTTATTCTTCAGTGAAATAAAACGGACTTACAGAGAAAGACCTTAGTCCGTTCCGCCCCCTTGCTGTGAAGGACAGGTTATTTACATATCTCATGCACTAGCCTGGAGACAGACATTATTTTTAAATTTCCACCCCTTTTCTGAAGTCATGTGGTTACTTTTCTGGATTTTGACTGGATGTTAGTGATCATAGCAGAATTCAGTGTAAGAAATACACAAGAGAAAATGCATGCTGACAAGGGGAGTGTAGGGAAGGGTGGGGAGTCTTATGACATAACGACTTCACCCACAGAGCTCCAGACAACAGATTCACCCACAGAATCTGCAGTTTTTCAGTTCTTATAACAGACGGAGGGGAAACATTTGACAGGTAAGGATAAATGCAGGAGGCATGTATATCCTTATAGATCAGCACTATGGCAGTAGTTTAGAAAGGATGAGAGTGGATTTACATCCACTTTAAATGTTTCCTTTCTTTACTATAATGTACACTGTTTTTTTTTCTACAGTCAATAAACTCTCCAGCATGTTATCCCATGTGTCCATGCACACATAGGCTGTTATCAACTGATTTTGTTTGGGGCATTTTTGTCCAAAAAAAAACACAGAGAGGCGTTTTTTAGACGTAAAAACGCTTTAACGTCCAAAAATGCCTAAAAAAAGCAGATAAAAGCTCAAAAACGTGGTTCATCAGCGTTTTTAACATTTTTAACCGCTTGCCAACTGCATAACACACATATACGTCGGCAGAATGGCACAGCATTTTAAATCTGCCGCCTAGCGGGTGCGCACGGACTTGATGTCTGCCTGTGTCACGCGATTGTGTCACAGAAAGGCAGAACGGAGGAATGCCTAGTGACAGGACACTGATCTACTTCTCCCTGTCATGGGGAGCAGTGATCAGTGTCGTGTCACAGGTAGCCCAGCCCCCTCACAGTTAGATTCACTCCCTATGACACACTTAATCCCTTCCTCACCCCCTACTGGTTAAACCCTTCACTGCCAGTGTCATTTACAAAGTAATCAGTGCATTTTTATAGCACTGATCGCTGTATAAATGACAATGAACCCAAAATAGTGTCAAAAGTGTCCGCCGCAATATCACAGTCACGATAAAAAAAAAAATCGCAGATCACTGCCATTACTAGTAAAAAAAAAAAATTATAATAAAAATGTCATAAAACTATCCCCTATTTCGTAGACACTTTGGGTCAGATTCACGTACAATTGCGCCGGGGACACGTAAGCCATTTAAGTTACACCGCCGTAAGTTTTCAGGTTTAGTGCTCGATCCACAAAGCACTTACCGCTTCCTATTCAAATGGGGCGAGTCCCATTTAAATTAGGCGCGCTCCCGCGCCGGCCGTACTGCGCATGCTCACGACGTCATTTTCCCGACGTGCATTGCGCGGTTTTACATTACGCCGAGTTTTGTGAATCGCGCCGGGTAAAAAAAGTTGCGTCGGGGAAAAAAAAAAGATACGGCGAAAAAAAAAAAAAAAACAGCGTCGCGGGAAAGAAGGGTCTACCTTTACAAGGTGTACTAACTTTACACTTTGTAAAAGCAGCCCTAATTTTGCGTTTGCAAACCAATACTTACGGAGAAAAAACGAAGCTGAAAAGCTTTGTGGATCTCCGTAAGTGCTAATTTGCATACCCGACGCGGCATTTCGACCGCATCCCCCAGCGGCGGATGCGGTACTGCATCCTAAGATCCGGCAGTGTAAGTCCCTTACACATGTCGGATCTTCTGCCTATCTATTGGAAACTGATTCTGTGGATCAGTTTCAAAGATAGAAACAGGGATACGACGGCGTATCAGTAGATACGCCGGCGTATCCCTTTTGAGGATCTGGCCCAAGGTTTCTTTTGTTGCAGGAAATGTATATGCTGTAGAACAGTTAAAGGGGCAAAACTACAGTCTGCAACAGGGATGGGGAATCATTTGACATCAAGGAGTTTATCGCCTGCAACTCCTCCCATGCTGTTTATCTCATGTGGTGCCCTTGTGAGTTATTATATGTGGGAAGAACAAAAAGATTATTAAGAGAGCATATTGCTGAACACCTGGCTAACATTAAGAAAGGTTTCCGCTATCATAGCGTGTCACTTCATTTCAGACAAAAACATAATCAAGATCCGACAGTTTTACAGTTTTGTGGTATAGGTACTGTCTACCCGCCTTGAAGAGGTAATAACAGGGTAGGGAATCTCTCTCAGAGGGAAACCCATTGGATATTTTTGATCAAATGTTTATCGCCCAGGGGGTTAAACATAGAAGTGGTTCATAAATAATTATTAAATGATAGATACTGATTGGAGAGCTGGGATAGTACTGTCCATCCATAATTTTTTCTGTATTCTTCATAATACTGATAGGACCTTGTTTCTCGATCTAGGGTTTCTTTATTTACACATTATTACATATATGAGATACGTCATAATGTGATTATAATACACATATTGTAATAGAGTCAATGGGTAGATTTGGAAGCCCTCTCTAGATGTATCATGAGACATTTATTGCAATATATTTTATTGACATCATTGTCTCCATGAGAGTGGGTGTGCATTATGTGGACAAATAGTACCAGTGTAATTTGATAGTCATTTTATGATGCACACTAGCACTTATTGAGAGTCAATTTAACTTTATTGTTATTTTCACTCATTATTTTATCCTTAGTTTTATATAAATCAGTATTGTATTTAACAATTGGTTTATATTAGTGCACTGATCATAGCTCGCATCACCCCTTAGAATGTGACAGCCTTAGCCAGGGATCACGGTCTCATTTGTTTATTCTAATTTTACTCCTGGTATTGGAGAACATGCCTTTATATAATGCTTGCTTATTTTAGTGTTGTTTATATGCGCTCAATTTAGTGACCATATATTTTTGGAATTGATATGAATCATGCTGTCTGTAACTAGCAATATTATTTTAATTTAGGGTTCTCGCTCAAAATAATTTTAGTTACCTACTGCTTTCGCCGTGTTATTTAAATGCGGATTAAGTTGGCACCTTGATAGATGTAAGGCTGATGTGAGTGTGTGCACTGGGAGCCCCTTTTTACACATGCAGATCCCGGGAGGATCTGATTTTGGACATCCGCTTGCTCAGCGGGGATTGCTCCTTTGATCCCTGCTGAGCCGGCGGATGATTAGTTTCTCTCTGCACAGAAACGGAGCCGTCAGATCTCCGCTTTCCTCTATGGGGGGAATCGGATGAAAACGGACCATCTGTCCGTTTTCATCCGATCCTCAGACGGATGGAAAAATAGGGTTTTCTTCCGTCATCAGTTTCGAAGCATAGCGGAGACTGATGTCAGCGGATGTTCATCCGCTGACATTCGCTATCCCATAGGGATACATGTATGTCCGTTTTTCATCAGAAAACAGATGGATGAAAAACGGACATACGGACGGTCCGCACGTGTGAAAGGACCTCTGAAGGGAGGGCCTGTGGAACCTAAAATCCCTTGGAAAGTATGGGATACTCTTGTTTCAGCTCCCCATTCACCATCCTGGCACAGGGTGAATGAGAAAATATGTCTTGGATTACTTAAAATGGGACAGTAATATTTATGCACAATATCTCCCAGGATATATGTAAAGACTATTGTTGGTTTGTTTAATTCTGAATAATTGGGTCAGACTGATTGTGGGAAAGGGGCCCATGGCTGCTTTCACACTGATGCGCTGCGGTTTACCCACACTACGGGTGCAACACAGCATACCTTTGGCTTTTCTGCACTTTGCAATAGACTTCTATTATATTCTGCATGTTTGGTGCACTTTCAGAAAGCTCAAACTTTCAGGTAATAACAGAAGTCTATAGCTCAGTGCAGGTAACCCGCAGGTGTGCTGCTCTGCATCTGCGGATTAGTTTGAAAGCAGTCCAGTAACCACTGCAGAACAGATATGCCCATATATACACTGTGATTTTAATAATAAACTGACCTTTAATAACAGTATTCTATTCCATTCCAGAGCAGGAGGTCGTGGGCCACATTAGAGGGCTCCGCAGGCCACTGGTTGGGCACCCCTGTAATAGAGAGTCCATGTTCAGCACTAAACAAGTATTGTCTCGTTTGTGCTTGTGAGCGGTTGGAATATCTGATTTCTATATTCAGACTGGGAGGAAGCGGTATATGACAAAGGCACTCAAGCGCAGTGTGGGACGTTTCGTTACAGGGCCTAAGGCATATTTTTGACAGTTGTTTAAGGCGTTTCCAAGTCCTGTTAACATTTTAACTTTCTGGGCTTAGTTTGCTGGATGTATTCAGACAGTGGGGTTGATTTATTAAAACTTGAGAGTGCAAAATCTGGTGCAGCTATGGTAGCAAATCAGCTTCTAACTTCAGCTTGGAGGCTGATTGATTTCTATGCAAAGCTGCACCAGACTTTGTACTCTCTAGTTGTAGTAAATCTACAGGGTTTAATTCCACTGGCACATGCGCACTGAAGAAACAGCTCGCTTGTGCCATTTCTTCAATAGCTGTGCTGTGTGTGTCGGCTTTCTTGCCCACGTGCGGCAGTGACGTAATCGCGGCTCCGGCCAATCACAGTGCCGGAGCCCGCATGCTAGGGAATGACTCCGGCAGGCATGTCGCGGTCACAGCCTCACAATGGAGTCAGCTTTTTGTCCTGCGTTCCCTCTTTGACATCCACAATTGTTTAATGCACTCACATATAGATGGATAAGAAAAAAGGTGATCCCATCATGTAAATCCTTAATAAAGTTTATTGCATAAAAGTTTAGTAAAAAAAGCACCGTCACTAGTGCCAAAAGATAGTACACAAAAAATTGTCTGGGACACTTTGCATTCCACAGACCAGAAACTCCAAAACTGGAAGTGACGCAGTGACGCTGTAAGCTTTGCCCTACGTGTTTCGTCATTCAGACGTCATCAGAGCGGCTCCCACTGGATTACATATTGAATCATCATTTTAACCTATACATGTTTTAGGGTAATAAACTTACCTGGCCTTTATACAATTTACATATTTTATTTTAGAGACCATCACAAATCCTTAGATATGGTTATTAACATCTCATTTCTTTATATACTAATGTGTCCCTTTTGGGAGGCGCTTCTGCACATTTTTGTGATTTAAGGGCCTTTTGTTTATAATCCCGGTAGAACCTTATGCCTCATTCCATTGTTAAGATCCATACATTAATCATGAAGGTTTACATTATAATATATGGTTTGTTAATAATGAAGGTTTATATCATAATATCTGATTTGTTCTTTCATGTACAGGTCCCCTCTTTTTCATCTTAATTCAAGGGAGATGTATGAGCCTGACCCTTCCTTCATATATATGCCGAACTTGCTTATACTTCCTATTAATACATTTTAATGTTATTTGTTTTATATTTTTATCTTTATTATAATGTTTAATGTTCACAAAAACCTCCCGTGTGATGTAGTGTCATCAGCATGCGACGAGGAAGGGCACCTTCTAATCCTTCACCTTTGTTTCTGTAACAAAGACCTTGTAGTAACCAACATTCACGCTCCTAATTCTCCTATTAAAGCAGAGTTCCAACCACAATTAGCATTTTTTAAATGTATGTCCTTTCATCCTGCGTTTTTATAATATGAATCCGGTTACTTACTATTTTACAATCCGCCGCCGATCCACATAGATATTCAAAAAAGATAGTTTATAAAACTATGTCTACACCGTTGTCATTTTGCTTGTGGGCATTGTGAAGCCTACAAGCACTTACTTCCTGGAAGTCTTGGATGGGGAGTGATAATTGGACAGCGCACTGCATCCTGGGAAATGATAAAAAAGGGGTAGAGAAAGGAAGCGCCACCTAAGTGCAGTATTAAAGAGGTTCTTTTAATGACACATTGTAAAAAACACACTTACAAGAAGGTAAGGAAAGAAGGCTCATCTGTAACATCCTGTAGTCCTCGTCCCGGATCCATGGGCCAATAGAAGGAGCAGTGGCTCCGAGCGCGTAGCCCAATCAGCCTTTGTTCTCCCTGTTTGACCCTCCTCCCGGAAGTGTTCCTGGGAAGTAATCACGTGACCTGTCACGTGACCTGTGAGGCTGGAACAGACTACATCCTGAAGGCCACAGGACAGGCCTGAAGACTCCACACAATCTGCTTTCTTCACTTCTAAAGCAGCCCATGGATCCGGGACGAGGACTACAGGATGTTACAGATGAGCCTTCTTTCCTTACCTTCTTGTAAGTGTGTTTTTTACAATGTGTCATTAAAAGAACCTCTTTAATACTGCACTTAGGTGGCGCTTCCTTTCTCTACCCCTTTTTTGTTTACCACAGAGTCAGCTCTCTGAGGACAGCAGCCGCCATTGAACAGCCACATCACCTGCATTTTTAACCATTGAACTGCCTGTTACTACTATTTCCAATGGACTAATCACCATACTCCTACCCATATATGTACTTTGTATCTGCGCTGACAGTTACCTCTCCTATTGTAATCCTGGGAAATGATGACACACATTTCCCAGGAGCATTAGAGGGAGATGATGTCAGAACCCTAGGTGGTTTCAAAGGCAGATTTCGTGGGACTGCATAGCAACAGGCATTTCCAGATGAGTAAAACAATTTTTTTTTATTTTTTTTTACTTTTTAGGTCTAATAAGCAAAATAATGAAAAAAAAATTGGGATGGAAACTCCACTTTAAATACTTTTTCCAGTCAGTCACCGCACACTTAGCTCCATACCTGCAGTGACTCCTCCTGTTAAGAGGCGATTTCAACATGGTAAGACCCCTTTCACACTGAGGAGTTTTTCAGGCGGTACAGCGCTAAAAACAGTCCATATGGTCTTAATGCCCAATATGTGTTTCCAAACCAGTACCTCTGGAACGTGTTGCATTTTTCAACATGTGAAACAGCTCCTATGGAACAGTCCATAAATGTCTTAATTCGTGTGGCTTTCCAACCTGTGTTTCCGGACCAGTACCTATGGAACAGCCCTTAATGGTTTTACTGTATTACGCCTCTCAACATAGGCTTCAGAACCAGCTCCTATGGAACAGTCCATAACAGTCCTAACAAGCTGTGCTTCTCAACACATGCCGCTTTGCTACTGGGTGACACACCAACATCATTCTTCGGTGACAGCTTCTCTGTCACCATTCTGTATCTTCTGTATTTTCTTCTTTCTGACATCTTCAGGACAGGGTGCAGTACAGGCAAGGGGTGTCCATTCACTCACCATTCACCAGCACACACTCAGAGCAGCATATCAACCATCTTTCAACTACAGAATCTTAAGGAGGGCCTTACTTGCCCATCTTACTAGCCTAAAATACACCTTTATCACACTACACCATGACATAAATCAACACATTACCATAATATCTACATATTGTGGCAGAGCGAGGCTCTGTCCCAATAAAAATAGTGTTAAAATGGACACAGGGTATGCACATTTGCTGGGTGCAACTCTACAGAGAGTAGATGTGGACTGGAGAAGACTGCTGGTGCAGATTTCTCCAGGTTTTTGGTACTTTGTCATGGGGCTCTGTAGTTTGGAGATTCCACAGTGTCTGGGGTGGGACGGAATCTCCAACCCTGTATCCAGACTTTGTGATTACCAGCAGGGTGTGTGCTCAGGTGAGCACAGCCCTTATAATGAGAGTGTGCTAAGACCTCATAGCTCCCAGTTGGAGACAGCTCCTGTAAGAGACAGGAGGTCTCCAGAAATCAGAGAGGCTGTAGGAGACAGACAGAAAATTGGTAACTGCAAGAGGCAGAGCTATAGACGCTCAAGGGAAGACGCCTATGTTGAGGAGTCCGCTGGTCTGGGTGACCAGGATAACGTGCAGAAGTACTGCTACAGAGAGCCAGGTGGGCTAGCATTTTCTGTTTGCATTTGATGGAGAAGAACCCCCTGCGTGGGAAACCTTTGATTGAACTTTTTATTTTTGCCTTTTTAATAAAAATGGGCTACCATGCCCTTAAAACATAGTTCCTGACTGGTGTGAATCACTGAAAAAACGCATACCACGAGAGTTAACAACCCCCAATCTTACAATATATATATACACAGTACAGACCAAAAATTTGGACACACCCTCTCATTCAAAGACCTTTCTTTATTTTCATGACTATGAAAATTGTAGATTCACACTGAAGGCATCAAAACTATGAATTAACACATGTGGAATTATACATAACAAAAAGTGTGAAACAACTGAAAATATATTTCATATTCTAGGTTCTTCAAAGTAGTCGCCTTTTGCAGCAGACACATCTCTAGAACTGTTAAGAGGAGACTATTTGAATCAGGCCTTCATGGTAGAATATCTGCTAGGAAACCACTGCTAAAGAAAGGCAACAAGCAGAAGAGACTTGTTTGGGCTAAAGAACACAAGGAATGGACATTAGACCAGTGGAAATCTGTGCTTTGGTCTGATGAGTCCAAACTTGAGATCTTTGGTTCCAACCCCCGTGTCTTTGTGCGATGCAGAAAAGGTGAACGGATGGACCCTACATGCCTGGTTCCCACCGTGAAGCATGGAGGAGGAGGTGTGATGGTGCTTTGCTGGTGACACTGTTGGGGATTTATTCAAAATTGAAGGCATACTGAACCAGCATGGCTACCACAGCATCTTGCAGCGGCATGCTATTCCATCCGGTTTGCGTTTAGTTGGACCATCATTTATTTTTCAACAGGACAATGACCCCAAACACACCTCCAGGCTGTGTAAGGGCTATTTGACCAAGGAGGAGAGTGATGGGGTGCTGTGCCAGGTGACTACCTCTTGAAGCTCATCAAGAGAATGCCAAGAGTGTGCCAAGCAGTAATCAAAGCAAAAGGTGGCTACTTTGAAGAACCTAGAATATGAAATATATTTTCAGTTGTTTCACACTTTTTTGTTATGTATAATTCCACATGTGTTAATTCATAGTTTTGATGCCTTCAGTGTGAATCTACAATTTTCATAGTCATGAAAATAAAGAAAACTCTTTGAATGAGAAGGTGTGTCCAAACTTTTGGTCTGTACTGTATATATATATATATATATATATATATATATATATATATATATAACCCATCAAATTACATATCCCGCTCCCAACCTTCTATAACTCTTCACTGTAAATACGGGTCGGGATTATGCAGGCTTGCTTACAGTGTTTTTTTCCTACTGCAACTTGGCCTGTCTGCGGTACCTCAGGGATCTAAATTGGCAGCGAAGTCTCTAATTTGTACGAAGAGACCCTACCATCAATTCGTCCCTCAACTTGCATAGATAAGCAGGAGAGCTTCCTATATAAGTTTTGAGTCTAACAACACATATAAATCTTAAACAATGACAAAAAAAAAAGAAAAATTCCAACCCTATATCTGTAGAATCTGCTGCACTTTACAAGGCTATTAAATATAACTAAATTATTATCCCGAAAGATATTATATTATCTATTGCATAAATGGATTGATTGGTCTACGCCTATAATTAGCTAGTCTGTTAAGACACACACACTGCTGCTGGCAAGATTAACATCTTTTGTTTATTCCCAAGGAAATAGGGATATTCCAACTTATACGTTACACAGCACAATATATATACACAAGAGAAATTCAAAGATACTTATCATACAAGGTTTCATGAGCTGGTTCAGCAAGGAGCCTATAGCTCCCATCAGCATGTGGCAGGATTTAAGAGGTAGACAAATAGAGGACGCTTACTCTTCATGTGTGCTTTTTAACAATCATTCCCCCTCACCCAAAACCACCCACATTTGCCTGTCCAATCAGAGAATGCCAAGCCATTTCTTCTCTTCTCTTTGAAGCTTCTAGTCACACCAGGTGGCCTAGTCCTAGACATTTGTTATGCAAATTCTGATATGCTACCAAGCTTTTACTGTAAAGTCCAGACCTATGATTAAGCCATGTTTGGTTCTCCAACACCAGACAATTCTTCAGGGAGGGGGACTACCTCCCCTCTGGATACTAGGCCCACATAAAGCTGATTGCCAAGAAGAGGAAAGACCCTTTAGAGCCTAGTTCCTACAGACCGATCTCCCTCCTTAACATCAACTCTAAAATTATTTCCAAGATTTGGCCAACAGACTGGCCAAAATTATGTCCACCTTAATTCACCCAGCTCAAACATGCTTCGCTCAAGGCAGATCTAATATGCGAAAAAACCTTACGGTCCTCGAACATGCCAAGTCAAATGCCAGCAAAGACATAATCTCCCTTGACACAGAGAAAGTCTTTGACAATGTTGGCTTTCCCTGGTTGTCGTCAGCTCTACAACACTTTGGTTTCTCTGGTCTCTTCCTTCATCTAATCGCCACTACGTATGCCACACCTACAACAAACATTGTAGCAGCTTGCATAATCTCAAAAACTGTCAAACATCACAAAGGCACCAGACAAGGGTGTCTCCTCTCCCCACTCCTTTTTAACCTAGCCCTAGAACCACTATCCAGTTACCTTTTCTCCCACCCCTTCCCTACACGATAGAGCTGCACAGTTCTGGCCAAAATGAGAACCACAATTGTTTTCCTTAAAATAAAGATCACAATTGTCTCACAATTCTCGCAGCGTAAAATCTTTCACAAAAAAAAAAAAAAAAAATCAATCATTCTCTAGGGTCTCTACTAAAAAAAAAAAATGTAATATATATATATATATATATATATATATATATATATATATATATATATATATATATATAGTATTTATCGGCGTATACCGCGCACTTTTTTGCCCTGAAAATCAGGGCAAAATCAGGGCAAAATCGTGGGTGCGTGGTATACGCCGATACCAGCTTTCTCGCGTTGAGTTTGAATACTGCGCCAACATATACCGAGCGCAGTACCCTCGGGTATAGTCGGGCAGTCTCGGCTCCTTCCGCGCTCACGTCCTGGACGTCAGCGTGAGAGTTGCCGAGCCTGCCCGACAATACACGAGTGTACTGCGCTCTGTATATGTCGGCGCAGTATTCAAACTCGGCGTGGGAAACGAGCGGGGAGGACGCCGCAGAAGGATGCCGGACCCGACGAAGAGGACACCCGAAGCCGCAAAAGGACGCCGGACCCGACAAAGAGGACAGCCCGAAGCCGCAGACGGACGCCGGACCTGACGAGGCCGCCGATGGACGCCGCGCAAGACACCAAAACTGTAAGTACAAAAAAAACTTTTTTCCACAGGATTCGGGGCAACTTTAGGGGTGCGCGGTATACGCGGGAGCACGTTATACGCGATAAATACGGTATATATATATATATATATAATGTTTGGAGGTTCTACATAATTTTCTAGCAAAAAAAAAAAGATTTTAACTTGAAAACAACAAATGTCAGAAAAAGGTTTAATGTTTAAGTGGTTAAACTTTCCTAATTTACATACAGAAGACTTAATTTTCCACTGATAAAGAATGTTGTAAAACTTGGCAGACTGCCCAGACTTTTGATGGCTGAGAGCAGAGAGAATTCTCTGCATACAAAAAGATTGCAAGATCGCAACAGGGAAAAAATTGCGATAACGATTCTCGACGATTAATCGTGCAGCTCTACTACACAGTGTACAAATAGAGCAACAGGAGCTCTGTTCTTGGACGACATCCTTATATTCACCTCCGATCCTTCTTCAGACATGGCCCTCATCCAAGAAATGTTCACAAGGTTCAGGGGACTCTCAGGCTAAGTATCAAAATGCAGATTTGGAAAATAATAATATTAACCATAATACACTGCATGGCCTTAGAACTATGGGGAGCAGGCTTAGCAGGCTTTGGATAAGCAAGCCCCCTTACTATAAAATGGGGGGCATAGAGCAGCCATAGTGTCAGTGTACTGGGAGCTACTGGGCAAAAGGATAGGGAAAGCTGACAAAACTGAAAAGGGAAAGATTAGTATCAGAAAACTGTACTTAAATTCTGATTGCTAGCTTTTTGAGCAATCCCTTTCTGTTTTTATTATTGTGGGCTTATTGGTCTTTCAATTTTTTTTTCAGTTGGTTTAATGTCAGTGGTCACTTTTTTGTTTCAGGGTCAGTTTTCAATTGCTTTAGTGGTATTTAGATATTTTTGTTACGTTTTATTTTAGGCTAAGCTGCTTTTTTTGCCATTTAACAGAGGGGATGCAAAAGGGGACTTTTATTTTTGGTATTCATTTTGTTTTAGGTTTTTTGTTTTTTTTTTCCCAAAGGTTTCTTGAATTTTTTCTTATTTTATGTTGATAGGCCTTTTTTTAGGCCTTATTCACACCTATGCATTTTTAGTGCTTTTTGCATTTTGCAGATTTGCACTACAGTCCATTTAAATTGGTTTCCTAATTTGAAATGTGACCTCTGAAGGTAGGGATCAATAAACACTTAGAAAGGGGACGTACCATCATCCAGAATATAGATATAGAGAAATTGGTTCTGAGGTCCCCAAACCAGAGAACCAAAGAAGGGGGGTGGGGCCATTGCTGGACTATCGCGGTACTGGTAACATAAATATAAAATGTACAAAAACAATTATAAATATAGAAAACATTTTTATTAATTACAGCATCAGTAAGGACACAACAGGGGGTACAAAGTTAAAAGAATTAACGACCAACGCAACACCAGTATGGTAATCCCCAGGAGGGGGAGAAGAATAGTGGGTTGAGAGTCATGACAATCATCTTGATTAGTTTCGCGGCTTTAGCCGCTTCATCAGAAGCATGTCTAAAATTAAAATGACAAACAGTCAAACAGTTATACATTGAAAAACAGATACAGAGGGTAATTTGGGGAACAAAGGGCTCAGCTGCTCACCTAGAAAACCCCACAGGCGAGTGAGGCGGGTGCCACCACACAGGGTCCCGTATGGCGACCAGGGGGCACGCATATGTATGAATGGACCTACTTGTCGGATATAAAGGGTAAGTATAGCAATTAGTATAACAAGCCCAGGCCTTGGATTGGGGGGGTACAAAAATCGTGATGTCAACCGGTGCTGAATAATATAATAAGAGTGATGTGAGGGTGTGAGTGGTGGGGAAGGGCAGTGATGAGAAGGGAAAGAACAGGGTAAGACAGGATGGAGGGGACGAGGAAGGGGGAGGGGGGATGGGGGATGGGGGATATAGGACTAGGAGGTGAAAAATGGAGGGAAGGGGGGAGTGAAAAAATTGTACCTTGAATACAAGGAATGTGTTGCATGTAGGGGGCCCTGGGAACGGGAGCCCAGACTGAGGCATGTGTGTAGAACTACATATAACCACATATAACCTCCACAGAGAGTGTCCATGGACCCAAGAGGGAGGGGGACCACAATGGATCCCACGGTGGCGTCAGGATAGTGAAGCCTACCAGTGGCACCTAAATGGAGAACACAAAAATTAATAAGAAATGGTGGAAGAGGATAAGGGGGGGGGGAGGGGGGAAAGGGTGAAGAGGGGGGCCAAGAATGGGCTAAAGAACTCACTGGAGGAATAAAATTACACAGTGGATTACTGTGGGCTGGGTGAGGCCACAGGGTTCCCGGAATCCAGCATCCATTGCGCAGGAAGCAGGAAGTTCCTGCTTATAAACCCCCTATTCGGCGCAGCTGACACCAGTCAAAAGACATTTGTGTGCAGCATCGCCGGGTCTGGGCGCCCGCATGATGTCAGCTCGATCGGTTTGCGCATGCGCCATGCGTCAGTCTCCCGCGATGTAAGGGCGGAAGCCCACACTACAGCATCTCCCGACAGGACACGGCCCCAGAGGCCTCAAATACATCTCCCCTAATAACTTGTCTATGTATATTCTGATGGCTGTTCACTGCACCATACATTTCCTTGTCTCATTGTGGATCACATCCCATATTATGATAAACATCCAGGACAGGCAGCCAATCCTGGGAGAGCTGGAGGGGAGGGGAATGTGAATTGGGAACTTTTTACAGAGGCTGTGCATGTGTCCAGGCTAGTGCACGAGATTTTCTCTGTAAGTCTGTTTTATTTCACTGAACAATAAAAGAGGATTGCTCAGAGCTGGATTAACTCTGTGTGGCAAGACTGGGCACAGATGATAGGAAATCTTATTCTCTACATTGTGACATAAAAAAATGGGTTTACATCCACTTTAATCTTGGACTCAAATTACAGGACTCACTTGTTACTGATCATTAGAGATGGGCTATCTGTTCGAGTCAAACATTAGACTTGTTAGACTCGAATAGGGATGAACCCCCCCCCCCCGTTCGGTTCGCACCAGAACCTTCGAACGGACCGAATGTTCGCGCAAACATTTAGAACCCCATTGAAGTCTATGTGACTCGAACATTCGAATTCAAAAGTGCTAATTTTAAAGCCTAATATGCAAGTTATTGTCATAAAACAGGATTGAGAAGCTGGGTCTTGCCCCAGGGAACATGTATCAATGGAAAAAAAGTTTTAAAAATGGTCGTTTTTTCTGGAGCAGTGATTTTAACCACTTAAGCCCCGGACCATATTGCTGGTCAATGATCGGGCCACTTTTTGCGATTCGGCACTGCGTCGCTTTAACTGACAATTGCGCAGTCGTGCAACATGGCTCCCAAACAAAATTGGCGGCCTTTTTTTCTTACAAATAGAGCTTTCTCTTGGTGGTATTTGATCACCTCTGTGGTTTTTAGTTTTTGCGCTATAAACAAAAATAGAGCGACAATTTTGAAAAAAATGAATATTTTTTGCTGTTATAAATATCCCCCAAAAATATATATAAAAAATATATTTTTTTCTTCAGTTTAGGCCGATACGTATTCTTCTACATATTTTTCGTAAAAAAAAAAAAAAAAAAAAAATAATCGCAATAAGCGTTTATTGATTGGTTTGCGCAAAAGTTATAGCGTTTACAAAATAGGGGATAGTTTTATGGCATTTTTATTAATATTTTTTTTTTTTACTAGTAATGGCGGCGATCAGCGATTTTTATCGGTACTGCGACATTATGGCGGATACTTGACACATTTTTGGGACCATTTGCATTTTTATAGCGATCAGTGCTATAAAAATGCATTGATTACTATAAAAATTACACTGGCAGGGAAGGGGTTAACACTAGGGGGCAAGGAAGGGGTTAACTGACATGGGAAAATTACAAATTGCTGTTCATACATTGTATGAACAGACAATAAGTAATTTCTCCCCCTGACAGGACCAGGAGCTGTGTGGGGTGGCAGGCAGCCTGAAGGGTCTGGTATGGATTTTTGGGGAGAACCCCACGCCATTTTTTTAAAATAAATGGCGCAGGGTTCCCCTTAATATCCATACCAGACCTGAAGGGTCTGATATGGAATTTGGGGGACCCCTACGCTTTAAAACCAAAAAATTGGTTCTTTTTTTTTTTTTTCGATTACTTATCTTTATTGCCAGGATCTGACAATTCATTATAGCCACGGTCAGTTTTAAATGACTTTTTTTACTTTAGAAATTTCATTTTGTGCAGGGAATTTTCTAAGCACGGGAAACATGCACTACTTTATAGGCATACTATAGACACCCCCAGGTATGAAAATTAAAGGAATATTTCACTTTTATTGTTTCACTTTAAACATTATTAAAATCACTGCTCCCGAAAAAACTATAGTTTTTAAAACTTTTTTTGCATTGATACACGTCCCCTGGGGCAGGACCCGGGTCCCCAATTTTTTTATGACAATAACTTGCATATAAGCCTTTAAAATTAGCACTTTAGATTTCTACCATGGACTTTTACTTTTAGCTCTCTTTTAACACTAATTAAAAGAACAATATTTATCTAAATCCACTAATTATAAATATTATAAAGTTACTAATTATATCACTTGCAGTCACTGCATCCCCATAGTGAAAATAAAATGTAAGCATACACTGGTTAGACTTTTTATACATGATTAAAACTGCCATGCTGCTGGCCAGTTTTATGCTGTTGTATACTTTATAGTATCCTAGTTTGTGTAATAAAACACCTACCTGTGCATTTGTCTTTAGTAAATTAGGGCTTTACTTTTGCTCATTAGTGGGAATGCTTAATAAGCATTCCCAGTATTGATATTCGTTTTTTATTATTAGTGGGAATGCTTTAATAAGCATTCCCAGTATTGATATTCGTTTTTTATTATTAGTGGGAATGCTTTAATAAGCATTCCCAGTATTGATATTCGTTTTTTATTATTCTTAATTTTAATTTTATTATTAGTGGGAATGCTTTAATAAGCATTCCCAGTATTGATATTCGTTTTTTATTATTAGTGGGAATGCTTTAATAAGCATTCCCAGTATTGATATTCGTTTTTTAGTGGGAATGCTTTAATAAGCATTCCCAGTATTGATATTCGTTTTTTATTATTAGTGGGAATGCTTTAATAAGCATTCCCAGTATTGATATTCGTTTTTTATTAGTGGGAATGCTTTAATAAGCATTCCCAGTACTGATATTCGTTTTTTATTAGTGGGAATGCTTAATAAGCATTCCCAGTATTGATATTCGTTTTTTATTATTAGTGGGAATGCTTTAATAAGCATTCCCAGTATTGATATTCGTTTTTTATTATTCTTCTTAATTTTAATTTTAATTTTATTCCGTACGTTTTTTGGCTCTGCGTAACTTCTGCATACTTTCAGCTATTGAGACCATTTAACTTTTAAAATGTTCGTCTCATTCAGCTAACGATGGGACTTCTTCACGTTTTTTTGTACTATTTATACTTTTTAAAATATTAAGCTTTTAGACACTTTTTTTTAACATTGAAGTCAATGAGAACATCCTTTTTCCTGCTTCAAAACACACGTTCTGCCAAAAGTTTCAGCTCCTTCATACTTTCACTTACAGACACCAAACAAACTTTAAAGCGGTCACAAAATATTCAGCTATCCAAACATGACTTTTTAGATTGATATCTTATACGGTTTTTGTGAAAACGCAATTTACGTTTAGTGATTTTTTTATCGGTTATAATGTAATCCTATGGAGCAGGTTTAGAGTGTGTCATGTGACCTTTAGAGTGGAGATCTTTGAAAACAAAAATTATCTTTAAAAAAAAGGGCGAACAAATTGCTCTCACGCCCACAAGATCTACTTGTCATACACAATTTATATATCAAAACGTAGGTATGCTTGTCTGGTTTCAGGCAATGTGATCAGTTTTGCGATAGGCATTTGACTTTTAGTTCCAGGAGCTTCTAAAGGACAAGTGCCTCAAACGCCCTCCCATTGACCGTCATGTTAAAAAGTCTAAAAAAAATCCTGCAAACACACAAAGACGCTCTTTTCTAAATCGCTGGCATGGCCACAATTTTAAGTTTATCAACATAAATTTCATATCGATGCGTTCACAAGGGCCGTGTCTTTCAAACGGTGAAGTCGCTGTATCGATCGCATGTACGGTTGTGGATTTATTACGTTTTGTTTGGAGGCGTAATTAATGTATTGGTCTGTGAATTAAAAGGCGTTTGTAATGGAATTTCTTTCCATAAATAGCTTTCTACCTCAGTGCAATATTCCTCCTCACTGACCTGGGGGGAGGGGAAACCTCTTGAGGGGGAGGGGCGACCAGGAAGTCAGGATACTCTCTACTTTGCAGATAGAGAAAGGAGCTGTGTGTCCTAAAGATAGTGTAGTGGTTATGGTGAATGGCTTTGGTGCGGGCTCAGCAATTCAGCATTCCCACTCGCATTTTCCTCAGGGAATGCATTTTCTAGTTCTTCTTCTTAATTTTAATTTTATTCCGTACGTTTTTTGGCTCTGCGTAACTTCTGCATACTTTCAGCTATTGAGACCATTTAACTTTTAAAATGTTCGTCTCATTCAGCTAACGATGGGACTTCTTCAAGTTTTTTTGTACTATTTACACTTTTTAAAATATTAAGCTTTTAGACACTTTTTTTTAACATTGAAGTCAATGAGAACATCCTTTTTCCTGCTTCAAAACACACGTTCTGCCAAAAGTTTCAGCTCCTTCATACTTTCACTTACAGACACCAAACAAACTTTAAAGCGGTCACAAAATATTCAGCTATCCAAACATGACTTTTCAGATTGATATCTTTTACGGTTTTTGTGAAAACGCAATTTACGTTTAGCGATTTTTTCAGAAAATGGAATCGGTTATAATGTAACCCTATGGAAGGGATTTAGAGTGTGTCATGTGACCTTTACAGTGGAGATCTTTGAAAACAAAAATTATCTTTAAAAAAAGGGCGAACAAATTGCTCTCACGCCCACAAGATCTACTTGTCATACACAATTTATATATCAAAACGTAGGTATGCTTGTCTGGTTTCAGGCAATGTGATCAGTTTTGTGATACGTATTTTAGTTTTAGTTCCAGGAGCTTCTAAAGGACAAGAGCGACAAAACCACTCTCATTGACCGTCCATGTTAAAAATTTTAAAAATTTTCCTGCAAAACACACAAAGACGCTCTTTTCTAAATCGCTGGCATGGCCACAATTTTAAGTTTATCAACATAAATTTCATATCGATGCGTTCACAAGGGCCGTGTCTTTCAAACGGTGAAGTCGCTGTATCGATCGCATGTACGGTTGTGGATTTATTACGTTTTGTTTGGAGGCGTAATTAATGTATTGGTCTGTGAATTAAAAGGCGTTTGTAATGGAATTTCTTTCCATAAATAGCTTTCTACCTCAGTGCAATATTCCTCCTCACTGACCTGGGGGGAGGGGAAACCTCTTGAGGGGGGAGGGGCGACCAGGAAGTCAGCATACTCTCTACTTTGCAGATAGAGAAAGGAGCTGTGTGTCCTAAAGATAGTGTAGTGGTTATGGTGAATGGCTTTGGTGCGGGCTCAGCAATTCAGCATTCCCACTCGCATTTTCCTCAGGGAATGCATTTTCTAGTTATTCTTAATTTTAATTTTATTATTCCGTACGTTTTTTGGCTCTGCGTAACTTCTGCATACTTTCAGCTATTGAGACCATTCAACTTTTAAAATGTTCATCTCGTTTAGCCAACGATGGGACTTCTTCAAGTTTTTTTGTACTATTTATACTTTTTAAAATATTAAGCTTTTAGACACTTTTTTTTAACATTGAAGTCAATGAGAACATCCTTTTTCCTGCTTCAAAACACACGTTCTGCCAAAAGTTTCAGCTCCTTCATACTTTCACTTACAGACACCAAACAAACTTTAAAGCGGTCACAAAATATTCAGCTATCCAAACATGACTTTTTAGATTGATATCTTATACGGTTTTTGTGAAAACGCAATTTACGTTTAGTGATTTTTTTATCGGTTATAATGTAATCCTATGGAGCAGGTTTAGAGTGTGTCATGTGACCTTTAGAGTGGAGATCTTTGAAAACAAAAATTATCTTTAAAAAAAAGGGCGAACAAATTGCTCTCACGCCCACAAGATCTACTTGTCATACACAATTTATATATCAAAACGTAGGTATGCTTGTCTGGTTTCAGGCAATGTGATCAGTTTTGCGATAGGCATTTGACTTTTAGTTCCAGGAGCTTCTAAAGGACAAGTGCCTCAAACGCCCTCCCATTGACCGTCATGTTAAAAAGTCTAAAAAAAAATCCTGCAAACACACAAAGACGCTCTTTTCTAAATCGCTGGCATGGCCACAATTTTAAGTTTATCAACATAAATTTCATATCGATGCGTTCACAAGGGCCGTGTCTTTCAAACGGTGAAGTCGCTGTATCGATCGCATGTACGGTTGTGGATTTATTACGTTTTGTTTGGAGGCGTAATTAATGTATTGGTCTGTGAATTAAAAGGCGTTTGTAATGGAATTTCTTTCCATAAATAGCTTTCTACCTCAGTGCAATATTCCTCCTCACTGACCTGGGGGAGGGGAAACCTCTTGAGGGGGAGGGGCGACCAGGAAGTCAGGATACTCTCTACTTTGCAGATAGAGAAAGGAGCTGTGTGTCCTAAAGATAGTGTGGTGGTTATGGTGAATGGCTTTGGTGCGGGCTCAGCAATTCAGCATTCCCACTCGCATTTTCCTCAGGGAATGCATTTTCTAGTTCTTCTTCTTAATTTTAATTTTATTCCGTACGTTTTTTGGCTCTGCGTAACTTCTGCATACTTTCAGCTATTGAGACCATTTAACTTTTAAAATGTTCGTCTCATTCAGCTAACGATGGGACTTCTTCAAGTTTTTTTGTACTATTTACACTTTTTAAAATATTAAGCTTTTAGACACTTTTTTTTAACATTGAAGTCAATGAGAACATCCTTTTTCCTGCTTCAAAACACACGTTCTGCCAAAAGTTTCAGCTCCTTCATACTTTCACTTACAGACACCAAACAAACTTTAAAGCGGTCACAAAATATTCAGCTATCCAAACATGACTTTTCAGATTGATATCTTTTACGGTTTTTGTGAAAACGCAATTTACGTTTAGCGATTTTTTCAGAAAATGGAATCGGTTATAATGTAACCCTATGGAAGGGATTTAGAGTGTGTCATGTGACCTTTACAGTGGAGATCTTTGAAAACAAAAATTATCTTTAAAAAAAGGGCGAACAAATTGCTCTCACGCCCACAAGATCTACTTGTCATACACAATTTATATATCAAAACGTAGGTATGCTTGTCTGGTTTCAGGCAATGTGATCAGTTTTGTGATACGTATTTTAGTTTTAGTTCCAGGAGCTTCTAAAGGACAAGAGCGACAAAACCACTCTCATTGACCGTCCATGTTAAAAATTTTAAAAATTTTCCTGCAAAACACACAAAGACGCTCTTTTCTAAATCGCTGGCATGGCCACAATTTTAAGTTTATCAACATAAATTTCATATCGATGCGTTCACAAGGGCCGTGTCTTTCAAACGGTGAAGTCGCTGTATCGATCGCATGTACGGTTGTGGATTTATTACGTTTTGTTTGGAGGCGTAATTAATGTATTGGTCTGTGAATTAAAAGGCGTTTGTAATGGAATTTCTTTCCATAAATAGCTTTCTACCTCAGTGCAATATTCCACCTCACTGACCTGGGGGGAGGGGAAACCTCTTGAGGGGGGAGGGGCGACCAGGAAGTCAGCATACTCTCTACTTTGCAGATAGAGAAAGGAGCTGTGTGTCCTAAAGATAGTGTAGTGGTTATGGTGAATGGCTTTGGTGCGGGCTCAGCAATTCAGCATTCCCACTCGCATTTTCCTCAGGGAATGCATTTTCTAGTTATTCTTAATTTTAATTTTATTATTCCGTACGTTTTTTGGCTCTGCGTAACTTCTGCATACTTTCAGCTATTGAGACCATTCAACTTTTAAAATGTTCATCTCGTTCAGCTAACGATGGGACTTCTTCAAGTTTTTTTGTACTATTTATACTTTTTAAAATATTAAGCTTTTAGACACTTTTTTTTAACATTGAAGTCAATGAGAACATCCTTTTTCCTGCTTCAAAACACACGTTCTGCCAAAAGTTTCAGCTCCTTCATACTTTCACTTACAGACACCAAACAAACTTTAAAGCGGTCACAAAATATTCAGCTATCCAAACATGACTTTTTAGATTGATATCTTATACGGTTTTTGTGAAAACGCAATTTACGTTTAGTGATTTTTTTATCGGTTATAATGTAATCCTATGGAGCAGGTTTAGAGTGTGTCATGTGACCTTTAGAGTGGAGATCTTTGAAAACAAAAATTATCTTTAAAAAAAGGGCGAACAAATTGCTCTCACGCCCACAAGATCTACTTGTCATACACAATTTATATATCAAAACGTAGGTATGCTTGTCTGGTTTCAGGCAATGTGATCAGTTTTGCGATAGGCATTTGACTTTTAGTTCCAGGAGCTTCTAAAGGACAAGTGCCTCAAACGCCCTCCCATTGACCGTCATGTTAAAAAGTCTAAAAAAAATTCCTGCAAAACACACAAAGACGCTCTTTTCTAAATCGCTGACATGGCCACATTTTTAAGTTTATCAACATAAATTTCATATCGATGCGTTCACAAAAGCCTTGTGTTTCAAATGGTGTAGTCGCTGTATCGATCGCATGTACGGTTGTGGATTTATTACGTTTTGTTTGAAGGCTACGATAACTGATTTTGCGTGTGGATGAAAGCGTTTCTAATGGTATTTTGATTCCCTAAATAGCTTTCCTTACCTCAGTGCAGTCCTCCTCCCCCACCTCATGTGGAGAAAGCCTCTTGAGGGGGGAGGGGGGAGGGGCGACCAGGCAAGTCAGGACACTCTCTATATTGCAGATAGAGAAAGGAGCTGTGTGATATTAGGCTTTATAAGTACTGAAGGAACACTGCTTGTATGTCCTAAATATACTGTAGTGGTTATGGTGAATGGCTTTGGTGCGGGCTCAGCAATTCAGCATTCCCACTCGCATTTTCCTCAGGAAATGCATTGTCTAGTTAGTGGGAATGCTTTAATAAGCATTCCCAGTATTGATATTCGTTTTTTATTATTCTTCTTCTTAATTTTAATTTTAATTTTATTATTCCGTACGTTTTTTGGCTCTGCGTAACTTCTGCATACTTTCAGCTATTGAGACCATTCAACTTTTAAAATGTTCATCTCGTTCAGCTAACGATGGGACTTCTTCAAGTTTTTTTGTACTATTTATACTTTTTAAAATATTAAGCTTTTAGACACTTTTTTTTAACATTGAAGTCAATGAGAACATCCTTTTTCCTGCTTCAAAACACACGTTCTGCCAAAAGTTTCAGCTCCTTCATACTTTCACTTACAGACACCAAACAAACTTTAAAGCGGTCACAAAATATTCAGCTATCCAAACATGACTTTTTAGATTGATATCTTTTACGGTTTTTGTGAAAACGCAATTTACGTTTAGTGATTTTTTTATCGGTTATAATGTAATCCTATGGAGCAGGTTTAGAGTGTGTCATGTGACCTTTAGAGTGGAGATCTTTGAAAACAAAAATTATCTTTAAAAAAAGGGCGAACAAATTGCTCTCACGCCCACAAGATCTACTTGTCATACACAATTTATATATCAAAACGTAGGTATGCTTGTCTGGTTTCAGGCAATGTGATCAGTTTTGTGATAGGCATTTGACTTTTAGTTCCAGGAGCTTCTAAAGGACAAGTGCCTCAAACGCCCTCCATTGACCGTCATGTTAAAAAGTCTAAAAAAAAATCCTGCAAAACACACAAAGATGCTCTTTTCTAAATCGCTGACATGGCCACATTTTTAAGTTTATCAACATAAATTTCATATCGATGCGTTCACAAAAGCCTTGTGTTTCAAATGGTGTAGTCGCTGTATCGATCGCATGTACGGTTGTGGATTTATTACGTTTTGTTTGAAGGCTACGATAACTGATTTTGCGTGTGGATGAAAGCGTTTCTAATGGTATTTTGATTCCCTAAATAGCTTTCCTTAGCTCAGTGCAGTCCTCCTCCCCCACCTCATGTGGAGAAAGCCTCTTGAGGGGGGAGGGGGGAGGGGCGACCAGGCAAGTCAGGACACTCTCTATATTGCAGATAGAGAAATGAGCTGTGTGATATTAGGCTTTATAAGTACTGAAGGAACACTGCTTGTATGTCCTAAATATACTGTAGTGGTTATGGTGAATGGCTTTGGTGCGGGCTCAGCAATTCAGCATTCCCACTCGCATTTTCCTCAGGAAATGCATTGTCTAGTTAGTGGGAATGCTTTAATAAGCATTCCCAGTATTGATATTCGTTTTTTATTATTAGTGGGAATGCTTTAATAAGCATTCCCAGTATTGATATTCGTTTTTTATTATTCTTCTTCTTAATTTTAATTTTATTCCGTACGTTTTTTGGCTCTGCGTAACTTCTGCATACTTTCAGCTATTGAGACCATTTAACTTTTAAAATGTTCGTCTCATTCAGCTAACGATGGGACTTCTTCAAGTTTTTTTGTACTATTTATACTTTTTAAAATATTAAGCTTTTAGACACTTTTTTTTAACATTGAAGTCAATGAGAACATCCTTTTTCCTGCTTCAAAACACACGTTCTGCCAAAAGTTTCAGCTCCTTCATACTTTCACTTACAGACACCAAACAAACTTTAAAGCGGTCACAAAATATTCAGCTATCCAAACATGACTTTTTAGATTGATATCTTATACGGTTTTTGTGAAAACGCAATTTACGTTTAGTGATTTTTTTATCGGTTATAATGTAATCCTATGGAGCAGGTTTAGAGTGTGTCATGTGACCTTTAGAGTGGAGATCTTTGAAAACAAAAATTATCTTTAAAAAAAGGGCGAACAAATTGCTCTCACGCCCACAAGATCTACTTGTCATACACAATTTATATATCAAAACGTAGGTATGCTTGTCTGGTTTCAGGCAATGTGATCAGTTTTGTGATACGTATTTTAGTTTTAGTTCCAGGAGCTTCTAAAGGACAAGAGTGACAAAACCACTCTCATTGACCGTCCATGTTAAAAATTTAAAAAATTTTCCTGCAAAACACACAAAGACGCTCTTTTCTAAATCGCTGGCATGGCCACAATTTTAAGTTTATCAACATAAATTTCATATCGATGCGTTCACAAGGGCCGTGTCTTTCAAACGGTGAAGTCGCTGTATCGATCGCATGTACGGTTGTGGATTTATTACGTTTTGTTTGGAGGCGTAATTAATGTATTGGTCTGTGAATTAAAAGGCGTTTGTAATGGAATTTCTTTCCATAAATAGCTTTCTACCTCAGTGCAATATTCCTCCTCACTGACCTGGGGGGAGGGGAAACCTCTTGAGGGGGGAGGGGCGACCAGGAAGTCAGCATACTCTCTACTTTGCAGATAGAGAAAGGAGCTGTGTGTCCTAAAGATAGTGTAGTGGTTATGGTGAATGGCTTTGGTGCGGGCTCAGCAATTCAGCATTCCCACTCGCATTTTCCTCAGGGAATGCATTTTCTAGTTCTTAATTTTAATTTTAATTTATTATTCCGTACGTTTTTTGGCTCTGCGTAACTTCTGCATACTTTCAGCTATTGAGACCATTCAACTTTTAAAATGTTCATCTCGTTCAGCTAACGATGGGACGTCTTCAAGTTTTTTTGTACTATTTATACTTTTTAAAATATTAAGCTTTTAGACACTTTTTTTTAACATTGAAGTCAATGAGAACATCCTTTTTCCCGCTTCAAAACACACGTTCTGCCAAAAGTTTCAGCTCCTTCATACTTTCACTTACAGACACCAAACAAACTTTAAAGCGGTCACAAAATATTCAGCTATTCAAACATGACTTTTTAGATTGATATCTTTTACGGTTTTTGTGAAAACGCAATTTACGTTTAGTGATATTTTATCGGTTATAATGTAATCCTATGGAGCAGGTTTAGAGTGTGTCATGTGACCTTTAGAGTGCAGATCAACCACAAAAAATATTATCTTTAAAAAAAGGGGGAACAAATTGCTCTCACGCCCACAAGATCTACTTGTCATACACAATTTATATATCAAAACGTAGGTATGCTTGTCTGGTTTCAGGCAATGTGATCAGTTTTGTGATACGTATTTTAGTTTTAGTTCCAGGAGCTTCTAAAGGACAAGAGTCATGTTAAAAAGTCTAAAAAATGTTTCTGCAAAACACACAAAGACGCTCTTTTCTAAATCGCTGGCATGGCCACAATTTTAAGTTTATCAACATACATTTCATATCGATGCGTTCACAAGGGCCGTGTCTTTCAAACGGTGAAGTCGCTGTATCGATCGCATGTACGGTTGTTGATTTATTAATTTTTTTTACAAGGCTTCGATAACTGATTTTGTTTGTGGATGAAAGCGTTTCTAAAGGTATTTTGATTCCCTAAATAGCTTTCTTTACCTCAGTGCAGTCCTCCTCCCCCACCTCATGTGGAGAAAGCCTCTTTAGGGGGGAGGGGCGACCAGTCAAGTCAGGACACTCTCTATATTGCAGATAGAGAAAGGAGCTGTGTGATATTAGGCTTTATAAGTACTGAAGGAACACTGCTTGTATGTCCTAATGATAGTGTAGTGGTTATGGTGAATGGCTTTTGTGCGGGCTCAGCAATTCAGCTATTCAGCATTCCCACTCGCATTTTCCTCAGGAAATGCATTGTCTAGTTATTCTTAATTTTAATTTTAATTTTATTCCGTACGTTTTTTGGCTCTGCGTAACTTCTGCATACTTTCAGCTATTGAGACCATTCAACTTTTAAAATGTTCATCTCGTTCAGCTAACGATGGGACTTCTTCAAGTTTTTTTGTACTATTTATACTTTTTAAAATATTAAGCTTTTAGACACTTTTTTTTAACATTGAAGTCAATGAGAACATCCTTTTTCCTGCTTCAAAACACACGTTCTGCCAAAAGTTTCAGCTCCTTCATACTTTCACTTACAGACACCAAACAAACTTTAAAGCGGTCACAAAATATTCAGCTATCCAAACATGACTTTTTAGATTGATATCTTATACGGTTTTTGTGAAAACGCAATTTACGTTTAGTGATTTTTTTATCGGTTATAATGTAATCCTATGGAGCAGGTTTAGAGTGTGTCATGTGACCTTTAGAGTGGAGATCTTTGAAAACAAAAATTATCTTTAAAAAAAGGGCGAACAAATTGCTCTCACGCCCACAAGATCTACTTGTCATACACAATTTATATATCAAAACGTAGGTATGCTTGTCTGGTTTCAGGCAATGTGATCAGTTTTGCGATAGGCATTTGACTTTTAGTTCCAGGAGCTTCTAAAGGACAAGTGCCTCAAACGCCCTCCCATTGACCGTCATGTTAAAAATTTTAAAAATTTTCCTGCAAAACACACAAAGACGCTCTTTTCTAAATCGCTGGCATGGCCACAATTTTAAGTTTATCAACATAAATTTCATATCGATGCGTTCACAAGGGCCGTGTCTTTCAAACGGTGAAGTCGCTGTATCGATCGCATGTACGGTTGTGGATTTATTACGTTTTGTTTGGAGGCGTAATTAATGTATTGGTCTGTGAATTAAAAGGCGTTTGTAATGGAATTTCTTTCCATAAATAGCTTTCTACCTCAGTGCAATATTCCTCCTCACTGACCTGGGGGGAGGGGAAACCTCTTGAGGGGGGAGGGGCGACCAGGAAGTCAGCATACTCTCTACTTTGCAGATAGAGAAAGGAGCTGTGTGTCCTAAAGATAGTGTAGTGGTTATGGTGAATGGCTTTGGTGCGGGCTCAGCAATTCAGCATTCCCACTCGCATTTTCCTCAGGGAATGCATTTTCTAGTTAGTGGGAATGCTTTAATAAGCATTCCCAGTATTGATATTCGTTTTTTATTATTCTTCTTCTTCTTAATTTTAATTTTAATTTTATTATTCCGTACGTTTTTTGGCTCTGCGTAACTTCTGCATACTTTGAGCTATTGAGACCATTCAACTATTAAAATGTTCGTCTCGTTCAGCTAACGATGGGACTTCTTCAAGTTTTTTTGTACTATTTATACTTTTTAAAATATTAAGCTTTTAGACACTTTTTTTTAACATTGAAGTCAATGAGAACATGCTTTTTACCGCTTCAAAACACACGTTCTGCCAAAAGTTTCAGCTCCTTCATACTTTCACTTACAGACACCAAACAAACTTTAAAGCGGTCACAAAATATTCAGCTATCCAAACATGACTTTTTAGATTGATATCTTATACGGTTTTTGTGAAAACGCAATTTACGTTTAGTGATTTTTTTATCGGTTATAATGTAATCCTATGGAGCAGGTTTAGAGTGTGTCATGTGACCTTTAGAGTGGAGATCTTTGAAAACAAAAATTATCTTTAAAAAAAGGGCGAACAAATTGCTCTCACGCCCACAAGATCTACTTGTCATACACAATTTATATATCAAAACGTAGGTATGCTTGTCTGGTTTCAGGCAATGTGATCAGTTTTGCGATAGGCATTTGACTTTTAGTTCCAGGAGCTTCTAAAGGACAAGTGCCTCAAACGCCCTCCCATTGACCGTCATGTTAAAAAGTCTAAAAAAAATTCCTGCAAAACACACAAAGACGCTCTTTTCTAAATCGCTGGCATGGCCACATTTTTAAGTTTATCAACATAAATTTCATATCGATGCGTTCACAAGGGCCGTGTCTTTCAAACGGTGAAGTCGCTGTATCGATCGCATGTACGGTTGTGGATTTATTACGTTTTGTTTGAAGGCGTAATTCATGTATTGGTCTGTGAATTAAAAGGCGTTTGTAATGGAATTTCTTTCCATAAATAGCTTTCTACCTCAGTGCAATATTCCTCCTCACTGACCTGGGGGGAGGGGAAACCTCTTGAGGGGGGAGGGGCGACCAGGAAGTCAGCATACTCTCTACTTTGCAGATAGAGAAAGGAGCTGTGTGTCCTAAAGATAGTGTAGTGGTTATGGTGAATGGCTTTGGTGCGGGCTCAGCAATTCAGCATTCCCACTCGCATTTTCCTCAGGGAATGCATTTTCTAGTTCTTAATTTTAATTTTATTATTCCGTACGTTTTTTGGCTCTGCGTAACTTCTGCATACTTTCAGCTATTGAGACCATTCAACTTTTAAAATGTTCATCTCGTTCAGCTAACGATGGGACTTCTTCAAGTTTTTTTGTACTATTTATACTTTTTAAAATATTAAGCTTTTAGACACTTTTTTTTAACATTGAAGTCAATGAGAACATCCTTTTTCCTGCTTCAAAACACACGTTCTGCCAAAAGTTTCAGCTCCTTCATACTTTCACTTACAGACACCAAACAAACTTTAAAGCGGTCACAAAATATTCAGCTATCCAAACATGACTTTTTAGATTGATATCTTATACGGTTTTTGTGAAAACGCAATTTACGTTTAGTGATTTTTTTATCGGTTATAATGTAATCCTATGGAGCAGGTTTAGAGTGTGTCATGTGACCTTTAGAGTGGAGATCTTTGAAAACAAAAATTATCTTTAAAAAAAGGGCGAACAAATTGCTCTCACGCCCACAAGATCTACTTGTCATACACAATTTATATATCAAAACGTAGGTATGCTTGTCTGGTTTCAGGCAATGTGATCAGTTTTGCGATAGGCATTTGACTTTTAGTTCCAGGAGCTTCTAAAGGACAAGTGCCTCAAACGCCCTCCCATTGACCGTCATGTTAAAAAGTCTAAAAAAAATTCCTGCAAAACACACAAAGACGCTCTTTTCTAAATCGCTGACATGGCCACATTTTTAAGTTTATCAACATAAATTTCATATCGATGCGTTCACAAAAGCCTTGTGTTTCAAATGGTGTAGTCGCTGTATCGATCGCATGTACGGTTGTGGATTTATTACGTTTTGTTTGAAGGCTATGATAACTGATTTTGCGTGTGGATGAAAGCGTTTCTAATGGTATTTTGATTCCCTAAATAGCTTTCCTTACCTCAGTGCAGTCCTCCTCCCCACCTCATGTGGAGAAAGCCTCTTGAGGGGGGAGGGGGGAGGGGCGACCAGGCAAGTCAGGACACTCTCTATATTGCAGATAGAGAAAGGAGCTGTGTGATATTAAGCTTTATAAGTACTGAAGGAACACTGCTTGTATGTCCTAAATATACTGTAGTGGTTATGGTGAATGGCTTTGGTGCGGGCTCAGCAATTCAGCATTCCCACTCGCATTTTCCTCAGGAAATGCATTGTCTAGTTATTAGTGGGAATGCTTTAATAAGCATTCCCAGTATTGATATTCGTTTTTTATTATTCTTAATTTTAATTTTATTATTCTGTACGTTTTTTGGCTCTGCGTAACTTCTGCATACTTTCAGCTATTGAGACCATTCAACTTTTAAAATGTTCATCTCGTTCAGCTAACGATGGGACTTCTTCAAGTTTTTTTGTACTATTTATACTTTTTAAAATATTAAGCTTTTAGACACTTTTTTTTAACATTGAAGTCAATGAGAACATCCTTTTTCCTGCTTCAAAACACACGTTCTGCCAAAAGTTTCAGCTCCTTCATACTTTCACTTACAGACACCAAACAAACTTTAAAGCGGTCACAAAATATTCAGCTATCCAAACATGACTTTTTAGATTGATATCTTATACGGTTTTTGTGAAAACGCAATTTACGTTTAGTGATTTTTTTATCGGTTATAATGTAATCCTATGGAGCAGGTTTAGAGTGTGTCATGTGACCTTTAGAGTGGAGATCTTTGAAAACAAAAATTATCTTTAAAAAAAGGGCGAACAAATTGCTCTCACGCCCACAAGATCTACTTGTCATACACAATTTATATATCAAAACGTAGGTATGCTTGTCTGGTTTCAGGCAATGTGATCAGTTTTGCGATAGGCATTTGACTTTTAGTTCCAGGAGCTTCTAAAGGACAAGTGCCTCAAACGCCCTCCCATTGACCGTCATGTTAAAAAGTCTAAAAAAAATTCCTGCAAAACACACAAAGACGCTCTTTTCTAAATCGCTGACATGGCCACATTTTTAAGTTTATCAACATAAATTTCATATCGATGCGTTCACAAAAGCCTTGTGTTTCAAATGGTGTAGTCGCTGTATCGATCGCATGTACGGTTGTGGATTTATTACGTTTTGTTTGAAGGCTACGATAACTGATTTTGCGTGTGGATGAAAGCGTTTCTAATGGTATTTTGATTCCCTAAATAGCTTTCCTTACCTCAGTGCAGTCCTCCTCCCCCACCTCATGTGGAGAAAGCCTCTTGAGGGGGGAGGGGCGACCAGGCAAGTCAGGACACTCTCTATATTGCAGATAGAGAAAGGAGCTGTGTGATATTAGGCTTTATAAGTACTGAAGGAACACTGCTTGTATGTCCTAAATATACTGTAGTGGTTATGGTGAATGGCTTTGGTGCGGGCTCAGCAATTCAGCATTCCCACTCGCATTTTCCTCAGGAAATGCATTGTCTAGTTAGTGGGAATGCTTTAATAAGCATTCCCAGTATTGATATTCGTTTTTTATTATTAGTGGGAATGCTTTAATAAGCATTCCCAGTATTGATATTCGTTTTTTTGAATCTTATAAGCATTCCAGTATTTAATTTTAATTTTATTTATTCCGTACGTTTTTTGGCTCTGCGTAACTTCTGCATACTTTGAGCTATTGAGACCATTCAACTTTTAAAATGTTCATCTCGTTCAGCTAACGATGGGACTTCTTCAAGTTTTTTTGTACTATTTATACTTTTTAAAATATTAAGCTTTTAGACACTTTTTTTTAACATTGAAGTCAATGAGAACATCCTTTTTCCCGCTTCAAAACACACGTTCTGCCAAAAGTTTCAGCTCCTTCATACTTTCACTTACAGACACCAAACAAACTTTAAAGCGGTCACAAAATATTCAGCTATTCAAACATGACTTTTTAGATTGATATCTTTTACGGTTTTTGTGAAAACGCAATTTACGTTTAGTGATATTTTATCGGTTATAATGTAATCCTATGGAGCAGGTTTAGAGTGTGTCATGTGACCTTTAGAGTGCAGATCAACCACAAAAAATATTATCTTTAAAAAAAGGGGGAACAAATTGCTCTCACGCCCACAAGATCTACTTGTCATACACAATTTATATATCAAAACGTAGGTATGCTTGTCTGGTTTCAGGCAATGTGATCAGTTTTGTGATACGTATTTTAGTTTTAGTTCCAGGAGCTTCTAAAGGACAAGAGTCATGTTAAAAAGTCTAAAAAATGTTTCTGCAAAACACACAAAGACGCTCTTTTCTAAATCGCTGGCATGGCCACAATTTTAAGTTTATCAACATACATTTCATATCGATGCGTTCACAAGGGCCGTGTCTTTCAAACGGTGAAGTCGCTGTATCGATCGCATGTACGGTTGTTGATTTATTAAATTTTTTTTACAAGGCTTCGATAACTGATTTTGTTTGTGGATGAAAGCGTTTCTAAAGGTATTTTGATTCCCTAAATAGCTTTCTTTACCTCAGTGCAGTCCTCCTCCCCCACCTCATGTGGAGAAAGCCTCTTTAGGGGGGAGGGGCGACCAGTCAAGTCAGGACACTCTCTATATTGCAGATAGAGAAAGGAGCTGTGTGATATTAGGCTTTATAAGTACTGAAGGAACACTGCTTGTATGTCCTAATGATAGTGTAGTGGTTATGGTGAATGGCTTTTGTGCGGGCTCAGCAATTCAGCTATTCAGCATTCCCACTCGCATTTTCCTCAGGAAATGCATTGTCTAGTTATTCTTAATTTTAATTTTAATTTTATTCCGTACGTTTTTTGGCTCTGCGTAACTTCTGCATACTTTCAGCTATTGAGACCATTCAACTTTTAAAATGTTCATCTCGTTCAGCTAACGATGGGACTTCTTCAAGTTTTTTTGTACTATTTATACTTTTTAAAATATTAAGCTTTTAGACACTTTTTTTTAACATTGAAGTCAATGAGAACATCCTTTTTCCTGCTTCAAAACACACGTTCTGCCAAAAGTTTCAGCTCCTTCATACTTTCACTTACAGACACCAAACAAACTTTAAAGCGGTCACAAAATATTCAGCTATCCAAACATGACTTTTTAGATTGATATCTTATACGGTTTTTGTGAAAACGCAATTTACGTTTAGTGATTTTTTTATCGGTTATAATGTAATCCTATGGAGCAGGTTTAGAGTGTGTCATGTGACCTTTAGAGTGGAGATCTTTGAAAACAAAAATTATCTTTAAAAAAAGGGCGAACAAATTGCTCTCACGCCCACAAGATCTACTTGTCATACACAATTTATATATCAAAACGTAGGTATGCTTGTCTGGTTTCAGGCAATGTGATCAGTTTTGCGATAGGCATTTGACTTTTAGTTCCAGGAGCTTCTAAAGGACAAGTGCCTCAAACGCCCTCCCATTGACCGTCATGTTAAAAATTTAAAAAATTTTCCTGCAAAACACACAAAGACGCTCTTTTCTAAATCGCTGGCATGGCCACAATTTTAAGTTTATCAACATAAATTTCATATCGATGCGTTCACAAGGGCCGTGTCTTTCAAACGGTGAAGTCGCTGTATCGATCGCATGTACGGTTGTGGATTTATTACGTTTTGTTTGGAGGCGTAATTAATGTATTGGTCTGTGAATTAAAAGGCGTTTGTAATGGAATTTCTTTCCATAAATAGCTTTCTACCTCAGGGCAATATTCCTCCTCACTGACCTGGGGGGAGGGGAAACCTCTTGAGGGGGGAGGGGCGACCAGGAAGTCAGCATACTCTCTACTTTGCAGATAGAGAAAGGAGCTGTGTGTCCTAAAGATAGTGTAGTGGTTATGGTGAATGGCTTTGGTGCGGGCTCAGCAATTCAGCATTCCCACTCGCATTTTCCTCAGGGAATGCATTTTCTAGTTATTAGTGGGAATGCTTTAATAAGCATTCCCAGTATTGATATTCGTTTTTTATTATTCTTCTTCTTCTTAATTTTAATTTTAATTTTATTATTCCGTACGTTTTTTGGCTCTGCGTAACTTCTGCATACTTTGAGCTATTGAGACCATTCAACTATTAAAATGTTCGTCTCGTTCAGCTAACGATGGGACTTCTTCAAGTTTTTTTGTACTATTTATACTTTTTAAAATATTAAGCTTTTAGACACTTTTTTTTAACATTGAAGTCAATGAGAACATGCTTTTTACCGCTTCAAAACACACGTTCTGCCAAAAGTTTCAGCTCCTTCATACTTTCACTTACAGACACCAAACAAACTTTAAAGCGGTCACAAAATATTCAGCTATCCAAACATGACTTTTTAGATTGATATCTTATACGGTTTTTGTGAAAACGCAATTTACGTTTAGTGATTTTTTTATCGGTTATAATGTAATCCTATGGAGCAGGTTTAGAGTGTGTCATGTGACCTTTAGAGTGGAGATCTTTGAAAACAAAAATTATCTTTAAAAAAAGGGCGAACAAATTGCTCTCACGCCCACAAGATCTACTTGTCATACACAATTTATATATCAAAACGTAGGTATGCTTGTCTGGTTTCAGGCAATGTGATCAGTTTTGCGATAGGCATTTGACTTTTAGTTCCAGGAGCTTCTAAAGGACAAGTGCCTCAAACGCCCTCCCATTGACCGTCATGTTAAAAAGTCTAAAAAAATTCCTGCAAAACACACAAAGACGCTCTTTTCTAAATCGCTGGCATGGCCACATTTTTAAGTTTATCAACATAAATTTCATATCGATGCGTTCACAAGGGCCGTGTCTTTCAAACGGTGAAGTCGCTGTATCGATCGCATGTACGGTTGTGGATTTATTACGTTTTGTTTGAAGGCGTAATTCATGTATTGGTCTGTGAATTAAAAGGCGTTTGTAATGGAATTTCTTTCCATAAATAGCTTTCCTTACCTCAGTGCAATATTCCTCCTCACTGACCTGGGGGGAGGGGAAACCTCTTGAGGGGGGAGGGGCGACCAGGAAGTCAGCATACTCTCTACTTTGCAGATAGAGAAAGGAGCTGTGTGTCCTAAAGATAGTGTAGTGGTTATGGTGAATGGCTTTGGTGCGGGCTCAGCAATTCAGCATTCCCACTCGCATTTTCCTCAGGGAATGCATTTTCTAGTTCTTAATTTTAATTTTATTATTCCGTACGTTTTTTGGCTCTGCGTAACTTCTGCATACTTTCAGCTATTGAGACCATTCAACTTTTAAAATGTTCATCTCGTTCAGCTAACGATGGGACTTCTTCAAGTTTTTTTGTACTATTTATACTTTTTAAAATATTAAGCTTTTAGACACTTTTTTTTAACATTGAAGTCAATGAGAACATCCTTTTTCCTGCTTCAAAACACACGTTCTGCCAAAAGTTTCAGCTCCTTCATACTTTCACTTACAGACACCAAACAAACTTTAAAGCGGTCACAAAATATTCAGCTATCCAAACATGACTTTTTAGATTGATATCTTATACGGTTTTTGTGAAAATGCAATTTACGTTTAGTGATTTTTTTATCGGTTATAATGTAATCCTATGGAGCAGGTTTAGAGTGTGTCATGTGACCTTTAGAGTGGAGATCTTTGAAAACAAAAATTATCTTTAAAAAAAGGGCGAACAAATTGCTCTCACGCCCACAAGATCTACTTGTCATACACAATTTATATATCAAAACGTAGGTATGCTTGTCTGGTTTCAGGCAATGTGATCAGTTTTGCGATAGGCATTTGACTTTTAGTTCCAGGAGCTTCTAAAGGACAAGTGCCTCAAACGCCCTCCCATTGACCGTCATGTTAAAAAGTCTAAAAAAAATTCCTGCAAAATACACAAAGACGCTCTTTTCTAAATCGCTGACATGGCCACATTTTTAAGTTTATCAACATAAATTTAATATCGATGCGTTCACAAAAGCCTTGTGTTTCAAATGGTGTAGTCGCTGTATCGATCGCATGTACGGTTGTGGATTTATTACGTTTTGTTTGAAGGCTATGATAACTGATTTTGCGTGTGGATGAAAGCGTTTCTAATGGTATTTTGATTCCCTAAATAGCTTTCCTTACCTCAGTGCAGTCCTCCTCCCCACCTCATGTGGAGAAAGCCTCTTGAGGGGGGAGGGGGGAGGGGCGACCAGGCAAGTCAGGACACTCTCTATATTGCAGATAGAGAAAGGAGCTGTGTGATATTAGGCTTTATAAGTACTGAAGGAACACTGCTTGTATGTCCTAAATATACTGTAGTGGTTATGGTGAATGGCTTTGGTGCGGGCTCAGCAATTCAGCATTCCCACTCGCATTTTCCTCAGGAAATGCATTGTCTAGTTATTAGTGGGAATGCTTTAATAAGCATTCCCAGTATTGATATTCGTTTTTTATTATTCTTAATTTTAATTTTATTATTCTGTACGTTTTTTGGCTCTGCGTAACTTCTGCATACTTTCAGCTATTGAGACCATTCAACTTTTAAAATGTTCATCTCGTTCAGCTAACGATGGGACTTCTTCAAGTTTTTTTGTACTATTTATACTTTTTAAAATATTAAGCTTTTAGACACTTTTTTTTAACATTGAAGTCAATGAGAACATCCTTTTTCCTGCTTCAAAACACACGTTCTGCCAAAAGTTTCAGCTCCTTCATACTTTCACTTACAGACACCAAACAAACTTTAAAGCGGTCACAAAATATTCAGCTATCCAAACATGACTTTTTAGATTGATATCTTATACGGTTTTTGTGAAAACGCAATTTACGTTTAGTGATTTTTTTATCGGTTATAATGTAATCCTATGGAGCAGGTTTAGAGTGTGTCATGTGACCTTTAGAGTGGAGATCTTTGAAAACAAAAATTATCTTTAAAAAAAGGGCGAACAAATTGCTCTCACGCCCACAAGATCTACTTGTCATACACAATTTATATATCAAAACGTAGGTATGCTTGTCTGGTTTCAGGCAATGTGATCAGTTTTGCGATAGGCATTTGACTTTTAGTTCCAGGAGCTTCTAAAGGACAAGTGCCTCAAACGCCCTCCCATTGACCGTCATGTTAAAAAGTCTAAAAAAAATTCCTGCAAAACACACAAAGACGCTCTTTTCTAAATCGCTGACATGGCCACATTTTTAAGTTTATCAACATAAATTTCATATCGATGCGTTCACAAAAGCCTTGTGTTTCAAATGGTGTAGTCGCTGTATCGATCGCATGTACGGTTGTGGATTTATTACGTTTTGTTTGAAGGCTACGATAACTGATTTTGCGTGTGGATGAAAGCGTTTCTAATGGTATTTTGATTCCCTAAATAGCTTTCCTTACCTCAGTGCAGTCCTCCTCCCCCACCTCATGTGGAGAAAGCCTCTTGAGGGGGGAGGGGCGACCAGGCAAGTCAGGACACTCTCTATATTGCAGATAGAGAAAGGAGCTGTGTGATATTAGGCTTTATAAGTACTGAAGGAACACTGCTTGTATGTCCTAAATATACTGTAGTGGTTATGGTGAATGGCTTTGGTGCGGGCTCAGCAATTCAGCATTCCCACTCGCATTTTCCTCAGGAAATGCATTGTCTAGTTAGTGGGAATGCTTTAATAAGCATTCCCAGTATTGATATTCGTTTTTTATTATTCTTAATTTTAATTTTATTATTCCGTACGTTTTTTGGCTCTGCGTAACTTCTGCATACTTTCAGCTATTGAGACCATTCAACTTTTAAAATGTTCATCTCGTTCAGCTAACGATGGGACTTCTTCAAGTTTTTTTGTACTATTTATACTTTTTAAAATATTAAGCTTTTAGACACTTTTTTTTAACATTGAAGTCAATGAGAACATCCTTTTTCCTGCTTCAAAACACACGTTCTGCCAAAAGTTTCAGCTCCTTCATACTTTCACTTACAGACACCAAACAAACTTTAAAGCGGTCACAAAATATTCAGCTATCCAAACATGACTTTTTAGATTGATATCTTATACGGTTTTTGTGAAAACGCAATTTACGTTTAGTGATTTTTTTATCGGTTATAATGTAATCCTATGGAGCAGGTTTAGAGTGTGTCATGTGACCTTTAGAGTGGAGATCTTTGAAAACAAAAATTATCTTTAAAAAAAGGGCGAACAAATTGCTCTCACGCCCACAAGATCTACTTGTCATACACAATTTATATATCAAAACGTAGGTATGCTTGTCTGGTTTCAGGCAATGTGATCAGTTTTGTGATACGTATTTTAGTTTTAGTTCCAGGAGCTTCTAAAGGACAAGAGTGACAAAACCACTCTCATTGACCGTCCATGTTAAAAATTTAAAAAATTTTCCTGCAAAACACACAAAGACGCTCTTTTCTAAATCGCTGGCATGGCCACAATTTTAAGTTTATCAACATAAATTTCATATCGATGCGTTCACAAGGGCCGTGTCTTTCAAACGGTGAAGTCGCTGTATCGATCGCATGTACGGTTGTGGATTTATTACGTTTTGTTTGGAGGCGTAATTAATGTATTGGTCTGTGAATTAAAAGGCGTTTGTAATGGAATTTCTTTCCATAAATAGCTTTCTACCTCAGTGCAATATTCCTCCTCACTGACCTGGGGGGAGGGGAAACCTCTTGAGGGGGGAGGGGCGACCAGGAAGTCAGCATACTCTCTACTTTGCAGATAGAGAAAGGAGCTGTGTGTCCTAAAGATAGTGTAGTGGTTATGGTGAATGGCTTTGGTGCGGGCTCAGCTATTCAGCATTCCCACTCGCATTTTCCTCAGGGAATGCATTTTCTAGTTCTTCTTCTTAATTTTAATTTTAATTTTATTATTCCGTACGTTTTTTGGCTCTGCGTAACTTCTGCATACTTTGAGCTATTGAGACCATTCAACTATTAAAATGTTCGTCTCGTTCAGCTAACGATGGGACTTCTTCAAGTTTTTTTGTACTATTTATACTTTTTAAAATATTAAGCTTTTAGACACTTTTTTTTAACATTGAAGTCAATGAGAACATGCTTTTTACCGCTTCAAAACACACGTTCTGCCAAAAGTTTCAGCTCCTTCATACTTTCACTTACAGACACCAAACAAACTTTAAAGCGGTCACAAAATATTCAGCTATCCAAACATGACTTTTTAGATTGATATCTTATACGGTTTTTGTGAAAACGCAATTTACGTTTAGTGATTTTTTTATCGGTTATAATGTAATCCTATGGAGCAGGTTTAGAGTGTGTCATGTGACCTTTAGAGTGGAGATCTTTGAAAACAAAAATTATCTTTAAAAAAAGGGCGAACAAATTGCTCTCACGCCCACAAGATCTACTTGTCATACACAATTTATATATCAAAACGTAGGTATGCTTGTCTGGTTTCAGGCAATGTGATCAGTTTTGCGATAGGCATTTGACTTTTAGTTCCAGGAGCTTCTAAAGGACAAGTGCCTCAAACGCCCTCCCATTGACCGTCATGTTAAAAAGTCTAAAAAAAATTCCTGCAAAACACACAAAGACGCTCTTTTCTAAATCGCTGGCATGGCCACAATTTTAAGTTTATCAACATAAATTTCATATCGCTGCGTTCACAAGGGCCGTGTCTTTCAAACGGTGAAGTCGCTGTATCGATCGCATGTACGGTTGTGGATTTATTACGTTTTGTTTGGAGGCGTAATTAATGTATTGGTCTGTGAATTAAAAGGCGTTTGTAATGGAATTTCTTTCCATAAATAGCTTTCTACCTCAGTGCAATATTCCTCCTCACTGACCTGGGGGGAGGGGAAACCTCTTGAGGGGGAGGGGCGACCAGGAAGTCAGCATACTCTCTACTTTGCAGATAGAGAAAGGAGCTGTGTGTCCTAAAGATAGTGTAGTGGTTATGGTGAATGGCTTTGGTGCGGGCTCAGCAATTCAGCATTCCCACTCGCATTTTCCTCAGGGAATGCATTTTCTAGTTCTTAATTTTAATTTTAATTTTATTATTCCGTACGTTTTTTGGCTCTGCGTAACTTCTGCATACTTTCAGCTATTGAGACCATTCAACTTTTAAAATGTTCATCTCGTTCAGCTAACGATGGGACTTCTTCAAGTTTTTTTGTACTATTTATACTTTTTAAAATATTAAGCTTTTAGACACTTTTTTTTAACATTGAAGTCAATGAGAACATCCTTTTTCCTGCTTCAAAACACACGTTCTGCCAAAAGTTTCAGCTCCTTCATACTTTCACTTACAGACACCAAACAAACTTTAAAGCGGTCACAAAATATTCAGCTATCCAAACATGACTTTTTAGATTGATATCTTATACGGTTTTTGTGAAAACGCAATTTACGTTTAGTGATTTTTTTATCGGTTATAATGTAATCCTATGGAGCAGGTTTAGAGTGTGTCATGTGACCTTTAGAGTGGAGATCTTTGAAAACAAAAATTATCTTTAAAAAAAGGGCGAACAAATTGCTCTCACGCCCACAAGATCTACTTGTCATACACAATTTATATATCAAAACGTAGGTATGCTTGTCTGGTTTCAGGCAATGTGATCAGTTTTGCGATAGGCATTTGACTTTTAGTTCCAGGAGCTTCTAAAGGACAAGTGCCTCAAACGCCCTCCCATTGACCGTCATGTTAAAAAGTCTAAAAAAAATTCCTGCAAAACACACAAAGACGCTCTTTTCTAAATCGCTGGCATGGCCACAATTTTAAGTTTATCAACATAAATTTCATATCGATGCGTTCACAAGGGCCGTGTCTTTCAAACGGTGAAGTCGCTGTATCGATCGCATGTACGGTTGTGGATTTATTACGTTTTGTTTGAAGGCGTAATTCATGTATTGGTCTGTGAATTAAAAGGCGTTTGTAATGGAATTTCTTTCCATGAATAGCTTTCTACCTCAGTGCAATATTCCTCCTCACTGACCTGGGGGGAGGGGAAACCTCTTGAGGGGGGAGGGGCGACCAGGAAGTCAGCATACTCTCTACTTTGCAGATAGAGAAAGGAGCTGTATGTCCTAAAGATAGTGTAGTGGTTATGGTGAATGGCTTTGGTGCGGGCTCAGCTATTCAGCATTCCCACTCGCATTTTCCTCAGGAAATGCATTTTCTAGTTCTTTTTATTCTTATCCTTTATTCCGTACGTTTTTTGGCTCTGCGTAACTTCTGCATACTTTCAGCTATTGAGACCATTCAACTATTAAAATGTTCGTCTCGTTCAGCTAACGATGGGACTTCTCAAGTTTTTTTGTACTATTTATACTTTTTAAAATATTAAGCTTTTAGACACTTTTTTTTAACATTGAAGTCAATGAGAACATCCTTTTTCCTGCTTCAAAACACACGTTCTGCCAAAAGTTTCAGCTCCTTCATACTTTCACTTACAGACACCAAACAAACTTTAAAGCGGTCACAAAATATTCAGCTATCCAAACATGACTTTTTAGATTGATATCTTTTACGTTTTTTGTGAAAACGCAATTTACGTTTAGTGATCTTTTCAGAAAATTTTATCGGTTATAATGTAATCCTATGGAAGTGATTTAGAGTGTGTCATGTGACCTTTAGAGTGCAGATCATTGGGAAAAAAAATGATCTTTAAAAAAAGGGGAAACAAATTGCTCTCACGCCCACAAGATCTACTTGTCATACACAATTTATATATCAAAACGTAGGTATTGTTGTCTGGTTTCAGGCAATGTGATCAGTTTTGCGATAGGCATTTGACTTTTAGTTCCAGGAGCTTCTAAAGGACAAGTGCCTCAAAATCACTCCCATTGACCATCATGTTAAAAAGTCTAAAAAATGTTTCTGCAAAACACACAAAGACGCTCTTTTCTAAATCGCTGACATGGCCACATTTTTAAGTTTATCAACATAAATTTCATATCGATGCGTTCACAAGGGTCGTGTCTTTCAAACGGTGAAGTCGCTGTATCGATCGCATGTACGGTTGTGGATTTATTAAGGTTTGTTTGAAGGCGTAATTCATGTATTTGGTCTGTGAATAAAAGGCGTTTGTAATGGTAATTCTTTCCATAAAACAATATAAAAAGCCGCGCCAGATATCAACAACAAAAATGAATATAATAGTTCAACAGTCCACAACTGGTATGAGTAAATGGATTTTAGATTGTCAAACAAAGACAGAATCGCTGTATTGATCAGAGGCTGATTTGCATGTAGAGATGTTCAGCTTTTCAATGCACCAGGTGACATGCATACAATGTGTGAGATCCCACCACCGGAATTGTATATCAGCTTACCAGATAGCAAGCCTTTAGTGCAGTTGGCTATAGCCCAGCCACGGCCTTTGAATCCCCTGGGCTAAGATGTTTCAAAATTCCCAATCAAATGGCAGCCTTGAAGTTGAAAGTGGTGCGTGTTTGCGATTTAGGACACCCCGCACCTCATCAATTATCACAGTAACACGACAAGCGTAACCCAATCCGGTTCATATGCAGACAGGAAGATAGAAAGGGACGCAAAAGCGTGATATCGTAGGTAACAGATTTATTAAAAAAAGTAATGTACTTACACTTAGACAGTATAAACACAGCATGTAAACAGGTAAAAAAGCCGGCCAGCTTACGGAGCCCTCCTCCTAGGCGTGGTGACGTCACTGACGCTGCCTCCAGACGCGTTTCGTCCTATTGGACATTCTCAATGGGGGTAGGGCTAGCAGCAGTGTGTCACCTTATATAATAACCACTCAATGCAAAGGGAGGTCCATAGAAACTGACCCCGCCATCTTTGTTGAGGGAAGAATTTCCCATACAACCGCACGCAATCTCGCGGCCAGGGAAGGGAGTGTAAAGCATTCACCAACGTTCTATAACGGGGATGAGGATACTCTCTCTACGGATTGATAATATAAATAAAAAAATAAAATTAAAAGTGTAGTCTTAATACCTACAGCATAAAGAGGACAGAGGAACCAAGGGAAAAACTATATGTCCGGCACAAGACAAGAATCCCTTGGCTCACTGTGGCCATCTTGTGGACAAAGTTAAAAACTCTTTTTAGAAAGAGATAAATTCATTCCTGACCATACATGGTTTAAGAGGAATCAAGCCTCTAAACTAACATGAGGTTATAATGGGTTTTATTGGTTATGTTAATAGGAGATTCTCAGAATCTCATATAACATTTCATAAAGTCCTCATCCAAAATTCATTTAATTCATTTTGTTAACCAAAATATATACGACTATATAGTGTACTAAAGACCATTTGGGAAAAATAATAATAATACAAAAAGTCTATAAATATTATATGAAAAAGAAAAAAAACAGATCACAGGGCCTGTTGTAATACACACCCTATGGTCAGCGTGATCCAAGGGTCTTTAATGGCCCGAGGGTATCAATTTAAATAGTGTGTATAAACTATTCTACTTTTAGTGCTAATTTAATTAATTATCTTATATGAGAGTGGATACACATATGTCGTGAAAAATTACATAAATGCTAAATCCACCCAGTTTTTCAAAAAACTCAAGGGGGAAAGGGCCAAAAAGCGGCCAAGAACTCGTGCTAAAAATATATATAAATAAATCCATATGATGTGAAAATATTTTTATGTGAAAACATTTTTTTTTTTTTAGAATTTTATGTGAAAAAATTATTTTGAGGCTATAGTACCTTCTTTGAACAGAATATGCGAATCATATAGGAGCAAACTTTAAATCTAAATATTAAACCCAAAATGTAGACATAACCACAGTCTAGGATTTACTTAAAAATATTTTGACTTAAAAACCGCGTCTGTTTCTATGGGACCCTATGCAAAGGTTCACATCAGGCGTTGTTAATGAAAGCATTCACGTCAGTTTCAATGTTCAGGCCATGGGGGCTATATGATTTCAAACGATGGATCCACCCCATTTCCATTTTAGAAATTTCCCTCACCAGATTGCTTCCCCTCCAATGTGCCTTATACTTGTCAATCCCTAGGAAAAGGGTATTGGAGGGGTCCTTATGATGTTTAAGCCTGTAATGGTTGGACACGGAGTGGTTCCTAAAGCCCGCTAGGATTTTTGTGATGTGTTCATTAACCCTTACTTGCATTGATCTCTTGGTCCGGCCTACGCATTGCAGCCCGCAAGGGCATTGGACCAAATATACCACCCCTGTAGATGCACAGGTGATGCATGGTGCAATTTTAAATTCTTTTGATGTGACTGTAGAAATGAATGATGTTACACATCTTTGGTGATTGCTACTAAGGGCACATACTCGGCACTTGTTGCATTTGTAGTAGCCTTTAAGCTGATCGAAAAAAACAATACCTCTAAGGGGAGGGTCAATAACGTTAATAGAGATCTTATTTCTAAGGGACTGCACCCCTTTAAAAATCACCTTGGGTTTTGGTGGTAAAATTTCCCTCAACACTGGATCACTCCTGGCAATATGCCAATGTTTGTGGATTAAATGTGAAATGGAACGGTGTTGGATGGAATATGAGGTAATGAAAGGTACACCATCCGAAAATTGACTACCCACACTCCGTTCTCTTTCTTGTAGAAGTTCACCTCTATCCAAAGTTGTAATTTGGTCTAAGGTTTCTTTCAAGGGTCGCTCATTGTACCCTTTCTCCAAAAACCTCTCAGTTAGGACCCCCGCTTGATTTAAGAACTCCTGATGGTCCGAACAATTGCGCCTTAACCTGAGGTATTGGCTCTTAGGAACCCCTTTTAGCCAAGGAGCATGATGACAGCTGTCAGTGGGGATAAAGGCATTGCGGTCAGTGTCTTTGAAATAAGTGGAGGTGACAAAGGCACCATTTTTTATACTGATCTTCATCTCTACATGCAAATCAGCCTCTGATCAATACAGCGATTCTGTCTTTGTTTGAGAACCAATCTAAAATCCATTTACTCATACCAGTTGTGGACTGTTGAACTATTATATTCATTTTTGTTGTTGATATCTGGCGCGGCTTTTTATATTGTTTTATTTTTCTTGTCATCACACGCTAGCCGCTGCCTGAATTTACTGTGTTGTGATAGCGCGGTTTTTTGGTGTATATTTGCTTTTCTGATATTATTACTGCTGCTTCACTTATTAGTCTGGTTATACTGACTATATTCACAATGGACATTTTTGAATTTCGTGCCAAAAAATTGCTCAACACTGAGGGTGTATTTGAGTCCTATAAAGAGGACGAGGGTGATTTGAATGGCCTATTTACAAGGTTGAAAAATGTCCTTGTTTCTGAAAACCATACAAAATGGGATATCGCTTATTTGGAGTCCTATATGAAATTAGGTATGGTGCCCAGAAGTCTTAGGTGGGAGGTACCTCCCCAGAAGGGTGACCTTGACTTTGACGGGTGGTTTAAGTATTTTAACACTGCAGGAATTTTGTTTCTTAAATTTTTGGTTGACAAAAAAATCACTAAATTAGGGAGTCTGGATGATGAGATTAAGACCTTAAAAATCAAACTGGACCCCCTGAAAGAAAGTGAAGAATATAAAGATAAATCTGCCAATCTTCTTAACCTTTTAGAGAAAGAAGATAGGGACCAAAAAAACAAAAAGAAAAAGAAGTTCAACAGGGATTTGGAGGACTATCAAAATGGTCTTGTCTTCAATTGGCAGAAAAAACTCCTTGAAGAAATGAATAAACAGGCCCCTTTAGAGATGGAGGTTTCAAACCCCGCTCCGGGGGAGCAGCCCGTTACTATCCCGGGACCTAGGAAAAATCTACAACATCTAAAAGGTAGCTCAAGCAGAGCATCTCCAAGGAGAGGTAATGGACAGTTTAAAGGCCCAGCTGTAAAAAACCATAACCGTCCACAGGGTGCTTTCAGGCCTTTTCCGGGTTCTCAAAACCTAGGGGGTTCCCAACAAGGATCCTCGGGTTACCAATATCCCCCAAATAGGGTACCCCCTAATTATTATCATAATATGACGTCTAGACCTTTAGGGTCAAGACCTCAATCAAGGGGGTGGCAGACAGGGGCTCCTGTGGATAGGGGCCACTATTTGGATAACACCGATAACTGGCGCCAGGGCCCAATGGGAGAACCTGAATATCCTTCTCCGGCTTATTTTCAACCGGAGTCGGGATTGGGTTGGGATTATAACATACCCGTTTCCAATGCCTTTTTCCCACTGAGAGACAGGGAGGGACCAGAAAGATATCAGGCCCCTGATACTTCCACTTACAATGTGCCAGCTGAGGGAGCTTGGTACGCACCTCCATCTTCACAGTACCTTGATGCCCCTTCCCTGTCCGGTGCTTCCGCTGCCCCAAGTGGATCCTATAATTGGGGTTTTCACAGACCCGGCCAGGGCACCAAAAGATTGGTAGAAAGAGGAGAGGAAACAGAGGGGGGAGGAAACACAGGGTCCAAACGCCCCAAAACGTAGTGGGGAGGGGTATTTTCAACCTTAGTACCAAAACCCTGACAGACCCAGAAAAACTTTTATTAGATAAGGGGTTGAAATATGCACCCCCACAAAGTCTTAACAGGTTTGGTACATATATGGACATACATAAATTTATTAGAAGGATCCATATCAAGAGGTACATGGCGGGAATTACTCCCACTGACCGACAGGTATCTAATGGCTATGTTCATTCAGGCCTTGCCAATTCTTCTTTGTTTAACCCTCCGGGTGGAATGGCACCATCTCTAAGAACATTTAGGGATGTCCTACTAAGGGACCTAGAGGTTATGGAAATTAAGAAGGCAAAACTTAATAAAGATCTACAAGAGGGATTAGATTCCCTTTGCAATAATAAAGATTTGATTATTCGACCAGCGGATAAGGGGGGGGGTATTGTGGTGTTGGACAAAGTGGACTACATGAGGGAGATGCACAATATTGTTGACGACACCAACACTTACTCTATTCTCCCTGGGGACCCAAAGCTCAAATTTAAAAGGGATTTGGAAATCCTTGTAGAAAGGGGCTTGTTTGAAGGCATACTTACCATCAGGGAAAAATTGTTCCTTATTCCCAAGGCGCCTCGAACCCCTACGATATATTACCTCCCAAAACTGCACAAGGATCCAATCTGCCCCCCGGGACGTCCCATTGTTAGTGGGATAGATTCGATCACGTCCCGGGTGGGCAGATATATTGACTTCTATTTACAGCCTTTAGTCAAAAGGATGCCTTCGTATGTCAAGGACTCGAGACACATAATGTCCAGTTTTACAGTGATTCCAAATATGTGGATGGTAACTATAGACGTGAAGTCGTTATATACCATCATACCCCATGCCTTAGGCATGGAGGCAGTTCTGTATTTTCTGTCTAGAGAATCAGGCCTAAATACTAAACAGATAGAATTTATCATGGCCCTACTAAAATATGCCGCCGGATCAAACTACTTTTGGTTTGACAATGAGTTCTATAAGCAGGAGACGGGGGTGGCCATGGGGGCAAAATATGCCCCTAGTTTGGCCAACCTATTTATGGCCAAATGGGAGGAGGATGTCATCTTTCTAAGAAATGTACCCCAAGTGGCCCTATGGGCAAGGTACATCGATGACATCCTCCTCCTATGGGCCGGTGAATACGAGGATCTTAATCAGTTTATTTCTGATCTCAACTCTAATACCAGGGGGATTGAATTAAAACATGAGGCAAGTCGAGTTAGTGTTCATTATTTGGATTTGAAGATCAGTATAAAAAATGGTGCCTTTGTCACCTCCACTTATTTCAAAGACACTGACCGCAATGCCTTTATCCCCACTGACAGCTGTCATCATGCTCCTTGGCTAAAAGGGGTTCCTAAGAGCCAATACCTCAGGTTAAGGCGCAATTGTTCGGACCATCAGGAGTTCTTAAATCAAGCGGGGGTCCTAACTGAGAGGTTTTTGGAGAAAGGGTACAATGAGCGATCCTTGAAAGAAACCTTAGACCAAATTACAACTTTGGATAGAGGTGAACTTCTACAAGAAAGAGAACGGAGTGTGGGTAGTCAATTTTCGGATGGTGTACCTTTCATTACCTCATATTCCATCCAACACCGTTCCATTTCACATTTAATCCACAAACATTGGCATATTGCCAGGAGTGATCCAGTGTTGAGGGAAATTTTACCACCAAAACCCAAGGTGATTTTTAAAGGGGTGCAGTCCCTTAGAAATAAGATCTCTATTAACGTTATTGACCCTCCCCTTAGAGGTATTGGTTTTTTCGATCAGCTTAAAGGCTACTACAAATGCAACAAGTGCCGAGTATGTGCCCTTAGTAGCAATCACCAAAGATGTGTAACATCATTCATTTCTACAGTCACATCAAAAGAATTTAAAATTGCACCATGCATCACCTGTGCATCTACAGGGGTGGTATATTTGGTCCAATGCCCTTGCGGGCTGCAATACGTAGGCCGGACCAAGAGATCAATGCAAGTAAGGGTTAATGAACACATCACAAAAATCCTAGCGGGCTTTAGGAACCACTCCGTGTCCAACCATTACAGGCTTAAACATCATAAGGACCCCTCCAATACCCTTTTCCTAGGGATTGACAAGTATAAGGCACATTGGAGGGGAAGCAATCTGGTGAGGGAAATTTCTAAAATGGAAATGGGGTGGATCCATCGTTTGAAATCATATAGCCCCCATGGCCTGAACATTGAAACTGACGTGAATGCTTTCATTAACAACGCCTGATGTGAACCTTTGCATAGGGTCCCATAGAAACAGACGCGGTTTTTAAGTCAAAATATTTTTAAGTAAATCCTAGACTGTGGTTATGTCTACATTTTGGGTTTAATATTTAGATTTAAAGTTTGCTCCTATATGATTCGCATATTCTGTTCAAAGAAGGTACTATAGCCTCAAAATAATTTTTTCACATAAAATTCTAAAAAAAAAAAAATGTTTTCACATAAAAATATTTTCACATCATATGGATTTATTTATATATATTTTTAGCACGAGTTCTTGGCCGCTTTTTGGCCCTTTCCCCCTTGAGTTTTTTGAAAAACTGGGTGGATTTAGCATTTATGTAATTTTTCACGACATATGTGTATCCACTCTCATATAAGATAATTAATTAAATTAGCACTAAAAGTAGAATAGTTTATACACACTATTTAAATTGATACCCTCGGGCCATTAAAGACCCTTGGATCACGCTGACCATAGGGTGTGTATTACAACAGGCCCTGTGATCTGTTTTTTTTCTTTTTCATATAATATTTATAGACTTTTTGTATTATTATTATTTTTCCCAAATGGTCTTTAGTACACTATATAGTCGTATATATTTTGGTTAACAAAATGAATTAAATGAATTTTGGATGAGGACTTTATGAAATGTTATATGAGATTCTGAGAATCTCCTATTAACATAACCAATAAAACCCATTATAACCTCATGTTAGTTTAGAGGCTTGATTCCTCTTAAACCATGTATGGTCAGGAATGAATTTATCTCTTTCTAAAAAGAGTTTTTAACTTTGTCCACAAGATGGCCACAGTGAGCCAAGGGATTCTTGTCTTGTGCCGGACATATAGTTTTTCCCTTGGTTCCTCTGTCCTCTTTATGCTGTAGGTATTAAGACTACACTTTTAATTTTATTTTTTTATTTATATTATCAATCCGTAGAGAGAGTATCCTCATCCCCGTTATAGAACGTTGGTGAATGCTTTACACTCCCTTCCCTGGCCGCGAGATTGCGCGCGGTTGTATGGGAAATTCTTCCCTCAACAAAGATGGCGGGGTCAGTTTCTATGGACCTCCCTTTGCATTGAGTGGTTATTATATAAGGTGACACACTGCTGCTAGCCCTACCCCCATTGAGAATGTCCAATAGGACGAAACGCGTCTGGAGGCAGCGTCAGTGACGTCACCACGCCTAGGAGGAGGGCTCCGTAAGCCGGCCGGCTTTTTTACCTGTTTACATGCTGTGTTTATACTGTCTAAGTGTAAGTACATTACTTTTTTTAATAAATCTGTTACCTACGATATCACGCTATTGCGTCCCTTTCTATCTTCCTGTCTGCATATGAACCGGATTGGGTTACGCTTGTCGTGTTACTGTGATAATTGATGAGGTGCGGGGTGTCCTAAATCGCAAACACGCACCACTTTCAACTTCAAGGCTGCCATTTGATTGGGAATTTTGAAACATCTTAGCCCAGGGGATTCAAAGGCCGTGGCTGGGCTATAGCCAACTGCACTAAAGGCTTGCTATCTGGTAAGCTGATATACAATTCCGGTGGTGGGATCTCACACATTGTATGCATGTCACCTGGTGCATTGAAAAGCTGAACATCTCTACATGCAAATCAGCCTCTGATCAATACAGCGATTCTGTCTTTGTTTGAGAACCAATCTAAAATCCATTTACTCATACCAGTTGTGGACTGTTGAACTATTATATTCATTTTTGTTGTTGATATCTGGCGCGGCTTTTTATATTGTTTTATTTTTCTTGTCATCACACGCTAGCCGCTGCCTGAATTTACTGTGTTGTGATAGCGCGGTTTTTTGGTGTATAATTCTTTCCATAAATAGCTTTCCTTACCTCAGTGCAATATTCCTCCTCACTGACCTGGGGGGGAGGGGAAACCTCTTGAGGGGGGAGGGGCGACCAGGAAGTCAGGATACTCTACTTTGCAGATAGAGAAAGGAGCTGTGTGTCCTAAAGATACTGTAGTGGTTATGGTGAATGGCTTTGGTGCGGGCTCAGCAATTCAGCATTCCCACTCGCATTTTCCTCAGGAAATGCATTTTCTAGTTCTTAATTTTAATTGTATTATTCCGTACGTTTTTTGGCTCTGCGTAACTTCTGCATACTTTCAGCTATTGAGACCATTCAACTATTAAAATGTTCGTCTCGTTCAGCTAACGATGGGACTTCTTCAAGTTTTTTTGTACTATTTATACTTTTTAACATATTAAGCTTTTAGACACTTTTTTTAACATTGAAGTCAATGAGAACATGCTTTTTACCGCTTCAAAACACACGTTCTGCCAAAAGTTTCAGCTCCTTCATACTTTCACTTACAGACACCAAACAAACTTTAAAGCGGTCACAAAATATTCAGCTATCCAAACATGACTTTTTAGATTGATATCTTTTACGGTTTTTGTGAAAACGCAATTTACGTTTAGTGATATTTTATCGGTTATAATGTAATCCTATGGAGCAGGTTTAGAGTGTGTCATGTGACCTTTAGAGTGCAGATTAACCACAAAAAATATTATCTTTAAAAAAAGGGGGAACAAACTGCTCTCACGCCCACAAGATCTACTTGTCATACACAATTTATATATCAAAACGTAGGTATGCTTGTCTGGTTTCAGGCAATGTGATCAGTTTTGTGATACGTATTTTAGTTTTAGTTCCAGGAGCTTCTAAAGGACAAGAGTCATGTTAAAAAGTCTAAAAAATGTTTCTGCAAAACACACAAAGACGCTCTTTTCTAAATCGCTGACATGGCCACATTTTTAAGTTTATCAACATAAATTTCATATCGATGCGTTCACAAGGGCCGTGTCTTTCAAACGGTGAAGTCGCTGTATCGATCGCATGTACGGTTGTGGATTTATTACGTTTTGTTTGAAGGCTTCGATAACTGATTTTGTGTGTGGATGAAAGCGTTTCTAATGGTATTTTGATTCCCTAAATAGCTTTCTTTACCTCAGTGCAGTCCTCCTCCCCCACCTCATGTGGAGAAAGCCTCTTGAGGGGGAGGGGCGACCAGTCAAGTCAGAACACTCTCTATATTGCAGATAGAGAAAGGAGCTGTGTGATATTAGGCTTTATAAGTACTGAAGGAACACTGCTTGTATGTCCTAAAGATAGTGTAGTGGTTATGGTGAATGGCTTTTGTGCGGGCTCAGCAATTCAGCTATTCAGCATTCCCACTCGCATTTTCCTCAGGAAATGCATTGTCTAGTTTTAATTTTAATTTTATTCCGTACGTTTTTTGGCTCTGCGTAACTTCTGCATACTTTCAGCTATTGAGACCATTTAACTTTTAAAATGTTCGTCTCATTCAGCTAACGATGGGACTTCTTCAAGTTTTTTTGTACTATTTATACTTTTTAAAATATTAAGCTTTTAGACACTTTTTTTTAACATTGAAGTCAATGAGAACATCCTTTTTCCTGCTTCAAAACACACGTTCTGCCAAAAGTTTCAGCTCCTTCATACTTTCACTTACAGACACCAAACAAACTTTAAAGCGGTCACAAAATATTCAGCTATCCAAACATGACTTTTTAGATTGATATCTTATACGGTTTTTGTGAAAACGCAATTTACGTTTAGTGATTTTTTTATCGGTTATAATGTAATCCTATGGAGCAGGTTTAGAGTGTGTCATGTGACCTTTAGAGTGGAGATCTTTGAAAACAAAAATTATCTTTAAAAAAAGGGCGAACAAATTGCTCTCACGCCCACAAGATCTACTTGTCATACACAATTTATATATCAAAACGTAGGTATGCTTGTCTGGTTTCAGGCAATGTGATCAGTTTTGCGATAGGCATTTGACTTTTAGTTCCAGGAGCTTCTAAAGGACAAGTGCCTCAAACGCCCTCCCATTGACCGTCATGTTAAAAAGTCTAAAAAAAATTCCTGCAAACACACAAAGACGCTCTTTTCTAAATCGCTGGCATGGCCACAATTTTAAGTTTATCAACATAAATTTCATATCGATGCGTTCACAAGGGCCGTGTCTTTCAAACGGTGAAGTCGCTGTATCGATCGCATGTACGGTTGTGGATTTATTACGTTTTGTTTGGAGGCGTAATTAATGTATTGGTCTGTGAATTAAAAGGCGTTTGTAATGGAATTTCTTTCCATAAATAGCTTTCTACCTCAGTGCAATATTCCTCCTCACTGACCTGGGGGGAGGAGAAACCTCTTGAGGGGGGAGGGGCGACCAGGAAGTCAGGATACTCTCTACTTTGCAGATAGAGAAAGGAGCTGTGTGTCCTAAAGATAGTGTAGTGGTTATGGTGAATGGCTTTGGTGCGGGCTCAGCAATTCAGCATTCCCACTCGCATTTTCCTCAGGGAATGCATTTTCTAGTTCTTAATTAGTGGGAATGCTTTAATAAGCATTCCCAGTATTGATATTCGTTTTTTATTATTCTTCTTCTTAATTAGTGGGAATGCTTTAATAAGCATTCCCAGTATTGATATTCGTTTTTTATTATTCTTCTTCTTCTTAATTTTAATTTTAATTTTATTATTCCGTACGTTTTTTGGCTCTGCGTAACTTCTGCATACTTTCAGCTATTGAGACCATTCAACTTTTAAAATGTTCGTCTCGTTCAGCTAACGATGGGACTTCTTCAAGTTTTTTTGTACTATTTATACTTTTTAAAATATTAAGCTTTTAGACACTTTTTTTTAACATTGAAGTCAATGAGAACATCCTTTTTCCTGCTTCAAAACACACGTTCTGCCAAAAGTTTCAGCTCCTTCATACTTTCACTTACAGACACCAAACAAACTTTAAAGCGGTCACAAAATATTCAGCTATCCAAACATGACTTTTCAGATTGATATCTTTTACGGTTTTTGTGAAAACGCAATTTACGTTTAGCGCTTTTTTCAGAAAATGGAATCGGTTATAATGTAACCCTATGGAAGGGATTTAGAGTGTGTCATGTGACCTTTACAGTGGAGATCTTTGAAAACAAAAATTATCTTTAAAAAAAGGGCGAACAAATTGCTCTCACGCCCACAAGATCTACTTGTCATACACAATTTATATATCAAAACGTAGGTATGCTTGTCTGGTTTCAGGCAATGTGATCAGTTTTGTGATACGTATTTTAGTTTTAGTTCCAGGAGCTTCTAAAGGACAAGAGTGACAAAACCACTCTCATTGACCGTCCATGTTAAAAATTTTAAAAATTTTCCTGCAAAACACACAAAGACGCTCTTTTCTAAATCGCTGGCATGGCCACAATTTTAAGTTTATCAACATAAATTTCATATCGATGCGTTCACAAGGGCCGTGTCTTTCAAACGGTGAAGTCGCTGTATCGATCGCATGTACGGTTGTGGATTTATTACGTTTTGTTTGGAGGCGTAATTAATGTATTGGTCTGTGAATTAAAAGGCGTTTGTAATGGAATTTCTTTCCATAAATAGCTTTCTACCTCAGTGCAATATTCCTCCTCACTGACCTGGGGGGAGGGGAAACCTCTTGAGGGGGGAGGGGCGACCAGGAAGTCAGCATACTCTCTACTTTGCAGATAGAGAAAGGAGCTGTGTGTCCTAAAGATAGTGTAGTGGTTATGGTGAATGGCTTTGGTGCGGGCTCAGCAATTCAGCATTCCCACTCACATTTTCCTCAGGGAATGCATTTTCTAGTTATTCTTCTTCTTAATTTTAATTTTATTCCGTACGTTTTTTGGCTCTGCGTAACTTCTGCATACTTTCAGCTATTGAGACCATTTAACTTTTAAAATGTTCGTCTCATTCAGCTAACGATGGGACTTCTTCAAGTTTTTTTGTACTATTTATACTTTTTAAAATATTAAGCTTTTAGACACTTTTTTTTAACATTGAAGTCAATGAGAACATCCTTTTTCCTGCTTCAAAACACACGTTCTGCCAAAAGTTTCAGCTCCTTCATACTTTCACTTACAGACACCAAACAAACTTTAAAGCGGTCACAAAATATTCAGCTATCCAAACATGACTTTTCAGATTGATATCTTTTACGGTTTTTGTGAAAACGCAATTTACGTTTAGCGATTTTTTCAGAAAATGGAATCGGTTATAATGTAACCCTATGGAAGGGATTTAGAGTGTGTCATGTGACCTTTACAGTGGAGATCTTTGAAAACAAAAATTATCTTTAAAAAAAGGGCGAACAAATTGCTCTCACGCCCACAAGATCTACTTGTCATACACAATTTATATATCAAAACATAGGTATGCTTGTCTGGTTTCAGGCAATGTGATCAGTTTTGTGATACGTATTTTAGTTTTAGTTCCAGGAGCTTCTAAAGGACAAGAGCGACAAAACCACTCTCATTGACCGTCATGTTAAAAATTTTAAAAATGTTCCTGCAAAACACACAAAGACGCTCTTTTCTAAATCGCTGGCATGGCCACAATTTTAAGTTTATCAACATAATTTTAATATCGATGCGTTCACAAGGGCCGTGTCTTTCAAACGGTGAAGTCGCTGTATCGATCGCATGTACGGTTGTGGATTTATTACGTTTTGTTTGAAGGCGTAATTCATGTATTGGTCTGTGAATTAAAAGGCATTTGTAATGGAATTTCTTTCCATAAATAGCTTTCCTTACCTCAGTGCAATATTCCTCCTCACTGACCTGGGGGGAGGGGAAACCTCTTGAGGGGGAGGGGCGACCAGGAAGTCAGCATACTCTCTACTTTGCAGATAGAGAAAGGAGCTGTGTGTCCTAAAGATAGTGTAGTGGTTATGGTGAATGGCTTTGGTGCGGGCTCAGCTATTCAGCATTCCCACTCGCATTTTCCTCAGGAAATGCATTTTCTAGTTTTAATTCTATCCTTTATTCCGTACGTTTTTTGGCTCTGCGTAACTTCTGCATACTTTCAGCTATTGAGACCATTCAACTATTAAAATCTTCATCTCGTTCAGCTAACGATGGGACTTCTTCAAGTTTTTTTGTACTATTTATACTTTTTAAAATATTAAGCTTTTAGACACTTTTTTTAACATTGAAGTCAATGAGAACATGCTTTTTACCGCTTCAAAACACACGTTCTGCCAAAAGTTTCAGCTCCTTCATACTTTCACTTACAGACACCAAACAAACTTTAAAGTGGTCACAAAATATTCAGCTATCCAAACATGACTTTTTAGATTGATATCTTTTACAGTTTTTGTGAAAACGCAATTTACGTTTACTGATTTTTTCAGAAAATGTTATCGGTTATAATGTAATCCTATGGAGCAGCTTTTAGAGTGTGTCATGTGACCTTTAGAGTGGAGATCTTTGAAAAAAAAATTATCTTTAAAAAAAGGGGAAACAAATTGCTCTCACGCCCACAAGATCTACTTGTCATACACAATTTATATATCAAAACGTAGGTATGTTTGTCTGGTTTCAGGCAATGTGATCAGTTTTGCGATAGGCATTTGACTTTTAGTTCCAGGAGCTTCTAAAGGACAAGAGCGACAAAACCACTCTCATAGACTCTCATGTTAAAAATGTTCCTGCAAAACACACAAAGACGCTCTTTTCTAAATCGCTGGCATGGCCACAATTTTAAGTTTATCAACATAAATTTCATATCGATGCGTTCACAAGGGCTGTGTCTTTCAAACGGTGAAGTCCCTGTATTGATCGCATGTACGGTTGTGGATTTATTAAGTTTTGTTTGAAGGCTTCGATAACTGATTTTGTGTGTGGATGAAAGCGTTTCTAATGGTATTTTGATTCCCTAAATAGCTTTCTTTACCTCAGTGCAGTCCTCCTCCCCCACCTCATGTGGAGAAAGCCTCTTGAGGGGGGAGGGGCGACCAGGCAAGTCAGGACACTCTCTATATTGCAGATAGAGAAAGGAGCTGTGTGATATTAGGCTTTATAAGTACTGAAGGAACACTGCTTGTATGTCCTAAAGATACTGTAGTGGTTATGGTGAATGGCTTTTGTGTGGGCTCAGCAATTCAGCTATTCAGCATTCCCACTCGCATTTTCCTCAGGAAATGCATTGTCTAGTTAGTGGGAATGCTTTCATAAGCATTCCCAGTATTGATATTCGTTTTTTATTATTAGTGGGAATGCTTTAATAAGCATTCCCAGTATTGTTATCCGTAAATGTATTATTAGTGGGAATGCTTTAATAAGCATTCCCAGTATTGATATTCGTTTTTTATTATTCTTCTTCTTAATTTTAATTTTAATTTTATTCCGTACGTTTTTTGGCTCTGCGTAACTTCTGCATACTTTCAGCTATTGAGACCATTCAACTTTTAAAATGTTCATCTCGTTTAGCTAACGATGGGACTTCTTCAAGTTTTTTTGTACTATTTATACTTTTTAAAATATTAAGCTTTTAGACACTTTTTTTTAACATTGAAGTCAATGAGAACATCCTTGTTCCTGCTTCAAAACACACGTTCTGCCAAAAGTTTCAGCTCCTTCATACTTTCACTTACAGACACCAAACAAACTTTAAAGCGGTCACAAAATATTCAGGTATCCGGCTATGACTTTTCAGATTGATATCTTTTACGGTTTTTGTGAAAACGCAATTTACGTTTAGCGATTTTTTCAGAAAATTTAATCGGTTATAATGTAACCCTATGGAAGGGATTTAGAGTGTGTCATGTGACCTTTAGAGTGGAGATGATTGAAAAAAAAGTTATCTTTAAAAAAAGGGGGAAAAAATTGCTCTCACGCCCACAAGATCTACTTGTCATACACAATTTATATATCAAAACGTAGGTATGCTTGTCTGGTTTCAGGCAATGTTATCAGTTTTGTGATACGTATTTTATTTTTAGTTCCAGGAGCTTCTGGAAATATTAAGCTTTTAGACACTTTTTTTTAACATTGAAGTCAATGAGAACATCCTTTTTCCCGCTTCAAATCACACGCGCTGCCAAATACTTCTTCTCCTTCATACTTTCACTTACAGACACCAAACAAACTTTAAAGCGGTCAAAAAATATTCAGCTATCTGAAAATGACTTTTTAGATTGATATCTTTTAAGGTTTTTGTGAAAACGCAATTTACGTTTAGTGATTTTTTCAGAAAATGTTATCGGTTATAATGTGTTTCTATGGAGCAGCTTTAGAGTGTGTCATGTGACCTTTACAGCACAGATCATCCACAAAAAAAAATTATCTTTAAAAAAGGGGGAACAAATTGCTCTCACGCCCACAAGATCTACTTGTCATACACAATTTATATATCAAAACGTAGCTATGCTTGTCTGGTTTCAATGTGATCAGTTTTGCGATAGGCATTTGACTTTTAGTTCCAGGATCTTCTAAAGGACAAGCACCTCAAACTCCCTCCCATTGACCGTCATGTTAAAAAGTCTAAAAAATGTTTCTGCAAAACACACAAAGACGCTCGTTTCTAAATCGCTGACATGGCCACATTTTTAAGTTTATCAACATAAATTTCATATCGATGCGTTTCTCAAGGGCCGTGTCTTTCAAACGGTGAAGTCGCTGTATCGATCGCATGTACGGTTGTGGATTTATTAAGTTTTGTTGAAGGCTTAATTCATGTATTTGGTCTGTGAATTAAAAGCGTTTGTAATGGTAATTCTTTCCATAAATAGCTTTCTTTACCTCAGTGCAATATTCCTCCTCACTGACCTGGGGGAGGGGAGGGAAACGTCTTGAGGGGGGAGGGGCGACCAGGAAGTCAGGATACTCTCTACTTTGCAGATAGAGAAAGGAGCTGTGTGTCCTAAAGATAGTGTAGTGGTTATGGTGAATGGCTTTGGTGCGGGCTCAGCAATTCAGCATTCCCACTCGCATTTTCCTCAGGGAATGCATTTTCTAGTTCTTAATTTTAATTTTCTCCTTTATTCCGTACGTTTTTTGGCTCTGCGTAACTTCTGCATACTTTCAGCTATTGAGACCATTCAACTTTTAAAATGTTCATCTCGTTCAGCTAACGATGGGACTTCTTCAAGTTTTTTTTGTACTATTTATACTTTTTAAAATATTAAGCTTTTAGACACTTTTTTTAACATTGAAGTCAATGAGAACATCCTTTTTACCGCTTCAAATCACACGCAGTGCCAAAAGTTTCAGCTCCTTCATACTTTCACTTACAGACACCAAACAAACTTTAAAGCGGTCACAAAATATTCAGCTATCCAAACATGACTTTTTAGATTGATATCTTTTACGGTTTTTGTGAAAACGCAATTTACGTTTACTGATTTTTTCAGAAAATGGAATTGGTTATAATGTAATCCTATGGAGCAGGTTTAGAGTGTGTCATGTGACCTTTAGAGTGGAGATGATTGAATAAAAAGTTATCTTTAAAAAAAGGGGAAACAAATTGCTCTCACGCCCACAAGATCTACTTGTCATACACAATTTATATATCAAAACGTAGCTATGCTTGTCCGGCTTTAGGCAATGTTATCAGTTTTGTGATACGTATTTTATTTTTAGTTCCAGGAGCTTCTAAAGGACAAGAGGGACAAATAAACTCTCATTGACACTTGTTAAAAAGACTTTAAAATGTTTCTGCAAAACACACAAAGACGCTCTTTTCTAAATCGCTGACATGCACAGATTTTTAAGTTTATCAACATAAATTTTATACCGATTTGTTCACAAAAGCCTTGTGTTTCAAACGGTGAAGTCGCTGTATCGATCGCATGTAGGGTTGTGGATTTATTACGTTTTGTTTGAAGACTTCGATAACTGATTTTGTGTGTGGATGAAAGCGTTTCTAATGGTATTTTGATTCCCTAAATAGCTTTCCTTACCTCAGTGCAGTCCTCCTCCCCCACCTCATGTGGAGAAAGCCTCTTGAGGGGGGAGGGGCGACCAGGCAAGTCAGGACACTCTCTATATTGCAGATAGAGAAAGGAGCTGTGTGATATTAGGCTTTATAAGTACTGAAGGAACACTGCTTGTATGTCCTAAAGATACTGTAGTGGTTATGGTGAATGGCTTTTGTGCGGGCTCAGCAATTCAGCTATTCAGCATTCCCACTCGCATTTTCCTCAGGAAATGCATTGTCTAGTTATTTTTATTATTCCGTACGTTTTTTGGCTCTGCGTAACTTCTGCATACTTTTAGCTATTGAGACCATTCAACTATTGAAATGTGCGTCTCGTTAAGCTAACGATGGGACTTCTTCAAGTTTTTTTGTACTATTTATACTTTTTAAAATATTAAGCTTTTAGACACTTTTTTTAACATTGAAGTCAATGAGAACATCCTTTTTCCCTTTGAAATCACATGCCCTGCCAAAAGTTTCAGCTCCTTCATACTTTCACTTACAGACACCAAACAAACTTTAAAGCGGTCACAAAATATTCAGGTATCCGGCTATGACTTTTCAGATTGATATCTTTTACGGTTTTTGTGAAAACGCAATTTACATTTAGCGATTTTTTCAGAAAATGGAATCGGTTATAATGTAATCCTATGGAAGGGATTTAGAGTGTGTCATGTGACCTTTAGAGTGGAGATGATTGAAAAAAAAGTTATCTTTAAAAAAAGGGGAAACAAATTGCTCTCACGCCCACAAGATCTACTTGTCATACACAATTTATATATCAAAACGTAGGTATGGTTGTCTGGTTTCAGGCAATGTTATCAGTTTTGTGATACTTTTTTTATTTTTAGTTCCAGGAGCTTCTAAAGGACAAGAGGGACAAATAAACTCTCATTGACACTCATGTTAAAAAGACTTTAAAATGTTTCTGCAAAACACACAAAGACGCTCTTTTCTAAATCGCTGACATGCACAGATTTTTAAGTTTATCAACATAAATTTTATACCGATTTGTTCACAAAAGCCTTGTGTTTCAAACGGTGAAGTCGCTGTATCGATCGCATGTACGGTTGTGGATTTATTACGTTTTGTTTGAAGGCTTCGATAACTGATTTTGTGTGTGGATGAAAGTGTTTCTAATGGTATTCTGATTCCCTAAACAGCTTTCCTTACCTCAGTGCAGTCCTCCTCCCCCACCTCATGTGGAGAAAGCCTCTTGAGGGGGGAGGGGCGACCAGGCAAATCAGGACACTCTCTATATTGCAGATAGAGAAAGGAGCTGTGTGATATTAGGCTTTATAAGTACTGAAAGAACACTGCTTGTATGTCCTAAAGATACTGTAGTGGTTATGGTGAATGGCTTTTGTGCGGGCTCAGCAATTCAGCATTCCCACTCGCATTTTCCTCAGGAAATGCATTGTCTAGTTAGTGGGAATGCTTTAATAAGCATTCCCAGTATTGATATTCGTTTTTTATTATTCTTCTTCTTAATTTTAATTTTAATTTTATTCCGTACGTTTTTTGGCTCTGCGTAACTTCTGCATACTTTCAGCTATTGAGACCATTCAACTTTTAAAATGTTCATCTCGTTTAGACAACGATGGGACTTCTTCAAGTTTTTTTGTACTATTTATACTTTTTAAAATATTAAGCTTTTAGACACTTTTTTTTAACATTGAAGTCAATGAGAACATCCTTTTTCCTGCTTCAAAACACACGTTCTGCCAAAAGTTTCAGCTCCTTCATACTTTCACTTACAGACACCAAACAAACTTTAAAGCGGTCACAAAATATTCAGCTATCCAAACATGACTTTTTAGATTGATATCTTTTACGTTTTTTGTGAAAACGCAATTTACGTTTAGTGATTTTTTTATCGGTTATAATGTAATCCTATGGAGCAGGTTTAGAGTGTGTCATGTGACCTTTAGAGTGGAGATCATCCACAAAAAATATTATCTTTAAAAAAAGGGGGAACAAATTGCTCTCACGCCCACAAGATCTACTTGTCATACACAATTTATATATCAAAACGTAGGTATGCTTGTCTGGTTTCAGGCAATGTGATCAGTTTTGTGATACGTATTTTAGTTTTAGTTCCTGGAGCTTCTAAAGGACAACAGCCTGAAATCTTCTCTCATAGACTCTCATGTTAAAAAGTCTAAAAAATGTTTCTGCAAAACACACAACGACGCTCTTTTCTAAATCGCTGACATGGCCACATTTTTAAGTTTATCAACATAAATTTCATATCGATGCGTTCACAAGGGCCGTGTCTTTCAAACGGTGAAGTCGCTGTATCGATTGCATATACGGTTGTGGATTTATTAAGTTTTGTTTGAAGGCGTAATTCATGTATTGGTCTGTGAATTAAAAAGCGTTTGTAATGGTATTTCTTTCCATAAATGGCTTTCCTTACCTCAGGGCAATATTCCTCCTCGCTGACCTGGGGGAGGGAAACCTCTTGAGGGGGGAGGGGCGACCAGGAAGTCAGGATACTCTCTACTTTGCAGATAGAGAAAGGAGCTGTGTGTCCTAAAGATAGTGTAGTGGTTATGGTGAATGGCTTTGGTGCAGGCTCAGCAATTCAGCATTCCCACTCGCATTTTCCTCAGGAAATGCATTTTCTAGTTCTGTATTTTAATTTTAATTTTATTATTTCGTACGTTTTTTGGCTCTGTGTAACTTCTGCATACTTTCAGCTATTGAGACCATTCAACTTTTAAAATGTTCATCTCGTTCAGCTAACGATGGGACTTCTTCAAGTTTTTTTGTACTATTTATACTTTTTAAAATATTAAGCTTTTAGACACTTTTTTTAACATTGAAGTCAATGAGAACATCCTTTTTCCTGCTTCAAAACACACGTTCTGCCAAAAGTTTCAGCTCCTTCATACTTTCACTTACAGACACCAAACAAACTTTAAAGCGGTCACAAAATATTCAGCTATCCAAACATGACTTTTCAGATTGATATCTTTTACGGTTTTTGTGAAAACGCAATTTACGTTTAGTGATATTTTCAGAAAATTTAATCGGTTATAATGTAACCCTATGGAAGGGATTTAGAGTGTGTCATGTGACCTTTACAGTGGAGATCTTTGAAAAAAAAATTATCTTTAAAAAAAGGGGAAACAAATTGCTGTCACGCCCACAAGATCTACTTGTCATACACAATTTATATATCAAAACGTAGGTATGCTTGTCTGGTTTCAGGCAATGTGATCAGTTTTGTGATACGTATTTTAGTTTTAGTTCCCGGAGCTTCTAAAGGACAAGAGCGACAAAACCACTCTCATTGACTTTCATGTTAAAAATTTTAAAAATGTTCCTGCAAAACACACAAAGACGCTCTTTTCTAAATCGCTGGCATGGCCACAATTTTAAGTTTATCAACATAAATTTCATATCGATGCGTTCACAAGGGCCGTGTATTTCAAACGGTGAAGTCGCTGTATCGATCGCATGTACGGTTGTGGATTTATTACGTTTTGTTTGAAGGCTTCGATAACTGATTTTGTGTGTGGATGAAAGCGTTTCTAATGGTATTTTGATTCCCTAAATAGCTTTCCTTACCTCAGTGCAGCCCTCCTCCCCCACCTCATGTGGAGAAAGCCTCTTGAGGGGGGAGGGGCGACCAGGCAAGTCAGGACACTCTCTATATTGCAGATAGAGAAAGGAGCTGTGTGATATTAGGCTTTATAAGTACTGAAGGAACACTGCTTGTATGTCCTAAAGATAGTGTAGTGGTTATGGTGAATAGCTTTGGCGCGGGCTCAGCAATTCAGCTATTCAGCATTCCCACTCGCATTTTCCTCAGGAAATGCATTGTCTAGTTCTTAATTTTATTATTCCGTACGTTTTTTGGCTCTGTGTAACTTCTGCATACTTTCAGCTATTGAGACCATTCAACTATTAAAATGTTCATCTCGTTCAGCTAACGATGGGACTTCTTCAAGTTTTTTTGTACTATTTATACTTTTTAAAATATTAAGCTTTTAGACACTTTTTTTTAACATTGAAGTCAATGAGAACATGCTTTTTACCGCTTCAAAACACACGTTCTGCCAAAAGTTTCAGCTCCTTCATACTTTCACTTACAGACACCAAACAAACTTTAAAGTGGTCACAAAATATTCAGGTATCCGGCTATGACTTTTCAGATTGATATCTTTTACGGGTTTTGTGAAAACGCAATTTACGTTTACTGATTTTTTCAGAAAATGTTATCTGTTATAATGTAATCCTATGGAGCAGCTTTTAGAGTGTGTCATGTGACCTTTAGAGTGGAGATCTTTGAAAAAAAAATTATCTTTAAAAAAAGGGGAAACAAATTGCTCTCACGCCCACAAGATCTACTTGTCATACACAATTTATATATCAAAACGTAGGTATGTTTGTCTGGTTTCAGGCAATGTGATCAGTTTTGCGATAGGCATTTGACTTTTAGTTCCAGGAGCTTCTAAAGGACAAGAAGGCCAAAATAACTCTCATTGACTCTCATGTTAAAAATTTTAAAAAAGTTCCTGCAAAACACACAAAGATGCTCTTTTCTAAATCGCTGGCATGGCCACAATTTTAAGTTTATCAACATAAATTTCATATCGATGCGTTCACAAGGGCCGTGTCTTTCAAACGGTAAAGTCGCTGTATCGATCGCATGTACGGTTGTGGATTTATCAAGTTTTGTTTGAAGGCTTCGATAACTGATTTTGTGTGTGGATGAAAGCGTTTCTAATGGTATTTTGATTCCCTAAATAGCTTTCCTTACCTCAGTGCAGTCCTCCTCCCCCACCTCATGTGGAGAAAGCCTCTTGAGGGGGGAGGGGCAACCAGGCAAGTCAGGACACTCTCTATATTGCAGATAGAGAAAGGAGCTGTGTGATATTAGGCTTTATAAGTACTGAAGGAACACTGCTTGTATGTCCTAAAGATACTGTAGTGGCTATGGTGAATGGCTTTGGCGCGGGCTCAGCAAATCAGCTATTCAGCATTCCCACTCGCATTTTCCTCTGGAAATGCATTTTCTAGTTACTTTTGTTCTGCTGCTGCCCAATTTTAGGCCACTGTGTCACCTTTGGTACCCTTTTTCTAGGAGACTACACATAAAAGCACTGTAAAGGGAAAACTGGCCAAAAATGATGAGTTATGACGCGTACACACGACCGTTTTTCATAACGAGAAAAATGCAATTTTTTTAATTAGTCATGAAAAGCGGCCGTGTGTAGGCTCCAGAGCATTTTTCTCGACAAGAAAAATGGGTGTTAAAAATGTGGAACCTGCTCTATTTTTTCTCATTTTTCACATCGTGAAAAATGGTCGTGTTTCATGGGAATAATAATAATAATAATTTCATTTTTACGAGATCATGTTTGTGAATTTCGCTGAATGAATTATGAGTCCTTTTAAGGACCGTTCAAAAAGAAAATAGAAAACACAATTGGCTCATATTTCAAAATTCCCAATACATCACCCATCTCCTGATTTTTACAACTCCTGTTCTCAAACAGAGAGGTCAAAAACAATGATAATAGATTTCTCACCAAACAAGGCATTTGAACTGGTTTCAAGTGAGAAGATATCCCCATTGTGAGGTGGTTTCAATGGACACTAGTGTTAGCTTGAGCCGTCCTAAAACAATGGACCATGTTGGCCAACGAGATTTCCTGAGAAGAGAGGGCCAGATAACGTATCAGATTTACGTTACACTGCCGCAGGTTTACAGCTTAAGTGCCTGATTCACAAAGCTCTTACCTGTAAGCTTGCGGCGGTGTAACGTAAATCCGCTCGGTGCAAGCCCGCCTAATTCAAATGGGGCGGGCATCATTTAAATTAGGCGCGTTCCCGCGCCGAACGTACTGCGCATGCTCCGTCCGTCAAATTATCCGACGTGCATTGCGCTAAATGATGTTGCAAGGACGTCATTGGTTTCGACGTTAGCGTAAATGGCATCCAGCGCCATTCACGGACAACATTGGCTAGACCACCTAGAGGGCAGCCTTAGTTTTACGCGGCGTATCTTGACGGAAACTACGTAAATTTAGAGCGACGGGTAAAGCGTACGTTTTGTGAATCACCGTAACTAGTCATTTGCATCATTTGCATATTCTACGCCGACCACAATGGAATCGCCACCTAGCGGTCAGCCTAGAATTGCATCCTAAGATCCGACGGTGTAAGTCAATTACACCTGTCAGATCTTAGGGCTATCTATGCGTAACTGATTCTATGAATCAGCCACATAGTTACGATGGGCGGATCACAGAGATATGACAGCGTATCAGTAGATACGCCGTCGTATCTCTTTTGTGAATCTGGCCCAGAATATTTACACAGCTGAGCTAATAAACTGTCTTCATTAAGAGACAGTTTAAAGTCCAATCTGCACAAACCAATGTACGAAGTTGACTTACATTAAAAATACACACGATATTAAAAGAATATATATATATATATATTGACATAAAATAAATGAAAAGTAATGTTTAGATTATCAATGTCATCTTAGGATTGAGGGAAATATATGACCATCGCATTGAGTTAGAATTTTGTTAGAAGAAAGAAATTAAAGAAATTTGTATGTATACATATATATTGATAGTTTCCCCAAAAATATAAATATTAACGTATAGATTATCTCACAATAAAGGTGAGACACCTAGTGGTTGAAAGCGATATTACTTGAGGTTCTCAAAGCCCAGAGAACAAGTTAATTATTAAGCTGCCAACCAATAGAAACCAGACACTTTGTGACAGCAACTCCCATATGTGCCACAAACCTATGAGTGGAGGACACGTATTGAATAGGCAGAACTTGGTATAATTTTTATAGTCCTATTGTTCTGATCGATATATAATAAGGGGAGAAAATTAGAGAAGGGAGGCCAGGGATCAAGGAAAGAAGACCCCATCAATAGGAGCACCCCACGAGAGCAGAAATGAAGCAATGACCGAAGTATGATGCAGGGAGGACTGACTCTGATGGGGAGGGGCACACTTGCACAATGCATGAAGACTGCAACGATTTTAGCTCTGGTCACTTGCCAGTAGGAAATAGCAATTTTGGGAATCGGTAATTATGCCATTTTTGATTTTATCTGAAATCTATTGTTGTTCCCTAGAAGTGTTGAAATATTGAAGTATTGAATATCTCATAGTTATGGTAGTTATGGTTTGTTCTCATAATCAATAACTGGTAATTTTTCCTTAAAGAGTACAAATTTTAATTATATATTTTTTTACATAGTTTCAATTTTATTGACAAAACAAATGTCCAATATATTTCACATTGTTAACCACTTACTTACCTGCAGTATAGTAACGGTTGGACATGAACGACATTGGACGTGAAATAGACACTTTTGTTTCATTGTCATTTACATAAAGTTATCTTGAGAACTTACCATGACACAAATCAAAGGTATTGCATGCCCATTTTGGGGGTATTTTATTGATTTTCAAGTCGTTAATGCAACGCAATTGGTATTTTAATTTCATGTAAATATTCATATTTTGTCTACCAAAAAATTTGCTATTTTGTATGATCATAAGTCTCCGTGAATAAGTTCATATTATAGACTATGTCATATAGATTGTCTTGTATTTAAAAATATCTTCGTTATAAAAGAATTCAAAATAAATTACTGTGCGGGTAAATATGACCTTAAAAAAGCACAACAGCTTTAACTTTTAGCTTTTAAGCCGCCCAAAGGGTGGCGCCATTCGAATGGAACTTCCCCTTTATAGTGCCGTCGTACATGTTGTACTTCACCACGCTTTGCTCAAGCATTTTTTTCATGATCGTGTGTATGCAAGGCAGACTTGAGAGGAATCACGTAGAGAAAAACTTTGGGCCAGATTTACAAAAGAGATACGACGGCGTATCTCCTGATACGCCGTCATATCTCTGTGATCCGCCCGTCCTAACTATGCGGCTGATTCATAGAATCAGTTACGCATAGCTAGCCCTAAGATCCGACAGGTGTAATTGACCTTAAGAAATCCAAAAAATGCAGCGCTGTGAAATGATTAGTGAAAAGACAGTGATGTCTATGTTAAACACACATAAATATAAACAAAAAATGTGAGTCCATAATATGTACATTAATCTTAAGATTAAAAATAATGATAAATAGTGTGGTAAAGACACTATAGACCTAGGTCTAAATGACTGTAAAATATGAGTCAATAAAGGTGAACGTGAAATCAAAAGTCGAGATGATCAATCAAATGACAGTGATGAGACACCCACGGTGATTCTAATTAAACTGGAATGTTGGTGATAACGCCCGCCACCAGGAGGGAAGGCTTACCAGATGCGATGGACCCAAGTGAGCTTATGCCCAAAGGGTCAGTAAAGCTTTGTAAATGGTATAGATGGAAGGATATACCAGAACACACCAGAACGTACGACCAGCAAATAACGGTGAAGTCTTCGCTTAGTGGCAGGTGGAAGAGATAACCTCAGCTGGGAGATGGCTCATGGGAATTGGAGAGCTTGCCCAAAGTATGTGGAGGAAAATGAAAGGCACATAGCGTGATACCGTAAAAACGGGAACGTTTAATGCCGGTTAAAAACACTTACAGTTTTGTAGATAAAAAAAGGACATCAATGTTGTAAAGTGCATGGCAGCAGTAGAGTCCCGACGCGTTTCGCTACAACTAGCATCATCTGGGGTAAGACTCTACTGTTGCCACCATGCTTAAATATAAAATATGACCTCCCTAGGAACACTCCCCTGGGGGGTCGTCCAATGAGAAGGCACTTCCGGGTCACTCTGATGTATCATACATTATTTAAGTGTATAAAACAAATTATGTGGAATCTATGCCAAAATGAATGGTGAGATCGCTTAGAAACAAATCATTATTGAAAGTGAACTGACCTGGTCCGTGTGTAATCTATGGCAGACAGTCCACAATGATCGGACTTGATGGTGTCACATGGCTTGGTCACGTGTGCGTCCGAGCCGGTTGTGTGGGCCAATAGTATGCATCCACGTCACGCAATAGCGCCATGGATCAGCCGAATATTCAATGTGTATTACATGGGCTAGCGCTTAGGTCACATGACCTCGCTAAAAGAGGGCGCATAAACAGAGCGTCACTGAAAGCGCCGCTAAGCTCATTCGCTCAGCGTGGCGCAGCCCAGTAGGATGACGTTCGTGATGGGCGTGCCCTCAATGATCTTAATCCTCGATACGTGCGTGCATGTGTATGTATACACACGTTGCGTTCCAGAATGGAACGCGACGCTGCGCTCCACTGTGCGTTCCAGGGTGTGGAAACTGCCTCACAGCCTGGACCTTACAAATATTGTCTGGTATAATAAAACAACGGAGGAGGAAAAAGGGGATGGGCAAAGCACTGACTGCCACAGAATGGTTATGTTATATTTGGAATGCTGAAGTTCTATATATTATTTTAAAAAATAAGTAAAGCTTTAAAAATTGATTAAGACAGGCCTATTTAATTATATTGTGAAAGTTCACAAAAAAAGAGAAGCGAATCCTTATGGGGAAATATATCTAGACTTCAAATGTCAATAAGCCTTGACTATCAAAATAGCAAGTCTAACACCCCCAAAATTGACCTTCACTGTCGGATCTTAACCACTTGCCCACCAGGTAAATTCTGGCACTTCTCTCCTTCATGTGAAAATCACAATTTTTTTGCTAGAAAATTAATCAGAACCCCCAAACATTATATATTTTTTTTTAGCAGACATCCTAGGGAATAAAATGGCAGTCATTGCAATACTTTTTGTCACACCGTATTTGCGCAGCGGTCTTACAAGCGCACTTTTTTTGGATAAAAATCACTTTTTTGAATTAAAAAATAAGACAACAATACATTTTGCACAATTTTTTTATATATTGTGAAAGATAATGTTACGCCGAGTAAAATGATACCCAACATGTCACGCTTAAAAATTGCGCCCGCTCGTGGCATGGCGTCAAACTTTTACCCTTAAAAATCTCGATAGGCGACGTTTAAAAAATTCTACAGGTTGCATTTTTTGAGTTTCAGAGTAGGTCTAGGGCTAGAATTATTGCTCTCACTCTAACGATCGCGGCGATACCTCACTTGTGTGGTTTGAATACCGTTTTCATATGCGGGCGCTACTCGCGTATGCGTTTGCTTCTGCGCGCGAGCTCGTCGGGACGGGGCGCTTTAAAAAATTTTTTGGGGGTTTTCTTATTTATTTTTATTTAGTTTTATAATTTTTTACACTGAAAAAAAAAAAAAAAAATTGATCACTTTTATTCCTATTACAAGGAATGTAAACATCCCTTGTAATAGAAAAAAGCATGACAGGTCCTCTTAAATATGAGATCTGGGGTCAAAAAGACCTCAGATCTCATAATTAGACTTAAATGAAAAAAAAAAAAAAAAAAAAAAAAAAATGTCATTTTTTCAAATGACAAAAAAAAAAAATGTTTCTTTAAGAGGCTGGGCGGGACTGACGTTTTGACGTCACTTCCGCCCAGCAGAGCTATGAGGACGGGTGAAGGAGATTTCTCCTTCAGTCCCGTCCCCGCTCAGCTGCCGGACACATCGGATCCCCTCCGCCGCTACCGACGGCTCCGGTAAGCGGCGGAGGGCGCGGGAGAGCGGCGGGAGGGGGGGGGGCCCTCTCCCGCCACCGATAACGGCGATCTCGCGGCGAATCCGCCACGGAGACCGCCGTTATCGTGTACACCACCGCCCCCTGAAAAGATGAATGTCTCGGTTGTGGCAGCAGCTGCTGCCGTTATCGAGATATTCAACTTTAAAAAGGAGGACGTCTTTTTGACATGGGGCGGTGGTCAAGAGGTTAAGGATGCAATTCTATGCCGGCCACTAGGTGGCGAGGCCATTGCCGTCGGCGTAGAATATGCAAATGACTGGTTACGGCGATCCACGAAGATCCGCGCGTTCGTCGCAATCCCGTACGTCGTCACTAGTCGTTTTTACCCATCGCAAAGTTACACCTGCTTTAACATGGCTTATCTTTAGATCAGCCATGTTAAAGTATGGCCGTCGTTCCCGCGTCGAATTTCGAAAAAATTTTTTTTTGCGTAAGACGTCCGGGAATACGAAACGCCGTAACGCACGACGCATTTAAAAAAAACGTTGGGGTGCCGTAATTTCGCGCAATGCACATCGGGAAATTTGAACACGGAGCATGCTCACAACGTTCGGCGCAGGAACGCGCCTAATTTAAATGGTGCCCACCCCATTTGAATTAGGCGGGCTTGCGCCGAGCGCATTTACGTTACACCGCCGCAAGTTTACAGGTAAGAGCTTTGTGAATCAGGCACTTGCGCTGTAAACCTGCGGCGGTGTAACGTAAATCAGATAAGTTACGCAGCGGGGAGCAGCTTAAATGTCTGTGAATCTGGCCCTTTGTTTTTTTCCATGACATGAATGTGTACGCGGCATCAAAAGAGTAGAGGCTGATGTTCTTTTTAATCAGAGTTTGATAGAAATTGGCCAGCAACAGAATGGTTTTGCATCAGTGGGAACAGGCGGAGCTTCACCAAACTACTGAAAAAAATTATATCTGCTGGTCAGAAGCTGGCCTACTACAATTAAATATAAAGTTTAAAACCAGACAGATATTGTTTAAAAATTAAAGGGACTGGACACTGGACTTAAAAAATGGCAAAGTAATGACACAGGGTCTTAATATTCCAACCAGACCTTTATCTAGGCATGCAGCCAGGAATCTGTAATTTAGTAGCAGGAGTGAAGTGTGTACATATGGGGGGTTACTTACTAAAGGAAAATCCACTGTGCAAGTGCACTTGGAAGTGAAGCCACTGTAAATCTGCAATATTTTATGCCACACGGTATTTGTGCAGCGGTCTTTCAAATGCATTTTTTGGGGGGAAAAATACACTGAAAACAATGAATTTTAAAAATAACTAAACAGTAAAGTTAGCCCATTTTTTTCATCCACAAGTTTCATCCACATCCACAAGTTTTGATTACCTGTTTTTGTGTATTTAATATTTAAGATACATATTTTTTTTTTTATCTAAATTATACAAACAGGTGCACTGATTGGAGGCTTGTTGTGTTTAATAAATGTTTAATTCAAGACATGTTCTGTATCACATTTTATTACTTAACTGTTAGATTTTATGAGATGAAGGAAAAAAAAGAAGCGTCCTAACATATCGCCCCAAAAAATCTGCATCGTATATAGGCCATCGACTGCCGCGTTTTCTAAATATCGGCATCGGCCAGAGAAAAACCCATATCGGTCAACCTCTAGGCTCAATTACATGGACCGATCACGCCCCTACAGTGGGAAACCACAGCTTTTCCACCCAAGCAAACAGGTGGAGAATTTTTTTTCACAGATCCCGTGAGCTCAGCAGAAATCAGAGACTGTGATTGAATGATACAGATGATGTGGACCCTTCCGTCCTATAGAATACCCATAAGGCATTTATTAGGGGAATATTCAATTTAAAAAGTCCTTTGGTGAGGAGGCGAGGAGGCAGCAAATGGAGAAAATCCTGAATGAAATTAATAGCTTAGAATACAAAAACAAACAATTGGCCTCAGAGGCCACTAGTAATCAATTGAACCAAGCATGAAACAAACTACATGCCCTACTTCTCTCACAACATACACATAATGGCCCGGATTCACGTAGCACTTACGCTGGCGTATCTCGAGATACGCCGCATAAGTGTCAATCTGCACCGTCGTATCTATGCGCCTGACTTTGAAAGCAAGATACGCCTGTAAATAGGCTTCATCCGACCGACGTAAATTTCCTACGCCGTCGTATCGTGGGCACATATTTACGCTGGCCGCAAGGGGCACTCCCATTGATTTACGATTCGAATATGCAAATGAGTGAGATACGCCGATTCACGAACGTACTTGCGCCCAGCGCATTAATATATGCGGTTTACGTAAGTCGTACGTCCGGCGTAAAGTTAAGCCTCATAAAGCAGGTGTAAGTCATGTTTAAGGTATGGACCAGGGAACAGCCGTCGTATTTTACGTTGTTTACGTAGTAGTACGTGAATAGGGCTGGGCATAGGCAGTGATTCGACGTATCTTAGGCGTTCGTTCCAACGTGATTCTGAGCATGCGCATTGGGAAGCGTCCACGAGACGGCGCATGCACCGTTCGCTCGGCCCATCATTTGCATGGGGTCACGGTTCATTTAAATGGATCACGCCCACTTCCATCTACTTTGAATTAGGCCGGCTTACGCCTACAAATTTACGTTACGCCGGCGCAACGTTGGGAGCATTTCCTTTGTGAATACTGTGCTCACGACTCTGCGCAGCGTCGGCGTAGCGTATATTTGATAAGCTACGCCCGCATAAAGATGCACCGAGGTATGTGAATCTGGGCCAATATACGCAAGATTAAAGCTAACACCCATTAGAGAAGAAGGGGAAAACTATTAGCGAATCAAATTAAAGATAGAACAATCAAACAGCATATTCCATACATGTTACACCCTACATTTGCGACTAACCTACATTACCCTAAGGAAATAGCGGTTGCCTTTAGTAGCTACTATGGATCTTTATACATATATCTTGCCCCATGGAACATGTATCAATGGAAAAAAAAGTTTTAAAAACTTTCGTTTTTTCTGGAGCAGTGATTTTTATGATGCTTAAAGTAAAAAAATAAATCTAAAATTCCTTTTAATATCGTACCTGCTGGGTGTCTATAGTAGTGGTACGTGTTTAGAACTGTCCCTGCACAAAATAAGATTACTATAAGAAAAAAAGTAATTTATGACTGCTTGCGGCTTTAATTTAATGTTTGGTCCCTGCAATATGGATGAAAATCACTGAGAAAAATGGCAATAAATAAAATAACAAGCCCCTTTGGCCCTATATACTTTGAACAGCAGTATACAGGCGGTGCAAACAAGACAGGGACTGTAGGTTTGTTGTTAAGTTTTGAATCCGTTTGTAATTTTCAACTGGTACTTTTTTAAAGTGTAGCTTCAGCCATAACATCTTTTTTAAAGCTTTTCTGAAAACATAGAGAAGGGTTATCACCCCTGTAACATTTGTTTTTCTGTCTGTGTGCATCTGTTCAGAAGATTGCACCTCACTTTCTGTCCCAAAGACAAATGATTTTTTGAAAAAAATATTTTTTTGTGAAGCAAGGATTGTGATTTGTGATAAAGCATCAATGGACAGGAGACACCTTTTACAGAAGAGAATTTCCCTTCCTAGGGGTAGATTTCCTCTCACTTCCGGTTGTCTCCTTAGTTTGCAAGTAGTAGTCACTTGTAAGTTGGATGTTTGAAAGTAGGGGCCTGACGTATATACTCTGCAGATATTTGGGCCCTAGGTGTTGGTGTTGCCACAACACTGTAAGCCCTCACAGTTAGTCTTGGTGGGCGCTGGAACGCCCTGCTGTGAAATATTAGATCAAGAATTGTAATTACACGCCCCTGTTGAACAGGGGCAGAAAAATTGGGCCTTAGGCACTGGTGCTGGCGCCACGACACTGCTACCCCTCACAGATACTCTAGTTGGAGCACAGTAATGAGCCTGCTGCAAAGCATAGCATCAAAAATTGTAATTACACGCCCCTGTTAAACAGGGGCAGAAAAATTGGGCCTTAGCCACTGGTGGTGTTGCCCAGAACCAACAATGTTCTTACTAGCTATCAGCAAGATCATTGAGGAGGAAAAGGATATTCAGTCAGCATAACAGGATAGTCACTTAGCATTAGCATAGGCAGTCTCCAAGGGATCTGACACTTCCAAAAAAATTATTCAGTTACATCAGCATCAGGTGCTTGGTAGCTGGTGTTGATCCAAGCCTGATTCATTTTTATGAAGGTCAGTCGAGTCGGTGGAGAGGCGCACCCTGTGATCGGTCACAAAGCCTCCAGCAGCACTGAATGTGCGTTCTGAAAGAACGCTGGATGCAGGACAAGCCAGTAGCTCAATTGCATACTGCACAAGCTCTGGCCAGTGATCCATCCTCAAGACCCAGTAAGCCAGAGGATTTTCGGTGGGGAAGGTGTCCAAGTCTGATCTTGCCCCTAGGTATTCCCGCACCATGTGAACCAAACGCCGGCGATGGTTGCTGGAACCGGTCATACCTTGGTGCTGCGGACTAAAAAATTGTCTGGATACATCGGTCAGATGGCCACCTTCTCCACCGCTCCTTCTGTGACTCACCGAAGCCTCAGCAACACGTTGTCCAGGACCAGGATTTGGTAATCCTCCAGGTTCTGGGAACGCGTTGCACAGACCTTTTTCCATGGCCTCCTGAAGGCGTTTCATCTTCTGCTCCCTCTGCGACGGCAAGATAAGGTCCGCAACCTTACTCTTGTAACATGGATCAAGGAGAGTTGCCAGCCAGTAATGATCCCTCTCCTTGATACCACGAATACGAGGATCCTTACGCAGGATCAGGGAGGCCATGCAGTCCTCCTCCTCCTCCTCCTCCCTCCTTCCTCCTTTCTCCTCCCTCCTCCCTCCTCCTTCCTCCTCCTCCCTCCTCCTCGCGTGGGGAAAAAACCCAAGCTCCCCTGACCCAGTTCTGCTGCCATATTGGCACAGGTACTCATTGATGTCTCTCTGCTGCGTGTGCAGCCGCTGCAGCATGGCCAATGTAGAGTTCCATCCGGTGGGCATGTCACAGATTAGGCGGTTCTTGGGCAGGTTGTATTCCCTTTGGAGGTTTGTCAGCCAAGCAGTGGCATTATATGACCTTCGGAAATGCACACAGACTTTCCTGGCCTGCTTCAGGACATCCTGTAAGCCCAGGTATCTGCCCAAGAAACGCTGCACCACCAAATTCAGGACATGAGCAAAACAGGGCACATGGGTCAGTTGTCCCTGTCGCAGGGCAGAGAGGAGGTTGGTGCCATTGTCGCTAACCACCATTCCTGGCTTAAGCTGGCGTGGCGTCAACCACCTCTGAGCCTACCCCTGTAGAGCTGACAGAATCTCTGTCCCAGTGTGGCTCCTGTCTCCCAAGCACACCAGCTCTAGCACCGCATGTCATCTCTTTGCCTGCATTCCTGCGTAGCCCCTCGTACGCCTAAAAAGCACGGCCGATTCCGAGGACACATCAGCACAGGAAGAGGCCACAGAGGAAGAAGAAGAGGAGGGGGTGGAGGAGAGAGGTGTGTCACAACCAGTAGTAGTGTTTTGGAGGCGTGGTGGCAAAACAACCTCCAACACTACTGTACCTTGCCCTGCATCCTTCCCAGCTGCCAGCAGAGTCACCCAATGCACCGTGAAAGAGAGGCAACGTCCCTGTCCATGCCTGCTGGACCATGAGTCAGCAGTAATATAAACCTTACCACTGACCGCCCTGTCCAGCGAGGCATGGACATTACCTTCCACATCCCGGTAGAGAGACAGAATCGCCTTCCATGAGAAAAAGTGGCGTTTGGGAACTTGCCACTGAGGTACCGCACATTCCACAAACTCATGCAAGGGGGCAGAATCTACCAACTGAAAACTGAAAAGAAAGCAGTTGAAGTGCTAGCAATTTTGCTAAGCTAGCATTCAACCGCTGGGCATGTGGATGGCTGGGAGAGTACTTCTTTCGGCACTGCAGCAGCTGGGGCAGGGAAATTTGGCTGGTACAATCTGACATCGGTGTACCGATAGTAGATTGTCCGCATGTACTACTAGGTTGTGACACACCTAATTCTACACCTTCAGTCCTATCAGTGCAGGCTTCAGAGAGGACTGAGGGTCTAGTGGGGTTGGAGATCCCAGCTGATGAGGGACAAGGGGAGGTCTGCTTTGTTCTTTGGTGTGGGTCTTTCAGGTATGCTTGCCAACAAACTGCATGGCAGGTCGACATATTTCTGGTCAAGCATGTGTTGCCCAAGTGGGTGATGTTTTGGCCACGCGAGATACGCTTGAGACATATGTTGCAAATAGCAATGGTGCGATCTGATGCACATATCTCAAAAAAGGCCCACACCAAAGAACTTTTGCAGTAACGCTGAGACACAGCAGCGCCCTGCACAGGCGTAGCTCTGCGATGTAATGCAGTTGGTGTGTTGCCCTTAAGCTGTGCCCTGGAGGGCATCCTGCCTCTTTGGAGGTGTGCCTCCTCCTCCTCCTATCAGGCACCCAGGTAGAGTCAGTGACCTCATCATCCCCTCCCTCCTCATCACTGTCGAAAACCTGGCAGTATGCTGCAGCTGGGGGAGCATGACTGCCAGATTGCTGTCCCTCTCGGGCACCCCCTCTCTCTGGGCTCGCATTACTGCCTTCCTCGATCTGTGTTCCATCATCGGAGCCTTCAAAACGCTGCACATCATGCAGCATGTACCCAACACTGTGTTGAAACAGTTCGGGGGGACTCCTCAGGAGGACATGGTGGGACTAGGGAAGGAGTAAGTGATGCCATTGAGCAGAGGAAAGAGGACGCCTTGGCAGCTAATTTTCCAGACCCTGAGCCTGGGTGAGAGAGGATGAGGAGGATGAGGATGGCTTGGTCATCCACTCTACCAATTTGTCTGCATGTTGAGGCTCAACACGGCCAGCTCCCAAAAAGTAGGACGAGCGTGTGCAACGGCCATGTGCTGAAGAGGATGCACCGTGTCCACCACCAGCACTGTTGCCTCTAGATGCAGAGCCTGCTTGCCCTTGTGACTCTCTGCCTCTCGTTGTTGTCCTTCCAGACATTATAGTGGCCTGCAGAGGACAAAGTCAGTACACACACCTCGTAGCTTTAGGTGCAATGTAATTAGCGCACTTGTACTATAAACCATGTGTGTTTAGGTGCAAAGTACTTAGCACACCTGCACTATAAGCCTAATGGGTCTAGGTGCACAGTGATTAGCACACCTGCACTATAAACCAAATGGGTTTACAGTAGGTGCACTGAGCACACGGGCAATACAACAAGTGAGTGAGAACACTGCAGCTAGCACAATCAACTGCCTGACAGATTTGGAAGGACTAATGTAACTATACTAAACAGTGTATAAATATATGTACAACTCCTGGGATGTATATATATATCCTCTACACACTGTAAATTTAACTGACTAGCCTGCCTGCTCTATCTAGCTAGAAAAAAAGACAATCTCTCTCTCTCTGTCTGATCTTTAACCAGCGCTGGAACACACTACACGAGGCCGCCCAGTAGGCGGTCTTTTATAGTGTTGGGCGTGTGCTAAAGCCCTGAGCCATAATTGGCAAAAGCCACCCTGGCTTTGGCCAATTATGGCTCTCTGTTTTTTGCGCGCTGTGATTGGCCAAGCATGTGGGTCATAGTGCATGCTTGGCCAATCATCAGCGCGCAATGCCGCAGTGAAATATGGGCCGTGGCGCGTCACTCAAATTTGGTGTGAACGACCCGTTTTGTTCGTAATTCACAAATCTCCAGGCCTTGATGGATACTCTGAGTATTATAAAAAATATGCGGATACTTTATCCCTTATACTGCAAAAAGTGATCAACATTGCTTGCTCCTCTGCCTCATTCCTATTTGAAATACTGGATGCCATGGTTATTACACTGCCCAAATCAGAGAGAGCGGAACAGAGCCCAGAATTTCAGCCCTATATCCCCAATGAGCATAGAAATAAAAATGTATGCTAAACTTCTGGCTAAGAAATTAGCATGATACCTTCCCACATTAATACTAGGACACAAAACGTTTAAATACCTGAATCGCTGATGTGCCTGTGGTCCCCCACCTCCCTCCCCAAAAAAGGTATAACATTACTTTACAACTTATTGCAAAGCAAAATGTACGTTGACAAACCAAAACAGTTATCTAAATGGGAAACAAATCTAAACTTGAAGTGGAAGTCCATGCAAAAACGAAAATCCCTACATCTATAGACACCACAGATCTAACACTAACCTCTCTATCCCTGTAAAGAAAAAAGTTAGTATACATACCTTTTTGGAAGCCGATCTGACCCGCTCGACCGGATCCCACATTGAGCTGTCAGCCACGGCTTTGCTGTGTAGGTGGGTGACAATGGATGCCCCATAGTAACTCTATGGGTGAAGTCACTTCCTGTTCAGCTGTTGTCTGCCATGTCCTCTGCAGAGCTGGAGATCAGGTCAGAGCGGGTCAGATTGGCTTCCAAAAAGGTATGTATACTCATTTTTTTCTTTACAGGGATAGAGAGGTTAGTGTTAGATCTGTGGTGTCTATGAATGCAGGGATTTTAGTTTTTGCATGGACTTACACTTTAACCATAACCCATGATCAAAGGCTTCAAGCAATAAAATTCAACTACTCATACACTAAATGCTTAAACCTTAGCGCAAAAAATGCATTTAAAATGGTACAAGACACCATTTACACTAGCAAAATTTAAGAATGGTACCGTTAGGCATGAGCCGAACACCCCCCCGTTCGGTTCGCATCAGAACATGCGAACAGGCAATAAATTTGTTCGAACATCCGAATACTGTTAAAGTCTATGGGACACGAACATCAAAAATCTAAAGTGCTAATTTTAAAGGCTTATATGCAAGTTATGGTCATAAAAAGTGTTTGGGGACATGTATCAATGCAAAAAAAGTTTTAAAAACTGCAGTTTTTCTGGAAGCAGTGATTTTAATAATGCTTAAAGTGAAACAATAAAAGTGAAATATTCCTTTAAGTTTCGTACCTGGGGTGTGTGTGTATAGGGACAAGGGCCTCATCCCCACAACCCTTGCCTGGTGGTTGTGAGGGTCTGCGGGCAGGGGGCTTATCGGAATCTGGAAGACCCCTTTAACAAAGGGGACCCCCAGATCCTGGCCCCCCTATGTGAATTGGTAAGGGGTACCCCTACCATTTCACAAAGAAAGTGTAAAAAAAAAAACAACAGCCACAGTTGGGATAAGTCCTTTATTAAAAATATATATATATATATTCCAGTGGTGGTAATCCACTCTCGATCTCCACTCCAGCGCTGTTGGAATTGTGCGATGGATGATCTCCAGGCTCCATCGATGACGTCCAGCGCAGCGAGGAACAGCATCCTGTCTCCACTGGAGACACCCCTGGAATGACAGGGGCATTACGGCAGCAAACTGAGGATGGGGCCGCCTGTCACGTGACTCCATCCCCCTCTGACGCAAAGGGAAACCTGGGCTTTTCCAGTGACATGTGACCCCGCCCCCCCGATGTAACACAGGTTTCCTGCTGCATCAGAGGGGGGTGGGGTCGCCTGTCACGTCACTGGGAAAGCCTGGGTTTCCCCTTGCATCAGAGGGTGATGGGGTCACGTGACGGGTGGCCCCATCCTCAGCTACACAAGACCTGTCAGGCTACCGCATCGTCATTCCCAGGGTGTCTCCAGTGGTGTCTCCGGTGGAGAGTCTCCACCGGAGACACCCCGGGAATGACGTTGCGGCAACCTGACAGGTCTTATGTAGCCGAGGACGGGGCCACCCATCACATGACCACACCCCCCTCTGACGCAAGGGGAAACCCATAGTTACCCAGTGACGTGACGGGTGACCCCACCCCCCTGTGATGCAATGGGAAACCTGTGTTACATCAGAGGGGGGTGGCCCCATTCTCAGGCTGCCGCCGCCACCCCCCGGTCATTCCTGGGGGGGGTCTCCGGTGGAGACAGGATGCTGTTCCTCGCCGCGCTGGACATCATCGATGGAGCCTGGAGATCATCCATCGCAGGATACCGACAGCGCTGGAGTGGAGATTGAGGGTGGAATGTTTTCTTTATTTTTAATATTTTTATTTTTAATAAAGGACTTATACCAACTGTGTCTGTGTGTTTTTTTACACATATTTTGTGAAATGGTAGGGGTACAATGAATTCACATGAGGGGGCCGGGATCTGGGGGTCCCCTTTGTTAAAGGGGTCGTCCATATTCCGATAAGCCTCCCGCCCGCAGACCCCCACAACCACCGGGAAAGGGTTGTGGGGATGAGGCCCTTGTCCCCATCAACATGGGGACAAGGTGCTTTGAGGGGTCACAGACCCCCAAAGCATCCTCCCCATGTTGAGGGCATGTGGCCTGGTACGGTTCAGGGGGGGCGCTCTCTCGCCCCCCCCCTCTTTTCCTGCGGCCTGCCAGGTTGCGTGCTTGGATAAAGGATCTGGTATGGATTTTTGGGGGAAATCCACGCCGTTTCTTTTTTTAAAAATTGGCGCAGGGTTCCCCTTAATATCCATACCAGACCTAAAGGGCCTGGTAATTGAATTTGGGGGGACCCCCATGCATTTTTTTTTTATCAATGACTTTCAATGACTTTTCTTTGTATTGCCGGGAGCCGACAATTCATTACAGCCGCGAGTACTTTTAAATGACTTTTTTTCCTTTAGAAATTACATTTTGTGCAGGGACAGTTATAGGCAAGAGAAACAAGCGTTACTTTACAGGCATAATATACACACCCCCAGGTATGAAATGTAAAGGAATATTTTACTTTTATTGTTTCACTTTAAGCATTATTAAAATCACTTCTCCTGAACAACGGTTGTTTTTAAAACTTTTTTTTGCATTGATACATGTCTCCTGGGGCAGGACCCAGGCCCCCAAACACTTTTTATGACAATTTGCATATAAGCCTTTAAAATTATCACTTTAGATTTCTCCCATAGACTTTTATAGGGTGTTACGCGGCTTTTCGAATTTGCCGCAAACACCCCAAATTGTTCGCTGTTCGGCAAACAGGCAATGTTCGAGTTGAACATGAGTTTGACTTGAACTCAAAGCTCATCCCTAGGTACCTTCAACTTAGTGTGCTCCTGCCCCTTTAATGAGGGCTGGGCTACCTCCAGTCACCTGCCCTTTATCTATCCATCAGCAGTCATGTGCTCCTACTGAGGAGACTTTAAATGCAATGTTATAGTTAGGACTTCAGTATACAGAGAGCCTTGACGGGGCCTGCAGCTTACACATGCATTTGCAAATGCGTGCAACTAAACCTCTGTTTTTAACGCACACTGTTAAGACATGTAAATTTGGTTGGTTACTGATTGGTCAGTAAGTTTGAGCCTGGATATTGCATGTTTTTGTATGTATATACAAAAGCCCTTTCCAGCGCTCATTACTGTATAGACCAGTCATAGGTAGGGGCAGTGACTTTTGTTTGTTGTATTTATGCCATTGTGGTCCCTCTTATCAGATTTTCAAATACAATCTAAGTTACTTCAGGCTCGTTTACTGGCACGTGGATATAGTAAGAAATTACTATGCCAGGCCTATAATAAAGCAGCAAATCAAACAAGGAACACCTTACTATTTGCAAACAAAACTAAAGTACCCAATACCACAGTTAAACTAATTACAAGGTTCTCGTCCCAACATGAGAACATCCGATCTATACTAGAAACCCACTGGCACTTACTAAGGGAAGATGTCACACTGAATGAATATGTGGGGGCTTACCCACAGATAATTTTTAGACGGTCTACCTCTATTCGTGAAAAGTTAGTTCAAAGCCATTACACTAAACCAATTACAGACAACATATCCCTTCCATTAAGGGACTTCTCGATGTGGTAACTGCTCTTGTAAAACTATTCAACTCCCCAACGGTGAATCATATTCACCCAAATTTTCTGCTAACTGCCGCACCCAGGGCTTGTATACCTCATGACGTGTAGATGTGGAGCATTTTATGTGGGTAAGACAATTAGGCAATTTCGACAAAGGATCAACGACCATATCTACTACTCGGGGAATGGCAAAATGCTAACCCCGGTTAGCAGACATCTTGATTTATATCATCACTTTGATACATCTTGTATAAACTTTGTCGCCCTAGCTGTTATCCCCCAAAATCCGAGAGGAGGAGAATGGGACAGAATTGTCCTTCAAAGGGAGACAATTTGGATTGAGAGATTAAACGCTACTCAATCTCTGGGATTGAATCAAACACAATCCTATAAACCTTTTCTCTAGTCCAATTTGTCTTTACCCATATTTAACCACAGGGCAGTTATCGGCGGACCTGTATGCATGATACACGGACAGAACGATCCTATTATATATATATATATATACTCACTTTACTATTTTCGATATATAACACTATAGCTAATTCGTTAGCATTCCATGCTTATTATTATGTAACACCGCTTTTATTCACTCAACATTTGATATTTCATCCCTTTTTTGATTAACCAGTTCCCGACCCCCGCATGTACATATACGTCCACAATATGGCACGTACAGGCACATGGGCGTACACATACGTCCTTGCCTATTAGCGGGTGGGGGGTCCGATCGGGACCCCCCCCCCGCTACATGCGGAGGTCGGGTCCGCTCGGGGAGCGACCTGGGACCACGGCGCGGCTATTTGTTTATAGCCGCTCCGTCGCGATCGCTCCCCGGAGCTGAAGAACGGGGAGAGCCGTATGTAAACACGGCTTCCCCGTCCTTCACTATGGCGGCGCATCGATCGCGTCATTCCCTTTATAGGGAAGACACGATCGATGACGTCATTCCTACAGCCACACCCCCCTACAGTTGTAAACACATACTAGGTGCACCCTAACTCCTACAGCGCCACCTGTGGTTAACTCCCAAACTGCAACTGTCATTTTCACAATAAAGAATGCAATTTAAATGCATTTTTGCTGTGAAAATGACAATGGTCCCAAAAATGTGTCAAAATTGTCCGAAGTGTCCGCCATAATGTCGCAGTCACGAAAAAAAATTGCTGATCGCCGCCATTAGTAGTAAAAAAAAAAAAAAATAATAAAAATGCAATAAAACTATCCCCTATTTTGTAAACACTATAAATTTTGCGCAAACCAATCGATAAACGCTTATTGCGATTTTTTTTACAAAAAATAGGTAGAAGAATACGTATAGGCCTAAACTGAGAAAAAAAAATGTTTTTATATATGTTTTTGGGGGATATTTATTACAGCAAAAAGTAAAAAATATTGCATTTTTTTCAAAATTGTCGCTCTACTTTTGTTTATAGCGCAAAAACTAAAAACCGCAGATGTGATCAAATACCACCAAAAGAAAGCTCTATTTGTGGGGGGAAAAAGGACGCCGATTTTGTTTGGGAGCCACGTCGCACGACCGCGCAATTGTCTGTTAAAGCGACGCAGTCCCTAACTGTAAAAACACCTTGGGTCTTTAGGCTGCATATTGGTCCGGGGCTTAACTGGTTAAATCCTTTTTCTCCCAACCCCCCCCCCCTTACCCCCTTTTTTTCACTTATTATAAATATTTGTTTATCACCACATATAGTCCTAACTGTACAATTTTGTATTTTCAATACAATAGTACTTTTTATTTTTCCTTAAGAAATGGATCTTGTCCTTTGGGCCATGCATACGGCTGCACACCCTTATCCCATTCTTCCTGACATTCCATAAGAATGGGCTATTTCGTTCCCTGTTCTCTGTCCCTCCTTATCCACGTATCTTTACACATATCTCATGAGATTAAACTTACTATGATATCCATAGTAAACTTAAACTTACTATGATATCCCATCCAGTAAACAATAATAAGAACAATAACTCGATTTCCATCTGCAATCCCTGCATATATATACAATATAATTTTTGCAGCTGTATACTTACCTATGACTAAACTGCTAATGACTATATTGGACTTCACTAAAAAATAATTAATTGTGTATATTATTTGCCTTCCCTCTGAGTTTGAGAATTATTTTAACTCTAACTTTGTCCCCTTACAGACAAATATTTTAATTGTTTAATTAGTCCACGATCCTCGTTTTCTACGAGTGGTGGTCTTCCATCCTAATGTACTTGATGTTCATGTGTGGCACAGCATCGAGGTTACTATACGACAACTCGTATAAAATTCTTATGTCCCATCCCCTTGTGACGAGGTAGCAATATATTTCACTCTTTCACCTTTTCTTTTTCATCCTCCCATTTTTTCGCTGGCCTCAACATCCTTTACTGCCCCTTTTCTTACTCAATTTTTCCCTATTAGGCTGACAGGATTATGCAGCATTGTGTCGTTTGTTTACCACCGACGCTCCTCCCTCCTACATATCACTCATTGGTTACCCAGTGACACATCCAGAATGCCACGCTCCTATCAGTGGGCGGCATCACAATATGTTTCCTTACTCTGGGATGTTCGTTTTATGTCCTGTTTATCTCCGCCTATTTCTCCCTCTATGTCCTGACGCTGCGGAGGTCCATCGTACGAGTGCGTGATGTTGTTGCGCACTCGTCGTGGAGCCCCCCTCCCATACGATCTTACCCGCCCTGTAGCTTCTTATTGGCCACTCCAGGCCACATGCACTATGCAGCTTCCTGGTCACATGACGGACGATCTTTGACGTCATGACGGGTGCGACATAGACGCTGCAGCATTTTGTCTGTTCACCTGCATGTCATTAAGGGGGCTATATATGCTCCAGCCAACACACGCTGCCGTTTGTACTGGCGTCATATCCACAGCAGGGGGTCTCCTCACGGATGCTTGTGAAATCTTGGGCTGCAAGGTAACACTCCATTCTCTGGCACTTACACCATAACCACACTGTTTATTGCCATATAGATACATCACCTTGTCTCTATTTATACCCTCTATTCTTAGGTTATTGTTCTACTACCATTGCCTGCAACCATCTCCTCTCTATTGATTGGGGCCTTCTAGGCTGGTAACCGTTTTGGCAGATCTACCCATCTGCCCCTTTCTGTAAAGCCTACATATCAAGCATATACAATACCGCTTGGTTATACCCTTGGACCGGATACATCTTTATAGTTGCTTACCAGCAATTGATTGCCCTACCACCTTACGCTATTTTGTCCTTGTGTTAATGGTGAGCCATTACTTAAATTCTTACACTTTGCATACTTCTCTTACTTCATCTTATATAACCGAGTTTCAAACAATTCTAATGTTATTATAATCTACTATTATTGGCTAGACTTACTAATAGAACCCTAATACTACCAACAGATATTACCCCTACACTAGGCTGGATCAGTTTAATTTCTGAATACACAGCCACTGTGGGGATAACACACGACCGCACGTTGTTTACCTCCAACGCGGCCTAACCGTAAGTCTGTATGACCAACATATGCAATCCTCATTATTAAGTATAGACCCTGGTTATTCTATTTCTTTCTTTTTCCCTCTCTTTTCCTTTTCTCTTTCTCTTTTTCCCCCTCCCTCATTCCCTCTCTCCCTTCGCCTTTCTTCTCTCCTTCTTCTTTCTTTCTTCTTTCTCTCCCTTCTTCCTTTTCTGCTTTCTTTTCTCCCCCTGTCCTCTCCTTCTCTTCATTTCCTTTCTCTCCCCTAATTTTTCTTCTCCCCGTTTTTTCTTATCCTTTTCTTTTTCTTTTTGTTTTGTTTTCTTTGCTTTTCCTCTCATGTGGAAATGAGTGACATGTCGCCCTGATGCCCTGCCACACATTCACTTTTTGAATTCTTTGTTTATTGCTATTTGTTATTATTTTATGTCTCAATTTCATATGTACCTTGCATATTTATGTGCATTTGTTTAGATTTGTATATAATTTTAATGTATGTATACTTGTAAACTTATTTTTTGTTTCCTGTATATGTTTCATCAGACTGAAATATCTATGCCCCTGAGGAAGCGCTATTCCCAAGCGCGCAACATGTAGAGCAAGCCCTCCATATCCTCCAGATTACTACTCGGGTTACACAATATAAGACTATGGGCCAGATTCACGTAGCTCAGCGGATCTATAGATCCGCTCGATCTACGTGAATTAAGATCCGCTCCCGCAAGTTTAGGAGGCAAGTGGCTAATTCACAAACCACTTACCTCCAAACTTGCGACGGCAGATCCTAAATCCCCCAGCGGAATTCAAATTCCGCCGCTAGGGGAGTGTCATATTTAAATCAGGCGCGTTCCCGCGCCGATTTAAATGCGCATGCGTCGTCCGGGGAATTTCCCGGCGTGCATTGCTCCCACTGACGTCAATAGGACGTCAGTGGTTGCGACCGTGAGCGGGACTTGGGACGCGCGTGTTCGTGAATCGGCGTACGCAAACGACGTAGGAAAATTCAAATTCGACGCGGGAACGCCGGCTATACTTAACATTGGCTGCGCCTGATAAAAGAAAGGGTAAGTATACGACGGAAAACCGCTACGGAAACGACGTAAAAACAATGCGACGGGTCCGCGTACGTTCGTGAATTTGCGTCTCTCGCTGATTTACATATTATTTATCGTAAATCAGCGGGAACGCCCCCGGCGCCATTTTTAAATTTAAAAAAAGATCCGACAGTGTAACACAGTGTAACACTGTCGGATCTAGCCCTATCTATGCGTATCTGATTCTATGAATCAGGCGCATAGATAGGACCAGTTTACGTCAGAGATACGATGGTGTATCTGTAGATACACCGTCGTATCTCTTTGTGAATCTGGCCCTGTATCTTTAAATCTGCTTTACACTTAAGCCTCTGTATACTAAGATTATATAAGTACTGTGTTAACCTCTGTAGAACCAGCTATTCATTTAATTTCTATGTTGATTTTATGTTTATAACTGATTTTATGATATTTCATACCAATACATTTTCTAGTATTTTCATATAAATTGTATCGTTTTCATTCCAATTCCTCTAATATCGGAGCGTGGCACACTCTCAGATCGGTGTATCCGCAGTATCACCCTGCGACTAATGCACGTTAAATTAGGCAATTTCTCTCTCAAAAACCCATCTGCAGTTGTCTACACCCTTTAGGCCGGAATCACACTAGTGCGTTGCTTTTTTGAGCTGCGTTGTCGTTGCAGATTTCTCTAGAGGGTGTTCTGCAGATCAACTGCGGTTTAGCTGCAGATCAGGTGCGAATTTGGAGACCTGGGAGAACTTCCGGGTGAGAGGAGAGTGGGGGAGAATTGTATTGAGCTGAATGAGAGAAACTCCTGCAGAGAACTGAACACATGTGCGAATTAGATGCGTACCCATAGAAGATAATGGGACTGAATTCGCACCTGAGCCGCACCGCAAGACATAAAAACCGCATGCGGTTTGGAGGCAATACGCAGTGCGAATGCATCGCACATATGTGAACCAGCCTCATTGAAAACAATGTATTTTGAAATGTCCTGCGAATTAGATGCGGTTTAAACCGCACTCAATTCGCATAGGTGTGAACCTAGCCTAAAACATTATTTTTCCCCACAAAGTTGCTTCCTCTCAGCAGAGGCCACACAGAAACATTTGATCATTGCCACGTTATTGAGTGAATTTCATGCACGTTTCCTTGACATACCTGAAATTCAAAGGGGGTTTTTTGTCGTGGGTGATGAGAAAAAAAAATAATAATAATTTAATATTTACTGGCAGAAATATAAAAGCCCAGTAGGCCTCAAAATAGAAGTGAACTATTGCAAATGAAAACCTTTCAGAGCAAAACAGATGATTTCACAGGCTGTGCAAAGCCTCCAACACATTAGCCATCGTTTACAAGCCTTGTGTTTATTCAGAAACAAAGATGCTGTTAGCAACCAAACAAGAGATGTTTAAGGAGACAATCCCGCCATAGGAGTATTTCTACAGATAGCTAAACTGACCACTTCTAATTTTTATGGGCCCTTTGTGGAAACGAAAGACAAGGCCTGATGTGTACTCAGAATGATTTGAACAATGGTATCAAAGTAGCTGAGAGTTGACAAACGGGTATCTTGAGCTCTCGGGCTATTGGGATTTTTTGTTCAAGAAAGCTATGGCAGAGAAACCCATTGTGAATAGATTTTAGTAAATACTAATGTTGACTCTAGCTGTCCTAAAAACAATGGATGATGTTGACCAAGAAGAGTCCCTAAGAAGAAATTGTTGATACAGTTGGGCTGGTATCATGTCTTCATTAGTAATGTATGGTATGGTTAATCTGCGCTACCCCCACCCTGTGAGACAGTGCAACTTGAATATCACATTGTCCCCCCAGGGACCGTGTTCAAAGTGAAAACTCTAAGAAAAAGGAAAAAAAGGTGCTGCAATTATTAAATTAGTTTGAATAGTGAACTAGGATAAAAAGAATGTAAGATGATGAAACTCTCTAAGGAGTGTCAACAAATTAAAACAGCGCTATCAAATAACTGTGCATATTTGACTATATAAAATACATTACTACAACCCATATGTAATGATATACAGTGATAATAAACAAAATATATCCAGTTTAAGAAATAAACACTAAACTGTGACTGTAATAATAAACACCCGTGATTGACTTAAACGTGAAGTGAACGCACTGAAAGTGCAAGAGACAATCTTTAAAAATAATTTAGAACGTGGCCAAACAAAGCAAAGTTCATGTGTATAAGGATCCTGCGATCTTCAAATTTTTTCAAAAACTTCCACCACACCCGACAGTGCTCAGTGACTCCTCCCCCATCAAATGGACACTCACCGGATAGGTATGCCTCACACTCTCGTGTTTTGGCACAAAAAACCTTATCAGATGTAGTTGTTCCCGTCAATAAAGATGTAATCCAAATATGACATCCAATCAGTTCCACATATATGTCAGAGAGAGACAAAAGAAGTGCAAATAGTGTGATACCATCAAAGGTTTAATAGCACACCAAAATAAAACTTCAAACAGTGCACTCACAAACAAAATCTTGTAAAACAGCAGAATATCACATCAAGAAACTCCTTCAAACGTCAAAATGGTGAGAAGCGATCACGGCGGACCCCCGATCAGCGAGAAAAAGTGAAACCAATTCTCCTACTCACGGTGCCATGGACTTCTGTCAGATGCAGCTGCACATCCACTTAAATAAAAAACTTCAAACGCACTCTGCATCCAAAAACGCAGCACTCACTAGTAAAATTAGACTGTATGGCAATACCCCGACATGTTTCGTTATAAAAACTTATTCATGGGACTAACCACACAGTCATAAATGGTTACCTTATATCTGATGTAGTCAGATCAATCAGCCTATCAGTCCTGGGCGTTTTCCCACTTCCTCCAAAACTGTGTGCGGAAGTAAACGATAATCCCAAACTCCTGTGGGCTGACAGCATCATCCACCACCACTGGCTGGTGTATGAATCAATCAGCCAGTGCGATAGGCGTGGCGCCAGTCCCCAGATTCCAATAGGTGAGAGAGTATGTTAATCACATCCCCCAACAGCAGCAGTCTGAGCCAATCACGTGCTGCACAGCGCATCCCGCTCCGCCTACAACGATGGGCGGGCCTAGAGCGCTTATGCAGCCAAAGCTAGGAGGAAGTCAGCGCCTCCTCCATTGGCTGGCTGTCTTACCCAGCAGCCACAGCGGTAAGCCGACCTAATAGGTCGAGCAGACGCTGCTCATGATAGGCTCGCCGCGGGGAATGGCTTCTAACAGCACAACAGGGGCAAATCAGCTGTTGTATAGGCAGACGTGGGCGGCGGAAATGAGAGAAAAAAAAAAAAAAAAAGCCGATTTCCGGGTGTCCCCGTGACCACGAATCACATCTACAGCACAATCATTACACTGTGTTTATATTGAATAGCCATACAACAGTTCCTAATTAAGTCATCAGCTGATATATATCAATCATGCGCTGGAGTATATCAACAAATACATATAAAAACATTTGTCACTGGATGAAGGCAATAGTCAGTTAAAATAAATTAATAACATTTTGCATTAGTACATATTAGTATCAAACGCTAATTGCAAATTCATATAAATGATTAAATATATATAATTAAAATATATCTAAAATTTGTAAGAAATGCATTAAAAATGAAACTCGATAGAATCAATCTAAAACTGGAACTAAATACAAGTGGTGAATTAGTGATCGCTGAGCTGATCGCAAATGGTCACCAATAACACCCCCACTGGAGAAGGGATTAATTAATAGCAAAATATCAGATAAATGAATAAAAGAGTACATATACTGTAAAGATGCCAGAAAGGGTAATACTAAACCCACGGAGGGAAAGGTGTGGGTATGATAAATGTCTAAGAATTATTGATGAAGCAATTCAAGTCTACCTCTATATTCAACCCCCGCGGAAAAAGACATTTTAGCAAGAATATCCAGTGAGTTTCGCGCTGTGAAAGGTCACGGACTCTGTGTGACCCCCTCCAAGATGGGTAAACCACATCTATGCCACAAAATTGAGCAAGCGTGGGGTCCTGGTTATGTACCTTTTTAAAATGCATGGAAACGCTATGTTCCTCAAAGCCTTTTTTAATATTTGCTAGGTGTTCTGATATGCGGATTCTTAGAAGTCTTTTAGTCCTCCCAACATATAATAACCCGCATGGGCACCATAGCAAATATACAACATATGACGAGTTGCATGTACTGAATTCTTTAATGTCAAACATTGTGCCATCGGAGCTGGTAACTTTGTTAATTCCTTTGTTGTGTTCTTTCACCGTGCGGCAGCAAATACACCTTCTGCAAGGAAAGAATCCTTTCAGATCTATTTTCAATTGGCGATCAGGTGGATCCAATATTTTGCGGACCACTCTATCGCCAAAATTGGGCGCACGTCTATATATAAAACGTGGCTGCTGAGGAATCACTCCACCCAGATGTCTATCTCTGCTGAGGATGTGCCAGTGTTTCTTATATATGGTTTCAATTTCCTTATATTGGATGTGGAAGCCCGTCAGGAAGCTCCACTGGTGTTCATTTGTGGATGGTTCTTCTATTTTCTTCTTAAAACAGTCTTCTCTCGGCTTCTCTGTGATCTCTTGAATCATTGACACCAGTTGTGTTTTGTATGCTTCTGTAGGGTCAGAATTCAACCTCTTATAGGTGGTTCGATCTTCCAACAGTGTGGACAATTGCTGATGATAATAGTCTTTGTCCATCACTACTACTCCGCCCCCCTTATCAGCAGGGCGGATAATGATGTTCTTTTTGTCTTCCAGTAGCTTGATACCTTCCCTGATATACTCAGGATTGATATCTTTTTTCTGTGGCAGATCTTCTATATCTTTTAGCACAAGCTGTTTAAAGACTTCAATGTAGTGATTGTTGGAATTTTGGGGGTTGAAGAGCGATTTATTCTTCAACCCACTGTCTATGTTCCTATTGGCTGTAGTGCTCCTCATTGATGCTTCGACTGGGTGGCTCAGAAAATATTTTTTCAAATTTAATGTTCTGATAAATTTGTGGGTATCAATATAGATGTTAAACTTATTCATGGCCTTTCTAGGGGCACATTTTAGGCCTGTATCTAATACGTTGAGTTCTTTTGCACTCAAAGTAACCCGACTTAAATTGTAGATACCAGCTCCTATGTTCTCCTTGCTCTTTTTTTCGGATTGCTTGCGTCTTCCAGCCCTGCACCCCCTTCTTCTCTTTGCAGGTATTCCCCAGCTCTGTTCATCAGATAAGGTGGACCAGTCTTCTCCCCCCCTCTGTTCATTGGTTGTAAATTCCTCTTCGGAGTCCCCCCTCTTCCCCCCCTCCCTCTCTGTCCTAAAAAAGAAGCAGACTGGGGTTGGTGATGATATTGATCAGATGGAGGGTATTGATACCATTGATGGTAATCCTGCTGGGGATAGTAGTGGGATTGATCTGGAACACCATAATGTTGTTGTGGCCGAGGGGACTGGTAATAGCCACTGTACTGACCATTCTCCCTATTATGGCGTGGTGGTCCGGGTGATTCATAATATGATTCGGGATGCCCACCCTTAGCACCTTGCGGTAAGTTATTACGTGGGTGGTTTCCTCCCGTATGGTCAGCTTTTTTCAAAGGACCCTTAGGTTTTCCAGAATCCTTCTTTAGAGCAGCAACACTCGTTTTAGACTGCCGTTGTTCTGTTGTGTCATTCACTGGATCTCCTTCAGAGCCTGTATTACTCTGCCATGCGTAGATTTTGCTGTTTTTAAAATCCTCAGAATCTCGGTTGTACTTTTTTACTTTCCTTTTCTGAGTGTCCCTATCTACCTTCTCCAGTTTCTTTTTCATACTATTGTTGAACTCTTTGATCATTTCTGATTCCTTGATTGGCTCTAATTGTTTTTGTATGATTTTAATTTTTTCATTAATTAGACTTAGTTTAATTTGTTTCCTCTTCAGAACCAGAACCTGTAGTTCTTTCCCGACTTTATTAAAAAAATTAAGCCATTCATCCATATACTTTACATCAGTAAGACCGTCTTGAGGGGTGACTTCCCACCTCAGACTCCTAAAAATTAGACCCTCTTTGTTGTAGTGTTCGAATGTGAAGACATCCCACCAGGCCTTTACCTGTTTCTCTAACAGGTTATCTAATGCCTTCAGGATGCTGGGATAATCTTCCTCACAGTCTGTCATTTCTTGACTGGAGGAAAAAATAGAGTCAGCACTTATTTGTCTGTTGGACAAAAAGTCGATAGCGTCCATGGCTGCACACGGTTAAAAAATAAAGATGATAGTAACAATGGGTGATCTATAGAATGCGCCCTAAAAAGTCGCCCACCGTTGCGCCTATGGAGGAGTGGATGATGCCTAGCTGCTGTTTAGAAGATAATAAGTGAACAAAAAGAATGTAAGATGATGAAACTCTCTAAGGAGTGTCAACAAATTAAAACAGCGCTATCAAATAACTGTGCATATTTGACTATATAAAATACATTACTACAACCCATATGTAATGATATACAGTGATAATAAACAAAATATATCCAGTTTAAGAAATAAACACTAAACTGTGACTGTAATAATAAACACCCGTGATTGACTTAAACGTGAAGTGAACGCACTGAAAGTGCAAGAGACAATCTTTAAAAATAATTTAGAACGTGGCCAAACAAAGCAAAGTTCATGTGTATAAGGATCCTGCGATCTTCAAATTTTTTCAAAAACTTCCACCACACCCGACAGTGCTCAGTGACTCCTCCCCCATCAAATGGACACTCACCGGATAGGTATGCCTCACACTCTCGTGTTTTGGCACAAAAAACCTTATCAGATGTAGTTGTTCCCGTCAATAAAGATGTAATCCAAATATGACATCCAATCAGTTCCACATATATGTCAGAGAGAGACAAAAGAAGTGCAAATAGTGTGATACCATCAAAGGTTTAATAGCACACCAAAATAAAACTTCAAACAGTGCACTCACAAACAAAATCTTGTAAAACAGCAGAATATCACATCAAGAAACTCCTTCAAACGTCAAAATGGTGAGAAGCGATCACGGCGGACCCCCGATCAGCGAGAAAAAGTGAAACCAATTCTCCTACTCACGGTGCCATGGACTTCTGTCAGATGCAGCTGCACATCCACTTAAATAAAAAACTTCAAACGCACTCTGCATCCAAAAACGCAGCACTCACTAGTAAAATTAGACTGTATGGCAATACCCCGACATGTTTCGTTATAAAAACTTATTCATGGGACTAACCACACAGTCATAAATGGTTACCTTATATCTGATGTAGTCAGATCAATCAGCCTATCAGTCCTGGGCGTTTTCCCACTTCCTCCAAAACTGTGGGCGGAAGTAAACGATAATCCCAAACTCCTGTGGGCTGACAGCATCATCCACCACCACTGGCTGGTGTATGAATCAATCAGCCAGTGCGATAGGCGTGGCGCCAGTCCCCAGATTCCAATAGGTGAGAGAGTATGTTAATCACATCCCCCAACAGCAGCAGTCTGAGCCAATCACGTGCTGCACAGCGCATCCCGCTCCGCCTACAACGATGGGCGGGCCTAGAGCGCTTATGCAGCCAAAGCTAGGAGGAAGTCAGCGCCTCCTCCATTGGCTGGCTGTCTTACCCAGCAGCCACAGCGGTAAGCCGACCTAATAGGTCGAGCAGACGCTGCTCATGATAGGCTCGCCGCGGGGAATGGCTTCTAACAGCACAACAGGGGCAAATCAGCTGTTGTATAGGCAGACGTGGGCGGCGGAAATGAGAGGAAAAAAAAAAAAACAAAAAAATAAATAAAAATAAATAAATAAAAAAAAAAAAAAAAAAGCCGATTTCCGGGTGTCCCCGTGACCACGAATCACATCTACAGCACAATCATTACACTGTGTTTATATTGAATAGCCATACAACAGTTCCTAATTAAGTCATCAGCTGATATATATCAATCATGCGCTGGAGTATATCAACAAATACATATAAAAACATTTGTCACTGGATGAAGGCAATAGTCAGTTAAAATAAATTAATAACATTTTGCATTAGTACATATTAGTATCAAACGCTAATTGCAAATTCATATAAATGATTAAATATATATAATTAAAATATATCTAAAATATGTAAGAAATGCATTAAAAATGAAACTCGATAGAATCAATCTAAAACTGGAACTAAATACAAGTGGTGAATTAGTGATCGCTGAGCTGATCGCAAATGGTCACCAATAACACCCCCACTGGAGAAGGGATTAATTAATAGCAAAATATCAGATAAATGAATAAAAGAGTACATATACTGTAAAGATGCCAGAAAGGGTAATACTAAACCCACGGAGGGAAAGGTGTGGGTATGATAAATGTCTAAGAATTATTGATGAAGCAATTCAAGTCTACCTCTATATTCAACCCCCGCGGAAAAAGACATTTTAGCAAGAATATCCAGTGAGTTTCGCGCTGTGAAAGGTCACGGACTCTGTGTGACCCCCTCCAAGATGGGTAAACCACATCTATGCCACAAAATTGAGCAAGCGTGGGGTCCTGGTTATGTACCTTTTTAAAATGCATGGAAACGCTATGTTCCTCAAAGCCTTTTTTAATATTTGCTAGGTGTTCTGATATGCGGATTCTTAGAAGTCTTTTAGTCCTCCCAACATATAATAACCCGCATGGGCACCATAGCAAATATACAACATATGACGAGTTGCATGTACTGAATTCTTTAATGTCAAACATTGTGCCATCGGAGCTGGTAACTTTGTTAATTCCTTTGTTGTGTTCTTTCACCGTGCGGCAGCAAATACACCTTCTGCAAGGAAAGAATCCTTTCAGATCTATTTTCAATTGGCGATCAGGTGGATCCAATATTTTGCGGACCACTCTATCGCCAAAATTGGGCGCACGTCTATATATAAAACGTGGCTGCTGAGGAATCACTCCACCCAGATGTCTATCTCTGCTGAGGATGTGCCAGTGTTTCTTATATATGGTTTCAATTTCCTTATATTGGATGTGGAAGCCCGTCAGGAAGCTCCACTGGTGTTCATTTGTGGATGGTTCTTCTATTTTCTTCTTAAAACAGTCTTCTCTCGGCTTCTCTGTGATCTCTTGAATCATTGACACCAGGTTGATCTCATCATATCCCTTTTGGGCAAATCTCTTCTTCAGTACATTCGCCTGCTCAAAATAATCTGAGTCATCAGTGCAGTTTCGGCGCACTCGGAGAAATTGCCCTTTAGGGATATTCTTTATCCAAGCAGGGTGGTGTCCACTTCTGATCGATAGATAACTGTTTCGATCAGTGCTTTTAAAGTACACCTTTGTTTTCAACCTGTCATTACATCTTTCTATAGTTACATCCAAGAAGTTAACTGAACACGCACTGATCACATATTCCAGTTTAATGTTGTTCACATTGTTGTTCAATACTTCAAGGAAAACTTTGAGATCTGTTTCCGATCCCTGCCAGATCAAAAAGATGTCGTCAATGTATCTCCGATAGAAGATAAGTTGAGATCTTTGATCTCTGAAGATACTTTTGTCCTCCCACTCCGCCATAAACAGGTTGGCGAGGCTAGGGGCATATTTAGCTCCCATACAAGATTTTGTTTGTGAGTGCACTGTTTGAAGTTTTATTTTGGTGTGCTATTAAACCTTTGATGGTATCACACTATTTGCACTTCTTTTGTCTCTCTCTGACATATATGTGGAACTGATTGGATGTCATATTTGGATTACATCTTTATTGACGGGAACAACTACATCTGATAAGGTTTTTTGTGCCAAAACACGAGAGTGTGAGGCATACCTATCCGGTGAGTGTCCATTTGATGGGGGAGGAGTCACTGAGCACTGTCGGGTGTGGTGGAAGTTTTTGAAAAAATTTGAAGATCGCAGGATCCTTATACACATGAACTTTGCTTTGTTTGGCCACGTTCTAAATTATTTTTAAATATTGTCTCTTGCACTTTCAGTGCGTTCACTTCACGTTTAAGTCAATCACGGGTGTTTATTATTACAGTCACAGTTTAGTGTTTATTTCTTAAACTGGATATATTTTGTTTATTATCACTGTATATCATTACATATGGGTTGTAGTAATGTATTTTATATAGTCAAATATGCACAGTTATTTGATAGCGCTGTTTTAATTTGTTGACACTCCTTAGAGAGTTTCATCATCTTACATTCTTTTTGTTCACTTATTATCTTCTAAACAGCAGCTAGGCATCATCCACTCCTCCATAGGCGCAACGGTGGGCGACTTTTTAGGGCGCATTCTATAGATCACCCATTGTTACTATCATCTTTATTTTTTAACCGTGTGCAGCCATGGACGCTATCGACTTTTTGTCCAACAGACAAATAAGTGCTGACTCTATTTTTTCCTCCAGTCAAGAAATGACAGACTGTGAGGAAGATTATCCCAGCATCCTGAAGGCATTAGATAACCTGTTAGAGAAACAGGTAAAGGCCTGGTGGGATGTCTTCACATTCGAACACTACAACAAAGAGGGTCTAATTTTTAGGAGTCTGAGGTGGGAAGTCACCCCTCAAGACGGTCTTACTGATGTAAAGTATATGGATGAATGGCTTAATTTTTTTAATAAAGTCGGGAAAGAACTACAGGTTCTGGTTCTGAAGAGGAAACAAATTAAACTAAGTCTAATTAATGAAAAAATTAAAATCATACAAAAACAATTAGAGCCAATCAAGGAATCAGAAATGATCAAAGAGTTCAACAATAGTATGAAAAAGAAACTGGAGAAGGTAGATAGGGACACTCAGAAAAGGAAAGTAAAAAAGTACAACCGAGATTCTGAGGATTTTAAAAACAGCAAAATCTACGCATGGCAGAGTAATACAGGCTCTGAAGGAGATCCAGTGAATGACACAACAGAACAACGGCAGTCTAAAACGAGTGTTGCTGCTCTAAAGAAGGATTCTGGAAAACCTAAGGGTCCTTTGAAAAAAGCTGACCATACGGGAGGAAACCACCCACGTAATAACTTACCGCAAGGTGCTAAGGGTGGGCATCCCGAATCATATTATGAATCACCCGGACCACCACGCCATAATAGGGAGAATGGTCAGTACAGTGGCTATTACCAGTCCCCTCGGCCACAACAACATTATGGTGTTCCAGATCAATCCCACTACTATCCCCAGCAGGATTACCATCAATGGTATCAATACCCTCCATCTGATCAATATCATCACCAACCCCAGTCTGCTTCTTTTTTAGGACAGAGAGGGAGGGGGGGAAGAGGGGGGACTCCGAAGAGGAATTTACAACCAATGAACAGAGGGGGGGAGAAGACTGGTCCACCTTATCTGATGAACAGAGCTGGGGAATACCTGCAAAGAGAAGAAGGGGGTGCAGGGCTGGAAGACGCAAGCAATCCGAAAAAAAGAGCAAGGAGAACATAGGAGCTGGTATCTACAATTTAAGTCGGGTTACTTTGAGTGCAAAAGAACTCAACGTATTAGATACAGGCCTAAAATGTGCCCCTAGAAAGGCCATGAATAAGTTTAACATCTATATTGATACCCACAAATTTATCAGAACATTAAATTTGAAAAAATATTTTCTGAGCCACCCAGTCGAAGCATCAATGAGGAGCACTACAGCCAATAGGAACATAGACAGTGGGTTGAAGAATAAATCGCTCTTCAACCCCCAAAATTCCAACAATCACTACATTGAAGTCTTTAAACAGCTTGTGCTAAAAGATATAGAAGATCTGCCACAGAAAAAAGATATCAATCCTGAGTATATCAGGGAAGGTATCAAGCTACTGGAAGACAAAAAGAACATCATTATCCGCCCTGCTGATAAGGGGGGCGGAGTAGTAGTGATGGACAAAGACTATTATCATCAGCAATTGTCCACACTGTTGGAAGATCGAACCACCTATAAGAGGTTGAATTCTGACCCTACAGAAGCATACAAAACACAACTGGATTCCTTAATACAATGGGGTTTCCAGATCAATGCCCTTAATATTAAAGAGAAAGCATATTTGGCTCCTTCTGTGTGTAGAGTTCCGGTTATCTACACCTTACCGAAGATACACAAACATGCAACCATGCCACCGGCCCGTCCAATAGTGAACGGCATTGGGTCCGTCACGGCAAGGTTAGGTGAATACTTGGACAAATTCCTCCAGCCAAGTGTGCGGGAAACCAAAGCATACTTAAAGGATACAGCTGATCTGCTCATATCCCTGGAGGATATAAGAATAAATCCAGGTACTGAAACCTTCCTTGTGACGGCGGATGTCGCCTCACTATATACTATAATACAGCATGAGGACGCTGCTCTGGCACTCAATTGGGCATTGAGTAAGAGGGAGGAGATCCCGTTTACACAAAAAAGATTTTTGGGTCAAGCCCTCGATTTCTGTATGTCGCATAATTATTTTTGGTTCGATGGTTTCTTTTTTTCACAACAGGTTGGCGTGGCTATGGGAGCTAAATATGCCCCTAGCCTCGCCAACCTGTTTATGGCGGAGTGGGAGGACAAAATTATCTTCAGAGATCAAAGATCTCAACTTATCTTCTATCGGAGATACATTGACGACATCTTTTTGATCTGGCAGGGATCGGAAACAGATCTCAAAGTTTTCCTTGAAGTATTGAACAACAATGTGAACAACATTAAACTGGAATATGTGATCAGTGCGTGTTCAGTTAACTTCTTGGATGTAACTATAGAAAGATGTAATGACAGGTTGAAAACAAAGGTGTACTTTAAAAGCACTGATCGAAACAGTTATCTATCGATCAGAAGTGGACACCACCCTGCTTGGATAAAGAATATCCCTAAAGGGCAATTTCTCCGAGTGCGCCGAAACTGCACTGATGACTCAGATTATTTTGAGCAGGCGAATGTACTGAAGAAGAGATTTGCCCAAAAGGGATATGATGAGATCAACCTGGTGTCAATGATTCAAGAGATCGCAGAGAAGCCGAGAGAAGACTGTTTTAAGAAGAAAATAGAAGAACCATCCACAAATGAACACCAGTGGAGCTTCCTGACGGGCTTCCACATCCAATATAAGGAAATTGAAACCATATATAAGAAACACTGGCACATCCTCAGCAGAGATAGACATCTGGGTGGAGTGATTCCTCAGCAGCCACGTTTTATATATAGACGTGCGCCCAATTTTGGCGATAGAGTGGTCCGCAAAATATTGGATCCACCTGATCGCCAATTGAAAATAGATCTGAAAGGATTCTTTCCTTGCAGAAGGTGTATTTGCTGCCGCACGGTGAAAGAACACAACAAAGGAATTAACAAAGTTACCAGCTCCGATGGCACAATGTTTGACATTAAAGAATTCAGTACATGCAACTCGTCATATGTTGTATATTTGCTATGGTGCCCATGCGGGTTATTATATGTTGGGAGGACTAAAAGACTTCTAAGAATCCGCATATCAGAACACCTAGCAAATATTAAAAAAGGCTTTGAGGAACATAGCGTTTCCATGCATTTTAAAAAGGTACATAACCAGGACCCCACGCTTGCTCAATTTTGTGGCATAGATGTGGTTTACCCATCTTGGAGGGGGTCACACAGAGTCCGTGACCTTTCACAGCGCGAAACTCACTGGATATTCTTGCTAAAATGTCTTTTTCCGCGGGGGTTGAATATAGAGGTAGACTTGAATTGCTTCATCAATAATTCTTAGACATTTATCATACCCACACCTTTCCCTCCGTGGGTTTAGTATTACCCTTTCTGGCATCTTTACAGTATATGTACTCTTTTATTCATTTATCTGATATTTTGCTATTAATTAATCCCTTCTCCAGTGGGGGTGTTATTGGTGACCATTTGCGATCAGCTCAGCGATCACTAATTCACCACTTGTATTTAGTTCCAGTTTTAGATTGATTCTATCGAGTTTCATTTTTAATGCATTTCTTACATATTTTAGATATATTTTAATTATATATATTTAATCATTTATATGAATTTGCAATTAGCGTTTGATACTAATATGTACTAATGCAAAATGTTATTAATTTATTTTAACTGACTATTGCCTTCATCCAGTGACAAATGTTTTTATATGTATTTGTTGATATACTCCAGCGCATGATTGATATATATCAGCTGATGACTTAATTAGGAACTGTTGTATGGCTATTCAATATAAACACAGTGTAATGATTGTGCTGTAGATGTGATTCGTGGTCACGGGGACACCCGGAAATCGGCTTTTTTTTTTTTTTTTTTCCTCTCATTTCCGCCGCCCACGTCTGCCTATACAACAGCTGATTTGCCCCTGTTGTGCTGTTAGAAGCCATTCCCCGCGGCGAGCCTATCATGAGCAGCGTCTGCTCGACCTATTAGGTCGGCTTACCGCTGTGGCTGCTGGGTAAGACAGCCAGCCAATGGAGGAGGCGCTGACTTCCTCCTAGCTTTGGCTGCATAAGCGCTCTAGGCCCGCCCATCGTTGTAGGCGGAGCGGGATGCGCTGTGCAGCACGTGATTGGCTCAGACTGCTGCTGTTGGGGGATGTGATTAACATACTCTCTCACCTATTGGAATCTGGGGACTGGCGCCACGCCTATCGCACTGGCTGATTGATTCATACACCAGCCAGTGGTGGTGGATGATGCTGTCAGCCCACAGGAGTTTGGGATTATCGTTTACTTCCGCCCACAGTTTTGGAGGAAGTGGGAAAACGCCCAGGACTGATAGGCTGATTGATCTGACTACATCAGATATAAGGTAACCATTTATGACTGTGTGGTTAGTCCCATGAATAAGTTTTTATAACGAAACATGTCGGGGTATTGCCATACAGTCTAATTTTACTAGTGAGTGCTGCGTTTTTGGATGCAGAGTGCGTTTGAAGTTTTTTATTTAAGTGGATGTGCAGCTGCATCTGACAGAAGTCCATGGCACCGTGAGTAGGAGAATTGGTTTCACTTTTTCTCGCTGATCGGGGGTCCGCCGTGATCGCTTCTCACCATTTTGACGTTTGAAGGAGTTTCTTGATGTGATATTCTGCTGTTTTACAAGATTTTGTTTGTGAGTGCACTGTTTGAAGTTTTATTTTGGTGTGCTATTAAACCTTTGATGGTATCACACTATTTGCACTTCTTTTGTCTCTCTCTGACATATATGTGGAACTGATTGGATGTCATATTTGGATTACATCTTTATTGACGGGAACAACTACATCTGATAAGGTTTTTTGTGCCAAAACACGAGAGTGTGAGGCATACCTATCCGGTGAGTGTCCATTTGATGGGGGAGGAGTCACTGAGCACTGTCGGGTGTGGTGGAAGTTTTTGAAAAAATTTGAAGATCGCAGGATCCTTATACACATGAACTTTGCTTTGTTTGGCCACGTTCTAAATTATTTTTAAAGATTGTCTCTTGCACTTTCAGTGCGTTCACTTCACGTTTAAGTCAATCACGGGTGTTTATTATTACAGTCACAGTTTAGTGTTTATTTCTTAAACTGGATATATGTTGTTTATTATCACTGTATATCATTACATATGGGTTGTAGTAATGTATTTTATATAGTCAAATATGCACAGTTATTTGATAGCGCTGTTTTAATTTGTTGACACTCCTTAGAGAGTTTCATCATCTTACATTCTTTTTGTTCACTTATTATCTTCTAAACAGCAGCTAGGCATCATCCACTCCTCCATAGGCGCAACGGTGGGCGACTTTTTAGGGCGCATTCTATAGATCACCCATTGTTACTAGTGAACTAGGATAGACATGTTAGAGTAAAAATAATGCGCAACCTAAAAAATCACATTAACAAGCGAAAATATAAATGTGTGTGTATATGAAAAATTGGTGAAAATGGTAACCACACCAAAGTGACTGGTGAGAAAAACACTAAGGAATTTTAACCATAAATATATAGAAGGGATTTACACCCACTCCTGCAATGTAGGTTGGAATATTGCAAACGCACTATATAAGAACAGTGCATATAGCTTATTGCAGACACTCAGCAATAATCACTTTAGAGTCCAATATAAAATGACTGCACAGATTCTGTTGGACTCTGGAACAGGGGTGCAAATCTTCAGCTTATACCTTCATCAGGTAAAGATATATGAAATGGTCGCTTACCGACTCAGATGGATCTCTGTTACGGAGATCAAGTGGGCTTAGCATATGGAGGTTAATCCGACAGGCTCAGGCCCCATGTACTACCCATCGGTTTGGTCCGATGGGGCAGCGGTCCATCCGTTCGGTTTTGAAGCATGTTTAGAAATTTTGGACTGAAGGAAACCAGACCGATATGCCTATACACACGGTCGGTTTGGTCCAATGAAAATGAACTTCGGTTCATTCTCATCGGACCAAACCGACCGCGTGTACGGGGCCTCAGACTCTGGAAGGTTAATTCACAGCAGAAAACCTACACTCCTTGACGGTCTTTTTCACCTCTACAAGGAATATCACACGATCACAGGGTCAGCTGGATCTCTCACCCAGGGATACACACTCTTACCTCCAGGGATTTGTGTTTAAGTGAAGTCGTTCAGAGGGCAGATTTAGACATATTATAAAATAAGAAAGAAGAGGAAAAACTTCTATGGATCTATACCCAACAAAAAAGTGTGAAACAACTGAAAACATATTTCATATTCTAGGTTCTTCAAAGTAGCCACCTTTTGCAGCAGACGCATCTCTAGAACTGTTAAGAGGAGACTGTGTGAATCAGGCCTTCATGGTAGAATATTTCTGCTAGGAAACCACTCAGGGGTCAAGTCCTGGGGATAAAAGTGTGGGAACGCTCATATGCATAATTACTAAACCGCATTTGTTTTGTTTTTTTTCGATCCACTGTACCTTAGTAATCCTTTATGTTACTGGCCGCTTCCTGTATATGGATTCATCGGGTAGTGTGCGGGTATTCCGTCACTTCCTCGATGCCGCAATGTCTCCTGGGAGCTTTCGTCATTGTTCCCAGGAGACATTGCGGAGGTCTGCCGCGAGTTATCGCGTGATTTAGAAAGAACTTGCTCCCAGGAGACATTGCGGCATCGAGGAAGTGACGGAATACCCGCACACTACCCGATGAATCCATATACAGGAAGCGGGCAGTAACAAAGGATTACTAAGGTTCACCTGCCCCTGACAGTGACTCGAGCTGGGCATCGCCGCTTAGTGAAGGATTGGCTCGGCTGCTCTCGTCCTGCAAAGGGAACTGCGTTCCTGCTGTGAAAAAAGTGCAGGAACTCCGTTCCCACGCGTTCCCGCAGGACTTGAGCCCTGAAACCACTGCTAAAGAAAGGCAACAAGCAGAAGAGACTTGTTTGGGCTAAAGAACACAAGGAATGGACATTAGACCAGTGGAAATCTGTGCTTTGGTCTGAGGAGTCCGAACTTGAGATCTTTGGTTCCAACCCCCGTGTCTTTGTGCGACGCGGAAAAGGTGAACGGATGGACTCTACATGCCTGGTTCCCACCGTGAAGCATGGAGGAGGAGGTGTGATGGTGTGGGGGTGCTTTGCTGGTGACACTGTTGGGGATTTATTCAAAATTGAAGGCATACTGAACCAGCATGGCTACCACAGCATCTTGCAGCGGCATGCTATTCCATTCGGTTTGCGTTTAGTTGGACCATCATTTATTTTTCAACAGGACAATGACCCCAAACACACCTCCAGGCTGTGTAAGGGCTATTTGACCAAGAAGGAGAGTGATGGGGTGCTGCGCCAGGTGAATACCTCTTGAAGCTCATCAAGAGAATGTCAAGAGTGTGCAAAGCAGTAATCAAAGCAAAATGTGGCTACTTTGAATATGAAATATATTTTCAGTTGTTTCACACTTTTTTGTTATGTATAATTCCACATGTGTTAATTCGTAGTTTTGATGCCTTCAGTGTGAATCTACAGTTTTCATAGTAATGAAAATAAAGAAAACTCTTTGAATGAGAAGGTGTGTCCAAACTTTTGGTCTGTACTGTATTATATATATATATATATATATATATATATATATATATATATATGAATATGTAGTCGCCCCAGAATAATTTAATATTAACGTAAAGAGATAATCTTACAATAAAAGGTGAGACACCTGGTGGTTGAAAGTGATATTACTTGAGGATCTCAAAGTCCAGAGAACAGTTAATCATTAAGTGGTCAAATAGAAACCAGACACTTCTTCACAGTAACTCCCATATGTGCAACCAACCTATGAGATAAGGACATATACCGATGAGGCAGAACTTAGTATAAACGTTATAGTCTTATTGTCCGGAGGGGTACTTAAGTGGAGGAAAAATTAGATGAAAGAGAGACTCGAGAAAGACGATCACTCAAGAGGAGACCCATGGAGGGATGAGAAGTTGCTGTGACTTGTAGTGCATTTTTCCTTTTTTAAATAAAGACAACCATCAAGGTTTTTTGGAGTGCGGCTGTCCATATTTTCTTTTTCCATGTGTTGCCTTGTGCATTGCCAGCACCCTTGATCTCCTGAGACTACACTGATCATCCTAACACAATCCACCTGGAGTGGTAACTTTCTTTCTGCCATGGAGGGATGACTCAGGACTGACTCCGACAGGGAGGGGCACACTGACACACTAGCACCATGCATGAAGACATATTCTTATCCCATGAAGATTCATAGAAAGCCACTGCAGCAAGCTTAACTCTGGTCACTTGCCAGTAGGAAATAGCCATTTTGGAATGGGTAATTATGTAATTTCTGATTTTATCTTGAATCAATTGTTGTTCTCTAAAAAATTTAAGTATTGATGTTGTTCTCTAAAATATTGAAGTATTGAATATTTTGCAATTATGTTTTATTCTCAATCAATAGCTGGTAGATTTTTCTCTAAACAGTACATTTTTCATTATATTTTTCTTTTTGCATAGTTCCAATTTTAGTGACAAAACAAACGGCCAATTTATTTCACATTGTTAGCCACTTACTTACCTGCAGTATAGTAACGGTTGGACATGTGAAATAGACGTCCTGTTTCATTGTCATTTACACAAGGTTATTGAAACCACATTGAGAATATATCATGGCACAAATGTCAAGTGTACTGCATGCCCATTTTGGGGGTATTTTTATTGATGTTCAGGTCGTTCATGTAACGCAATTGGTATTTTAATTTCATGTAAATATTCATATTTTTGTCAACCAATAAATGTAGCTATTTTGTATGATCATACGTCTCTGTGAATAAGTTTCATATTATAGACTAGGTCATATAGATTGACTTGTATTCAAAAATATCTTCATTAAAAAAATAATTCAAAATAAATACTGTGCGGGTAAAAATTACCTTAAAAAAGCACAACACTTTCATAACAGCAACACTATTTGAGGCAATCTTGTGTAGTCTGAGGTTGGCCTCAGAAAGCATACATTGTGTCCTTTGGAACAGGTCTATGGCTTCAGCTACAGCTGCCTACAGGTAAAGATTTAAGTGCATTGTCCACATAGAAGTCTTACTCAAAAGTGTCGAGCATCCACGCCATACTCCTTTTCTCCAACAAGGGCAGTCCTTCGTAAAACGTTTGTTGCAACAGCGGGTGAGGGACTATTTACGAAAACATGTACCCTTATGTGGTATTCAATCATCTCATTGTCCATGTTGTTGTCATGGTGCCACAGAAACCTTAGGAAGTTCCTATGGTCTACACGTACAATGAAGCAATGAAACATTTATTCAATATCAGCAGTTATGGCAACTGTCTCTCTTCTAAACCTCATAAGTACACCTACAAGGTTGTTGGTTAGGTTCGGACCAGTGAGAAGAACATCGTTCAGAGATACGCCTTGATGCTTGGCACTGGAGTCAAATACTACCCTGATTTGCTGTGGCTTACGTGGATGATACACTCCAAAGAAAGGCAGGTACCAGCACTCATGTCTTTGAAGTGGTGGAGCTGGTTCGGTGTGATCATTGTCAAAGATCCTTTTCATAAAGGAATGAAATGGTCCTTCATTTCAGGCCTGTTCTTTAGTGTTCGCTGAAGTGATTTGAATAGAGCCTGTTCACGATTGGTTGGGAGTTTAACCCTTGCAGTACGAAGAGGTAATGGTGCAACCCAGCTGTTATGCCGCGTACACACAACCGTTTTTCGGGTTGTAAAAAATTATGTTTTTAATGGTCTAGAAAAAAAAGTTTTTTTCAACCCGATCATTAAAACGGCCTTGCCTACACACGATCCTGAAAAAAAAATGCTCTAGCAAAGAGCGGTGACGTACAACACTATAAAGGGGAAGTTCCATGCAGATGACACCACCCTTGGGGCTGCTTTTGCTGATTTTGTGAGAGACGATTCGCACTTTTCAGTCTGTTACGGTGCGATGAATGTGCTATGTCCATTACAAACGCTAGTTTTACCAGAACAAGCACTCCCATCTCATAACTTGCTTCTGAGTATGCACGTTTTTTTCACGTCGTTAAAGCCCACACACGACCATTTTTTGACGACGTTAAAAACGACAACGTTAAAAACGTCGTGAAAAATTAGAGCATGTTCGAAATTTTTAATGCCCATTTTTTACATTGTGAAAAACGCTCTGGAGCCCACACACGATCGTTTTTAATGACATTAAAAAAAAACGTAATTTTTTACAACCCGAAAAACGGTAGTGTGTACGCAGCATTAGACTCATCCTGGAAGAATGCTTTGTCCATTATTTTGAGGAACTCTCTGTCTTCAACTGACAAGGCTATTTTCTTGTCATCGCTTGCAGTACAAAACAATGTGCTACCTAAGTTGTCATTACAAAGGTTAGGAGTGACATTAGATACTTGGACGATGTCAAGGTTTCTCCCTTACTTTATAATGGTGAGGGCACTGTTTGAAGTGGGATGCACATCCATTTCCTAACATGTAAGTTTTAAGGAGTGGATCTCGGATGAGGTACGCATTCCATCTAAGCATACATCGCCTACTATTACTCAGCCTAGATCAAGTTTTTGTGCGTAAGGGGCATTATCAGGTCCATTGCACTGCTTGCGTACTCTGAGAATGTCTCTACCTAGCAAGACCAAGATTTCAGCAATCATGTCCATTGCAGGAATCTCATTAGTAAGGTGCCTTAAGTGAGGATGGTGATATGCAGCCTCTGGAGTAGGAATTTCTTCCCTTTTGTCTGGTATCTGGTCACACTCAACTAATGTTGGTAGGAGTATGCCCTCTCCCTTATTGATATGATTGACCATGAATACATTGGCCCTTCTGCCGAAGGTCTCTTCACGACCAGAACAGGTTCTGAGAGTATACAGTGATGCATGTCCATCTATACCAAAGATCTCAAAGAATTTAGGCTTAACCAGGGATCTGTCGCTCTGTTCATCTATTGTGGCATACATCCTAATAGCTTCCTCAGGTTGGCCCTTTGGGTATAACTTGACTAGGCATATCTTAACACAGCATTTGTGATCTAAGCCTTCTCCACAGACTTCTGTGCATGAAGAGGAAACATTAGCTGTGGCTGGAGCATGACCTTGTTGCTCCCCGCCATGTTTTGAGACAGGGCTGGAGAAAGGAGGCTGCTGTGAATTGTCTGAGGGTGGGCCTGGATGCATGACTGTAACATGTCTGTCGCTACTGCATTCTGTGCACTCGATGACAACTTTACAGTATTTTTCAAAATGTCCATAACAAGCACAGCACCTGTAGCATATTCCAAGTTTCTGAAGAATCTCCCTGCGCTCTTGTAACGTCTTTGCCCTAAGCCCACGACATTCTTTAAGGGGTGAGGCTTCTTGTGAATAGGGTCTTCATCTCTGTCACCCGAGTCGCTCTGGTGAGCAGGAGAGGATACGGGTGGTGTGATGTCTGTCCTTTTAACAGATATTGCTCTATTAAAGTCTTTATGTTTAGCTGCTGTGTTATCATACCTTGATGAAGATGATGATGAAGCAGGCAAGTTGGGTTCACTGAAGCTGAAGCTCGTTTCTCATCCAGGCTTAATCACTGATGAACCTGCAAAGATATGCGAATGGAGGAAAAGATACGTTATAGTCTCTTTTGTACCTTGAGCCCTGTTGTGCCCATTTCTCTTGCAGGCCGTATGGCAGTTTAGACACCACTGGATTGACACCATGAGCAGTGTCCAGAAAGCTTAGTCCAGGTAGATGTGGGTCTGTCTTTGCCAACTCTAGCTCCATGAGAAGGTCACTCAGATCTTGAAGCTTGCGATAGTCTTTGTTCCCTATTTTTGGGAAGTTTTGCAGTCTCTTGAATAGAGCACTCTCTATGGCTTCAGAGCTACCACAGGCTTGCTCAAGTCTTGCCCAAGCAACAACAAGACCTGCATCTGGGTGGTCAACATGCACTGTTCTCAGTCTTTTAACACAATCTGCAGATTCTGGCCCCAGCCATTTTATGAGAAAATCAAGTTCATCCTTGGTAGTAAGGTTGAGATCAGCAATAGCAGCTTTGAAGGTTGATCTTCAGGCCCTGTAGCTCTCTGGACAGTCATCAAACCATGAGAGGGTAGTGTTAATGAGCTCACGGCGAGGGAGCTGCGGTGGCTCAATGCGATTGGCACTGCGCTGACAAGCCATTCAACCCTCTGCAGCCAGGGGTTTGGATCCCGGTCTCGGCTACATGTGAATTGAGTTTGGTGGTCTCAGCCCAGCTCCCGGTGGGTGTGCTATGTGAGGTAAGTCTGCGCTTAGTACGCCCACCCCCCTCCCACAAAAACCACCACACTTACACGCACTTGAAATTGGGTTTACATGCACGCACTTTGATCACGCGGTCTCTAAAAAAAAAGAGAGGCGAAGTACTAACGGGGCTAGTTGAGTGGGCTAGATCCTCTCACTCCCTTATAGGGAGTCCCTCTGCCCTGTTGGGCTTCAAAGCGGAGCAGGTAGGGCGGGCTGTGTGGGAGGACCCCCTCACACACCCGCCATTGCCACCCGGGGCATGGAGAAAGGTGGCAGATTGCCTCTGGGGGAGGCCTGCCTACTCCCAACTCCTGCAGTCCGGCTCCTCTCTCGAGTACACGCACAAAATACACTTTAGAAAAAAAATGAGCTCACGGCGTATCATATATCTGGCAAAGTTATTCAAGTCTGATCTCTCACTCTTTGGTGCCAAAGTAACGTGTGGAACTCCTTGGGTGTAAAAGTTCTTTGGTGAAGTAGGGTGAGGTTTACCAGGATAAAATGATGTTGCAAGAGCGTTTAACTGTGGTGTAATCCCTGAGGCTTGTGCTGGCTGTGGCTTGAGATGCGGCTTGATACTGGAAGTTACCTTGTTGTTAGAGGTGATGTAGTTTGCTGCATAGATGCACTTGTGTTGTAGACTTGAAGAGGCTCAGGCCTTTGGAGCTGAGAGGTCTCTGTGTTGAGAGTCAGAACAGTGTTAGTAGGACGTACAGGAGATGACCCTGTATCATTGCAAACACTATGCTTTAGTACATACATACTTCTGCGTTCAACTGGGTCTTGCAGTTCCGCTTGGATGGAACAATCTGGGTTAGCACTTTCTCCCATCGCTTGTTCAAGGACTCTCAGCCTTGCTAGGGCAGCTGCTTCCTCCTTTTCCATTTGCAGAAACTTTATTTGGAAAACTGCCTCTGCTTGATGAGCTTCCATCTCTGTTTAGTGAGCTGCTTGTTGAGCTACCATCTTTGCTTGACACGCTTTGCTTTGAGCATCCAGCTCTGCTTGGTGAGCTGCCATCTCTGCTTGACGAGCTGCTTGTTGAGCTACCATCTTTGCTTGACGAGCTGCCCTTTGTGTTTCTATTTCTGCTTCTTTTCTGGTAAAGGAGCTTTGCACTTTATTTTCTTCCAGACGTGCACGGGCCTCTATTAGCTTGTCACTTAATGTTGAGCTTCTGGAGCGAGAGGATCTGGAAGTACGAACAGTGTGCTTGGTTGATGTGGATCTGTTAGATCTGGTCTCCTGCAGTTGAGCAATGCAAAGTTCTGCCTTATGCTGAGCATTTTGCACTAAGAGATCCCTTTGTTGGTTTAGTGCATCAGCCCTGGTCAGTTCTGCTGAGGAGTCCTCTATAATACAGTCCTGCAAGAAAGCTGTGTACTTTGCAAACAGCCGCTGATAGCGTTCATATGTGACAGATAAGCAATCTATAGAGTCTCTTAGTTCAGCTGGTTGATCATTAAATGGTGACAAAACTGATATGCAGTGTGAGGTTGTGTCCCATAAGTCTGACAGATTGCTGGAGAGCTCATCTCTAGTGGTTTCATAGTTTTCTCTGAGTTGCTATGTCAGTTTCATTGCACGTTAGGGTCTTACACTCATCCCCATTGAAAACATCAGACTTATGACAAAAACGCGTCTGGGACGGCGTGCAGTGACGTCACCGCGTTCTACGCAAGGAGGAAGGGCTCCTATTGTGCCGGCCAGCATTTGTTTGTACATGCCTATGTATCGCCCCCTTACTTTCAGTAAAGGCGCTACACTAAAGTTAGTGGGGAATGAGAGAGATAATTTGCTCTCATTCCGAATTATGTTAAATTTGTCTGTCGCCAAATCTGTATTGTTCTGTGGGTCAGACTGCGTTCTAGGGATGCGGTACCATCCCTGGGCGGCAGGTGGCACCAGAGAGGTCCAGGCGGAGTCGATTTTTCCTAGCAGCCAATCAGAGGAGTTTTCCCTCATGGGGCATGCTGGGGAGGAGTATTTCTGTGGTGGAAGCCGTTGTTCTTGGTTCTTCGCGGGTTCCTGGGTGCGGCACCCAACTTTAGGGTGTGCGCACATCACGGGCCCCTCCACTATAGCCTACCTGGCCTGGGGTCACGCGCAACGCGGAGTTCCTGACTCTGGGCCCTCATGGCTTGGAGCGACTGATGCTACCAGGGGCCTCAGTGACTTACTGGGTCCCCAGCTCTACTGAAGAGATCCTAAGCTACATGCTGTGTGGTGGGGGATCGGCTCAAGGAGAACCCGGAGGCAGGTTATCTGAGAGACTTGAACGAACCATCGGTATTGGGGTGACCGGACACTGACAGTCGGTGACCCCAAAGAGAAAGACTGGGAGGATTTGCTCTGCTGTTCACCATTGTCAGCATTGAGCCTGTGGCAGAGGCCTCATCTGGCATCTTATTTAAAATCGGAGCCAAGTCAGTGGCAGTGACTTGTTCTTCCCAGCAACCTTAAAGTGACACTTCGGCTGCCAGGCTCGTGGCAGGAGTCTGTCCGGGGCACTTCACCCACTCTGGCTGGAGTGGCGACGAACTGTATCTACTACTACTGAGAGCGGGATTGCTTTCCTCTTATCCAGGCCTGATACTGCGAGGTTCTCTTACTTCATCAACCTTTTCTGTCTACCTCATGTTGATGTTGGTCGTGTTGGGCCGAGAAATAAAGCATTCAGAAAACCTTACTTGCTGATTGGACATTCGTTTACTGCTCTGCTCACTACCATCACCACTAGACAACGATAAGAGGTAACTTAAAACGCCGATCCCAAAACAACCAGCGGCTCCTGAGGGGGTAGCGCTACACCTACATTTCATGGATGTCTGTGAGTAGGATTTCATCTTTATTAAACCGAATTTTAAACGTTATCACGCTATGGTCCAGTTTCCTTTTATTATGGTATGACCCACGGATTGGTCGTCTGACACGCATCTGAGTCTCCATACTCTGAGGATAATCCCACTGTGGTTCTGTTCACCCTGGTTTCATCTTGCTGTTGGATCATTATACACTGCTGTTTATCTGCAATCTGGTAAGCTGCTCTCCATGTGGTGGTGGTTTCCACGGATGTCAAGTGCACCTGGGTGTTGTTCGTCCCGATCTCCAATATCTGAGGCGTTTGTCTATTATTCAAACTCTATTTGGACTTTTGCTAATTTTTTATATTTATACCTGCCTTGCTGAGTATATATATTAGTTGGGGCAGTTTTCTTTTTTCCACTTACACTCTGTTCGGCAATATCTGCAGAATTTGCTCCCTGTACATCTGCGTTTTTAGAGGCATGATGAATCTGCGTTGGTTCAGCCCAAAAAGGGTGTTCGGTGTCTTCTTTGGACATTTTTTACGTTTTTGCAAAAAATGGTACTGTCTCTTTAAGAAGACAAACAGCAGCTTAGACAGGCTCAGTAACACAGTTCAATGCAGAGAAGCCTGATTGCAGATAAGGCACACACATATACACAGCAGGCTGTAGGAATTCTATACATCTTTTGACTATTCTGACTCTGATTGTTGTGAAGCGACTTATCCCTTGGGAGACCTCTATGCCTGGCCTGTATAAGCAGATATAATCACCGAGGACAATCCTTATCAGATAGCTTGAACTCACAAATACCGATTCTATTCACAGAAGTTGCTTTAATCCAAAACATCAGAATACATCAGATGACAGGTTACAGCAGATAACCATGGAGCCAATTAGGAGGAGTGTCCTGGATGGCTTAGACATTTGTGGACATTGCTGGAGAGAGATGGGACTCAGGTAAGTAATTAGGGGGTGCTGGGGAGGCTGCTACACACAGAGGTTTTTTATTTATTTTAATGCATAGAAAGCATTAAGATAAAAAAAAAAAAATCTGCCTTTACAACTCCTTTAAGGCAGAGCCACACATTTTATGTTTGTTTGCATCCTTAAATCTTCCTTTCCTTCGTGTTCCTTACCATTCAATGAGCATGTACATGGCAATTTGAACACATTGGCCCGGATTCACATACCTGAGCGCATCTTTATGCCGGCGTAGCACATCTCATATGCGCTACGCCGACGTAACACAGAGAGGCAAGCACAGTATTCACAAAGCACTTGCTCCCAACGTTGCGCCAGCGTCCCGTAGACGCTTCCCAGTGTGCATGCTCAGAATCACATTGAAACGAATGCCTAAGATGCGTTGAATCACTGAACGTAACCTACGCCCAGCCCTATTCACATAGTACTACGTAAACAACGTAAAATACGACGGCTGTTCCGTGGTCCATACCTTTGCATGGGATGCGCTTCCTTTATGTGGAATAACTTTATGCCCGACGTACGCCTTACGTAAACGGCGTATATTTCTGCGACGTGCGCAAGTACGTTCGTGAATCGGCGTATCTCCCTCATTTGCAATGAGGCGGCCAACGTAAATATGCGCCCAAGATACACCGGCGTAGGAAAGTTATGTCGGTCGGAGGAAGCCTATTTTAAGGCGTATCTAGTTCTATGGGCACGGCGCATAGATACGACGGCGCACATTTACACTTACGCAGCGTATCTGTAGATACGTTGGCGTAAGTGTTTTGTGAATCCGGCCCATTGAGTTTGGGTAAACATGTTTTGTAGTGTGTGTAAACATATGACATCAGATGCTCGAATAAAAATGTTTCTACAGTTGCTCTTTACTACTATAATCTTTCATGTACAACAGTTCTTTGTTTGAGAGACAGATGTTCTCCAATGTTTATATTTTAATTTGTATAAAACCAAATAAAAAACTATTTAAATGATTAGCTTTTTTGTTGCCTTTTGCCTAAACTTAGGAGATAAATAGTATTCTGACTCCGATTGTTGTGAAGCGACTTATCCCTTGTGAGACCTCTATGCCTGGCCTGTATAAGCAGATATAATCACTGAGGACAATCCCTATCAGATAGCTTGAACTCACAAATACCGATTCTATTCACAGAAGTTGCTTTAATCCAAAACATCAGTTGACAGGTTACAGCAGATGAACATGTTGTAGTATTGTGCGGTCAAAAGATGATACTGCCTGAAGCTTACTGATGCTGAATATGTGCCCTTGTTACATGCGGCATGTAACTTCAGCCATGACAGAGGAAGAAGAAGGGGTGGAGTATTACACAGAAAGGAAGTGTGTAATACATCAGACAAAGAAATGACAAATGGGTGCATTACCACAAAAGGTCACTACATGGCAGCATGTAAACTAAACATAACATACATAGGAAATGGTTGGAGAAACAATATGGCCTGGATTCACATACATTGGCGCATATTTATGCCGCCGTAGCATGTCTCCTTTACGCTACGCCGACGCAGCGCAGAGAGGCAAGCATGGAATTCAGGAAGCCAATGCTCCCAAAGCTGCGTTGGCGTGGCGTCGATTTCGAAGGTGGAAGTGGGTGTGACCCCATGGAAATGATGGTCCGAGCGTGGTGCAATGTTTTACGCCCGGCGTATCATGAACGGCGCATGCGCCGTTACGCTGACGTCTGCCCAGCACCCCTATGCGCATGCTCAGATCTACGCCGGCGCAACTTCCTAAGATACGTCGGCCCACCGACTTACGCCGAGCACATAAATACGCCCAGCCATATACCCGTCCGGCGCAAAAGTACACCAGCTTGCGTTTCTTAACCCTGGAGCACAGTACTTTTGTGGAGCCATGTCAGTTGCCAAGGTGGACAGGGAGAGAAGGAAGAAAAACTTTTCATCAGAAGAGAGGGCGATCCTGACCTCAGCAATAGGCCAGTATGATGTCTACCTCCATGGTGCACAGAGTGCCAGGACCAGCAAGGCACGGAAGAGGGAGATCTACAAGAAGATCACCCTGGAGGTCAATGCTCTTGGGCATGAGACCAGGACTTCCGACGACATACAAAAAAAATTTATGATATGAGACGGCGGGACCGGGATAAGCTGGCCAGCATGAGAAGTCACCTCAGTGGCACGGGAGGAGGACCAGCTTCATCTCTGAGGTTGATTGATGAGGAGGAGGTCATCGCCAGCTGTCTGGAGCGGGAGCAGGTGGAGGGCTTTGACTCCAGTGACCAGGACTTGAGGAGAGGTAAGTGTGTTTTTTCCCCCATTCGGTGTGTAGCATGTGAGGGGGTGGAAGGGAATTCCCCCTCCCGGGCTAACCCATCCAGGGGAACCCCCTCCAGGGCTACCCCATCCAGGGGAACCCCCTCCCGGGCTACCCCATCCAGGGGAACCCCCTCCCGGGCTACCCCATCCAGGGGAACCCCCTCCCGGGCTACCCCCTCCAGGGCTACCCCGTCCGGACGGGCACAAGCCTCTCCATCCCCCAGGAAGGCTTTATGGAAGACCAGGGGTGTAGCTGGATCCCTCCAAGTAGGGCTGGAGAGGGAGCAGGCAAGACAGACACGCCACATGGGTGATCTAGCCTGCGACCTGCACCGTGTGGCAGACAGCCTGGCCTCCTCAGCCAAGACCCAGGCTGAATGCACAGTGGCTGTGCAGGACACCGCAGCCACTATGCAGCAGTGCCTCACCCAGCAGGCTGAGCATACCAGCTCGATGTCGGACTGCCTGCAGGAGGTGAGCGCTAACTGTGCAGCCATGGTCACATGTCTGGGTGACCAAACCGAGACCCTTGAGACCATGCGGCACCACATGGTGGCAGGGGGTCCCTCACCATCTGGGGACCATGGCTCGGTTGTGCAGGCCAGCCTGGAGCGTCATACCCTGGCCATTGGGGAGCTGCAGGCCACAGCAGCAGGCCTTGTGGCGGAGATGAAGAGCCTGGGGGAGGTTATCCAGGCAAACACTGCTGCCATCCAGGCAGAGGGTCGGCAGAACAGGCGACTCCAGTGGCAGATCAACGCCCGCCAGCTGCGGATGCAGGCGAATAATAACTCTGTTCTCAGCCGCATTGCCGTAGCATTGGAGGGCATGCAGGCTACATCTGCCATCAGACCAGGGGATGAACCTTGTCATGATGCGCCACCCCCCCCCCCCACCCGAGTGTCCCCCCAGATAATTGAGGAGCCGTACCCGTGGCACCAGGCCTGGCCCACGAGAGGGCAAATGACTGCTCTTTGATTTTTTTTTGCTCAGAGTAAGAGCTTTATTTTTATTTTTTTGGACGTGCACAGAAGTATGTGCCGTCCTCCTGTAAGGGCATGATCCCTATATATTTTTTGTTTGGACGTGCAGAGAGGTATGTGCCGTCCTCTTGTAAGGGCATGATCCCTATTATCTTTTTTGTCACTGCACACGGCGAGGAATGCAGAAGTGGTACCCGGACACCCGTTTGCAGGGGCAGGGTTTTCCCGGTGCTGCTACGGTGTGACTGGTGTGTGTATGTGTGTGCGGGTGACATTCCTGCCAGCAAGGCGTGTCACCTTGGATCGTAAGGGAGAGGTTTTCCCCACGACCGTGTGAATGTGGTATGAATGAACAGCAACATCATTGGGGCCTTGGCGTGGCGTTGTGAGCTAGGGACCACAGTGGTGTGCATGCGTGCATTCTCCTTGTGCCATGATGAATGTGTGTGTTTAACCTGCAAAGATGCGTTCCATGAGGCAACTCCTGACTCCTCTTTCCTCAGCAGATGGGGTAGCCTCGGGCAGGGGGGGACTGTCTGGTTCGGGGGTCAGGTCATCACATATGTCAATCTCCAGGCCCTTTCTCATGGCGTAGTTGTGCAGCATGCAACACGCACTGATGATCTGGCACACAAAGTTTGGGGAATACAACCGGGCCCCCCCGGATGTATCCAGGCATCGGAAACGGAGCTTCAGGATGCCAAATGTGCGTTCCACCACTGCACGGGTACGTATGTATGCAGCATTGTATCTTCTCTCTCCTCTGGTTTGGGGATTCCGGTATGGAGTCAGGAGATGGGGCCCAAGTGCATATGCAGAGTCACCTGGAAGGGAAAAGACAGGAGGATGTTAGCCGTGCATGTGCCCCTCGTGATGTCTGCATCATGGGGTCGGACAGTCATGCCTGCCACCCATGTCACTCACCAACCAGCCAGCTGTCCCTGTACACGTTCTGTTGGGATGTTGCTTTGACGGAATATGTAGCTGTCATGGCTGGCGCCTGGATGTTTGGCACGGACGTGCCATATGAGGCATTGGGCATCGGCTATGACCTGTACGTTGATGTAATGCCACTGCTTACAATTGCGGTATATGTGCTCTGTGGCACGGGGGGGCCGTAGTGCCACATGTGTGCAATCAATGGCCCCCACGGTGCATGGGAATCCGGCAATTCTGTAGAAATCCTGCATTGCCTTCTGCCGCAGGTGCTCATGGGTGGGTTTGATGATGTGGTGGGACATGCGTGTGAGGATTGTGGGGACAACTTGGTGCACACATCTGCTCATGGTGGATTGTGACATCCAAGACACGACTCCACTTGTACGTTGGTACGATCCACTGGCGAGGAAATGGAGTGTTGCCAGTACCTTGACCAGTGGCTGCACTGCATGTGAGTGTTGTCTCTGGCTGGTGATTTCATCATGCAGGGCTGTGGCTAATTCCAGGATGGCATCAGGGCTGAATATGAAGATGCGATACACCTCTGATTCCCCCATGCCGAAGACGTTCATGCGCATTCGGTATATCCTCTCCCGTGCCCTCCTCCATGCCTGTGGACACAGTAGTGCTATGACCATGGCTGCCCCGGGCATGTTGGCATACAGATGTGTTGTCCTGCAAGTGTGGTTGCTCAGCTCGTCCATAACGGTGCTGCTGCAGCTGCTCTCCAGCTCACCTGTGCACGTCTGTTGCTGAGTTACACCTGCTTTATGAGGAATAACTTTAGGCCGGACGTACAACTTACGCACACATCGCGTAGCCTGCATCAGGCGCAAGTACGTTCATGAATTGCCGTATCTCCCTCATTTGCATATTTGAATAGAAAATCAATGGGAGTGCCAGATGCGTCCAACGTAAATATGTGCCCACGATACGCCGGCGGATGAAGCCTATTTTTAGGCGTATCTTGGTTTCTGAGTCCAGCGCATATATACGACGGCGCATATTTGCACTTATGCGGCGTATCTGGAGATACGTCGGCGCAAGTGCTTTGTGAATCCGGGCCAATATGTATATATAACACATTCTATGCCTATTGGGCGGCACAAATAGACTCAAGAGTATTCAACCATAAGAGTTAATATTCATCAATAGGAAAGTTAGCGTATAGGCCAGTAGTACTGTGTACTATCTTAAAATAGCATGGGGTTCTCCAAAATTCATACTAGGCTTTTTAGGTCTGGTAAGGATTTTACCCAGTTGACTATAGTCCAGACAGGACATTCCTCGTTCCAATTGAAGTCATATGATGTGCTCCAGGAACACGCCACAGGCTGTACTGTGACGTGATCGGCCACTTGGTACCATGTGACTAGCTGTGGCCAATCACAGCTAACCACAATAGTAAACACTGATTTCATTCAGTAAAAATAGATAAAGTAGCGTGGTAAGCAAATAGCGTATGGGCTTATGTACCCGGCATGCCCCAGTTGAAGAGCTACTGGCTCGAAACATGTCGGGTACATAAGCCCATACGCTATTTGCTTACCACGCTACTTTATCCATGTGATCACCTGTACTGGTCTTTCCGCAGTCTTGTACTTTTTATCCTATTTTTTATTTATTTATTTTTTGCCCATTTTTCTGTATACCATTTTATGCCTAATAAAGGCTTTTTTACTGGAAGTAACCACACTATGCAAAGTTGTGTGTGTTTTCTTTCCTTACATGATTCTATGATGGGTCTACCTGCCACAATGCCATTATCCATGAGTTTCCCCTGAAGGATTTTCTCTCACATTTGGATCCACTCGGCTTCTGATGATCGACTGTCTATTGGCTCAAAGGTCTCCCATTGACATCATCGTTTTCCAGGAGTTCGTACACGCCCGATTGACTCACCGTCGCTGACGTGTGTGTCCACGCCATCCGGTAAGAGTACCCAACTTTTATCTGTATCGATTGGATGTTGTTGTGGATCCTATGAGATTGACCGCCGATGGGGCTTTTACTACCTGTTTAAATCACTGAAGTATCCGATTCCTGTGTTGATGGACTTATTCTACACGTTTTTGCAATTCAGTTTGCCTTAATGTGATTCTGTTCATTTTTACATTGGGACTTTTTATCATCAGAGTTTCCATTCCTTGGTTTCTTTAGATTGTTTTATGTACATTGTTATTTATAACATCGATTAGCATTGTCCTTTGATCATATATCTTTGGACGTATCTTCGTGGGATATTTATTTGTGATACATATCCACTTTCACTTGAGTGTGAAGTACCCTGGTGGTACCATTTGGTATCACACTTACTTTGATTTTGATTTTTCAGTATTTAAATTTTTCTTGCACATTATTTGATATTTACACGTATTGGTCTAGTGCAATTTTATATATTATTACACTTGTCCCTTAATTGGGGCACCTGATTTGAATACCTTGATCATATATTTGGTTTCACTCCAGATAGTATTTAGCGCTGCACTTTTTTCCTTTAATACTGGGATGATGACTGCAGCTCTCAATCTCAATCTTCCAGAATCTGTCCCTGCCAAAGTGAAAGGTTCCTGGCAGTGGCATTATTAAGAACTACTTGAACTTGTCGCCTGTGTTGGTAGTGTTATGAACTGGCGCAAATGTTTGCTTAAATTAGGTGCAGGCAGATGTCAAGGGAACTGTTTTAATAGCTTTAGTAAATTTTCCAGACTGTCTTTTAGCTCCTGAACATGCATAACAAGATCAAATAACAAAGCCTTGTATTTTTTACATTCCTCCTAAATACTAGGCTCTGTTGGTGCTGCTTGATATTGTTGCTTGCACCTACAATGAGACAGACAAAGTTGTATAAATATGAGGTCAGGATGTTCAAAGGACAGCACCTGTCAGACCTCAGTTTTCTTTTTATCTCTGGCTACCTCAGTGGTAAAAAATAAATAAATAAGGGACAAATAAAATTCCTTAATTATTTATAATAATTATAGCCTGTAATTTTCTGCTCATCCAGCAGGGGGAGTGCTAAAGCCAAGTACACAGAGCACTGAGAATTCTGGCAGTGGTAGTTAGGGACGGCAGTCATATAATGGGACGAATGGACTCTTTTTTTTTTAAAGCCTATGGTGTGTGAACACACCCAAAAAACTACACCCGGTGCAGAAAAAATGTGCACACACATAAAGGGAGACCACATGAGAGCAGGCGGACTAAGCCAGAAGGCCATGTTCACCCACTCCCAAGACGTTCAGGGCTGGCCCAAGGACTGGCACCCTACTAATCACACAGTGAACAAATAACGTGCACAAACGAAAACAGACAAAAACGTGACAAACATAGGCAATAAATTAAATAAAGTGGGGGGAAGGGATAGTGGAGAGGAGAGTGAAAGAAGTGGTCATTGTGTTATACAATGACCAGGCCCTCCGGCCAGGAATAAAAAATTCCTCCGGTCCGAGCCAAAAGGCCCGGCCCAGGAGGCAGGTGCTAAAAAAAGCATGTTATTGGTGCAGTGACCGTTGTACCAGTCAAATCAAAGTGACCCTCACTCACAGTGATTCTTCCGGTACCCATGGACTGTCACTCCAGGGGCACATGCACCATAGGCGTTTCTGTTCCAAATCCAACCCCCCGACCGACCAGTGTAGCCCTCCACCCCTGTCAGATAGAGAGCCCTTCAAGGTTTTCTTAGGTAGAACTGCCGCTCCAGTTAGCAGCCTCCACCAATACTAACCCTTCCAGACCCCCCGTCAACCCGGCGGATTTGCATGGTTTTACCCTGTCTACTCTCAGGGCAGTACAAGTTCACCCTACCAGATCTCTGACAGGGACAGCACTTACACCAGCCAGCCAAAAGGCCGGACTAGAACTCAGCAAAAAGACCAGAGCGTAGTCACCCATCCTCACCAGGAGCACCCTTCCAGATGGCTCAGACGCAACCATAGGCCGGCCCCCAGTATCTGCCGGGCAGCACGGCGTAGTCCCTGCTGAAACCATCCTTCCAGGTGCAATGACGTCATTGGATTGCATCCACCCTCCCCATTTAAGAGGTGCTTCAGCGCTCCTCTGATAACTGATAAGAACAGATACTACACTTGATCTTAGCCAAAAGGCAGAGAAGCGATAGACAAACGGACTCCTTACAATATAAATCTCAGTAGGCACTGTATTATAGGAGGAGTGGAGAGATGATTTGTATTAACTGCCCAGAACAGCTCTTCCTCTTGGCACAGAGAGAGAGAATAATAATGATAACAATAGTAATAACACAATTTAGCATTCAACGTGATTAACAGTAAGAACTAGGCGTAAGATGACATTTGGCATCCATATGAGCATAAACAGTAGCAAAGCCACCTCAAGTGCAGCAGTGAGCAGTAGTAAAGTTTAATCTACAGAGTGCTGTAACCATACTGCCAGAGAGCATTTATGGCGGCAATGCTAGTCCAAGATTGACTAGGTATACATTGTCTTAAAGAAAAGGGGGATTGTAGCAGAGGTGGCAGGGGAACAAAGAAGATTTCAGAATAATTATTACAGGAGAGGCAGTTCTTTGAGATGTATTTCTACTGACATGGGCCCTTTAATAGTGATTTGCATAGTCCCAGTTAACCTGCATGAAGTATAGGTATGGTATAGTCTCACACAGGTGCAAGGTAGATGTAGTTCAGATGTGGTAAAGTTTTGGTGGTATGGGCATGGTATAGGTGCAGTCTAGGTTTGAATAAGTTCTGTATAGAGTGCGGTATGAATTGGGTACACTTGGTGTCCTGCTCTCAGTGGCTCATCCTTGCTTGCAGTTTCAGCCATGGGTGAATAGCCCTCTCACCAGTTCCTGGCAAGCTGTGATGGTCTTCTACAGCGAGCCACTTGTTATCAGCAGTGGGAGGCAAAAGGTGAGTGGATGCTCTAGTATTCGCACTGCAGTGGTGTAGGCGTTTTTATGTGGGCGGGTACCATTCTACCCCTGGGTGTCCTTACTCCCAGTCTCAGGCTCAGATCTCCACTGGTATGGTCTCCCACACATTCAAGTAGTATATGCTTTCAGTGGCTCATAACAAGTGTACCCAATCTATATCGCACTCATACAGCACTAGTTCCAAACCTAGACTGCTCCATTGTTAATCCCCTTTATGCTTGCCTAGTTACCAATTGTATTAGGTGACAATATAATACATTTGCTCTTTACTACCTGGTTTGGTGCCTGTTTCCGTTAATTTAGCATCAGTGGCGGCTGGTAAAGTTTTAGAAAGGGGGGTGCCAGACCCCGCCATTCCTTTTTGACCCCTCCTAATTTTCATAAACCCCACCATTTATAGAATCCACCCACTCCCATCCCCTGTATTCCACTCACAGATCAGGGTATATAGCTCAGCCTCACAGATCAGGGTATATAGCTCAGCCTCACAGATCAGGGTATATAGCTCAGCCTCACAGATCGGAGTGTATAGCTCAGGCTCACAGATCAGGGTATATAGCTTAGCCTCACAAATTCACAATGTGTGTATATCTGTGTAGTGTACATATTAAGGAGGCACGGGACGAAGTGACCTATCACGAAACGCGTCGGGCGGAGCGAGCGACGTGCTGACGTCATCCCCCTCATCGCTGAACTCTCAACACGAGTGGCTTACCTGGAAACGTCCGGCGGGCGTTACAAGCTGAAATGCTTTGTATGTCTGCGCAAATGTGAGTGTTTTACCTACTTTGCTTAGTTTTAATAAATCATCTCTGGTTTTATGCTATGTGGAGCATCTTTTCTTTTATATACCCATGCTACTGAGCCCTGTGTGAACCCATATCTTGCCGTGGACACATTAACCTCCAGTCCCTGCGGTGTGGATACATCAATATCTAGCCCCCATTGTGGAGCGATATGCTGGGTTTGGTCCTTTAGGACCTTTTTTTCTGGTAAGCAGATTTACATTCGGTGGTGGATTCACATGTGGTGACCGGGACCATTTATTATTTGGATTGTGCACGGGTGTCTTCTTCCATCTGAACCCTTAACGGACTGTTTCTGCACTTATTCAGACAAACATATGGACTTTGGTCTTTCACGTCTGAACTGTTTTAGAATTTGCATCTTTTTACTTATGTTCACAATTTACACTGTTTATGAACTTTTTCCCATGGTGCTGTGAGCAATCACTGAATTTCTTATTAATTAGCAAATTTGTTCTGGGCTTATAAGTGCTGCACCTACCCAGATTCCTTTTGGGTGGTTCTGGCCTCCTTTGCTCAGAGATATCAATACACTTGTCAACTAATTGTTTGGAGTGTCATCAAGGTCACATATGATACACTATTTGGGCCCATGCCCACACATGGTTGTTCTTCATATGAATTAATCATTTTGGTTTAGCGCAATTACTTCCTTTTTTCCATGTGGTCACAGTGCCTGGCCAAGTAAAAAAACACAACAGAGATCCATGTATGTGCAGGACAATGATAACGTGAGAGGTGTACTGTGCAGCTTCTACTGCTGACCATCGTCCTCACAGTGTACTGTGTGTGTGCCATGTGAGTAGAATCAGCAGACCTTACATCGTACAGTGTCATGTTCCTCATAACCAGGCAGGGTTGCCAACTTTCAGTAAATTTACGAACAGTTTGTAAAAATCCATAATTGTTGCATCTGTTCATGAATGTCCGTTAAGGACATAAAGCCTACATGTCCGTAATGGACATTCAATGACAGTTGCAAAAAGTACAGATTTTACAAACTGTTCGTAAATTTACTGAAAGTTGGCAACCCTGGCTCGAGGTGAATTATTTTTTATCTGAGTGGAGATAGGAGAATGAGTAAGAGGCAAGCAGGTAAATGTGTGCGGAGTGGAGGGGCGGATCGCGGCTGTCAGAGTCAGGCAGTGTCAGTCAGGAGAGAGAGACCGAGTCCCGCGGCACACCTAAAGGGGTTGTAAAGGTTCATTTTTTTTCCTAAATAGCTTCCTTTACCTTAGTGCAGTCCTCCTTTACGTATCTCATCCTTCGATTTTGCTTTTAAATGTCCTTATTTCTTCTAAGAAATCCTCACTTCCTGTTCTGTCTAACTCCACACAGTAATGTGAGGCTTTCTCCCTGGTGTGGAGTGTCGTGCTTGCCCCCTCCCTTGGACTACAGGAGTGTCAGGACGCTCTCTATGTTGCAGATAGAGAAAGGAGCTGTGTGTTAGTGGGTGTTTTGACTCTCCTGTAGTCCAAGGGAGGGGGCGAGCATGACACTCCACACCAGGGAGAAAGCCTTTCATTACTGTGTGGAGTTACAGACAGAAGAACAGGAAGTGAGGATTTCTCAGAAGAAATAAGGACATTTAAAAGCAAAATCGACGGATGAGGTAAGTGAAGGAGGACTGCACTAAGGTAAAGGAAGCTATTTAGGATTTTTTTTTTTTACCTTTACAACCCCTTTAAATTAGCCTTACCTTGCCCGGAATCACGCTGCTCAGCTGAGCTCAGGCCTTCTTAATCCACCACACGTACAGTCAGTCGGACTCAGACAGTCCACAGTACAGTGAGCCGGGAAACCGAAAGTGACTACACTGTGCTGCAAAAATAACAGCCCACCGTACTCTGGTTCCCACCAATAAATTAAAGCACAGGAGGCCAGAGACAAATGACTGAAGAGTGGGAGTGTTTGCGGGCACATTGCTTGCACCCGAACACCCGCTAAACATGGGCAAATCAGCTTCCCAGCTTGCAACCAGCTGATTGGAAGCTGGGAAGCTTCTCATAGACTGCTATGTGTCTGGCGCCTGGACACTCTTAAAGTGACCACTTTTTTTGTGAATAGCTTGGGGGGGCAGTGCCCGTGTTCCCCTATGCCCCCTATGGACGTGCCGCCACTGTTTAGCATTACTATTGGGCACTAAGTGTAGGGGCCTGCTCCTGTTGAATAGGCGCTACTTTAAATTTAGTGGGACCTGAGCTGTTATTTGGCTCAGACTAGTGTGATTAATGGCAAATTTAGCCTCTGTTCCAGCCAGGGCTGTGATGGGAGTTCCACCATTGTTCGCCTGGGGGTGTCATTACCACCCCAGGCCAATGGTGGCAGCAGCAAGGTCAAGGTGTATTGGGTGTTCCCCTCAGCAGCGAATCAGTGGGAGTGTTTGCCCCGCTGTGCATGCTGGGGAGGGGTACTTAAAGGACAGACACCATTGGCGGGGGTGGTTGTTCGCGCCTCGTGGCCCACCTGGCCTGAGGTGCGTGTCCTGAATCCTGACTCCGGGACCACGTTGGCCTGGGGTCGCGGCTTCGCCTGGTAGGGGCCTGCTTTTCCGAAGAGGTGATCCTGTGCTGTCCGGGAGGAAGTCACTTGATGAAGGAAGCCAGGGGAGGACCTATCCTGAAGAGGGCCATGCAAGAGGCTGGTATCTTGGGAGCAGGCCTGGAAACTTCATTGAAGGATGGACTATACACTGAGAGGCTTGACGGTGATCGCCTGTCGGATCTAAGTACTACAAAAGTTAATCTGGAGAGATCCGGGTGCTGAATCCTGTGGCAGGGGATTCCGGACCAACAGTGTCTCCTCATAAAGGAAGGTATGTGGCAGAGACTGTACTTTATTCTGTGCGCCATCCCGGCTGCTAGGCTAGTGAGAGGGACCTATCCGGGTGAGCAATACCCACACTGGCTAGAGTGGCGACGACAACTGTTTGCTGGAAGCAGTAATGTTTCCTATTTGTGATTATGCACCTGAACCTACCTACCCTTACACCCCTTTACTTCTTTTCTACTAAAGTTCTGCAAATAAATCCCAGAAAAGGAAGTGCAATGTGTTGACATTGAAATTCTTCAAACTCTCTTTTCACCCTGGACAGCGAGAAGATAGAGGTAACGTGCCACCCAAAAATACTCAGCAGCTCGTTTGGGGGTAGTGCTACACGTTCGGGCTCGTCCGGGATTAGCTGTTACCTCTAGCAACAGAATTGGAAAGTCATTTCGCTATTGAGAGTCTGAACTTGTCGGGGTGTTGAACTGTGTTCGCGAAAGAAAGAGTTAAGGTCAGGTTACTTGGCGGAGACGTCGGCTACACGTGGAGCGACGTGCCAAGAAAAGAACCAGAAGGGGGAGGAGTTCCCACCTCCTGCGTGAGACGCAAGTGTGTCTGGCGCAGAAAGGACTTGATTGCTAGATCGGAAAGTGAGGATCACAGAGCAGTCATGTTGGTCTATTCCATGGGTGCTCAACCTGTGGCTCTCCAGCTGTTGCAGAACTTCAAGTCCCATCATGCCTCTGCCTTTGGGAGTCATGCTTGTAACAGTCAGTAGCTTGCAATGCCTCATGGGAATTGTAGTTCTGAAACAGCTGGAGAGCCACAGGTTGAGCACCCATGGACTCTATTCGATACCTCCAATGGGCCCGAGGCCTTTGATGTTCCAGGCTGGAGCTAGTGTGAGTTCTGCACCGGCAGGAGCACTATTGACGGATACAGGCATCTGGATGAAGCCGCAGGGACGTTTCGTGCTGTATACCAGCGGCAACGTGGAAGCGCTTGGTATGTCGTGCCCAAAATGCAAAGAATTGGCAGTCCAGCTCCGACCCTTCGGCCGATGCTTCCAGTGTGGGGAGTACTTGTTTGGAGTGAATCAGCCCACCAGATCGCCACGCGCCTATCGAGTGGACTGGGTTACAGGCGCTGTCACTTTGGAAGAAGCTACTTCCTGGCCTACGTCCAGCTCTACACCTGTCGTGCCTGCTACAGTTAGTGACATCAACAGTGATGTCGCTATAGCAAATGTTCCTGAGCCACCAGCAGATGTTGTTCCTGAAAATGTTTGCACGGCAGTTGTTCCTACCATACCCGCCAGGAAGAAGGTGGGCTACATGAAGGCTTCTTGCGGTCGAGGCCTACCCCAGTGTCTACCAGGACCAGACTCCGAGAAAGAGGTTGCCCTTGCCCTTAGGACAGGAATTGGTAAGGAGGCTGGGGATAAAGTGACAAAGATTGTGCGCACATGTTTACCTGCTGAAGAGTACGCGGACTCTGATCTGGACTCTTTGTTAGATGTTGGTGATGACCACTGGTTTGAACCAGAGTTCCCCGAGCTAACGTGGGACAAAAGATTTGGACCTGCCTCTACTCATAGTTCAGGGAAGTGTTCTCCTATGGACTCTGGGGAGACAATACCTCGGGCGGAAACCCCGGGTGTGAACCTTGAAGTTGTCGTGGATGCAGGAATTGTTTCTTCCAGAGAAGATGCGCCTCCAGCTTTGACGCCTCTTCTAAAAAGATCTCCGGAGGCATGTATGATGTCGGGACTGGGACTTTCCCGCACCCTGCCCAAACTCGCCCGCTTGCAAAGGGTATTGATGAAAAGGGTAGCTCTTGATTATGGATGTGAGTTTTTTTATGTGCCAGAAGCAATCATGGAGAAGATCGAAGCAAATCGTGAAAAATTGTATGAAGAAGCCATATGGGACTATTTAAAAGTGCCTAAGACGTCTCGGAACCTGGACTTTTCTTTTATCATGGCTCACCGTTTTGAAGGATGTCGGCTATCCTGGAGTTATGGCCAACACATTTACTCTGATCGGGCGGTCATCCAAAGGCCTGGCATGGATGGACAAAGTATATTTTATTACCACCCTTGACGATAAAGAAAGACTCCTAACCCTGCCGGATCCCCGGTTTATTTGTGAAGGACTGGCAGGACCTGTTTGGAGTTTTCCTTTCTTTAAAAAGAAGTTCTATGAAGGAGCTACATTTTTTCCTTTTTTCTCTTCACTTGCTGAGAATTTTGAACTTGGGGGAGGAACTCGTCAGTTAGGACAGGGCCTCTGAGGACTCCGAGATCAAGAACTTGTGTTGCCCAAGGATTTGTGCAACCCTTTGAATTGTGATTTCTGACACTAGGCGGCAGTGGTCAATAATGCTAGGGAAGGACTTTTTAAGCCTAGCTATTGTTCTTTAGAAGGAAAAAGGAAAGTTCCACCTTCACGAAGGTGCAGCTTTGCTCTGCCATAAAAATGTACATAATATTAGGAGTAGGATTATTGTGTGTGTTGTTTTTCTGTTTTCTTTTAGGTCAGTTGATCTTCTATCAAGACTGCTGGATAATGGGCGGGTTAGATATACAGGAATGGAAATGGAAATTTGTTATTTGTCATAATGTGCTAATGTACAGTATACTGTGGGCCAGATTCCACATTTACGTTACACCGCTGCAAATTTTACGGGCAAGTGCTTGATTCACAAAGCACTTGCCTGTAAAGTTGCGGCGGCGTAGCGTAAATACGCTCGCCGCAAGCCTGCCTAATTCAAATGGGGCGTGTATCATTTAAATTAGGCGCGTTCCCGCGCCGAACGTACTGCGCATGCTCCGTCCCTAAAATTTCCCGACGTGCATTGCGCTAAATGACGCCGCAAGGACGTCATTGGTTTCGACGTTAACGTAAATGGCGTCCAGCTGCCATTCACGGACGACTTACACAAACGACGTTAAATTTCAAATTTTGACGCGGGAACAACGGCCATACTTAACATTGGCTAGACCACCTAGAGGGCAGCTTTATCTTTATGCCGCATATCTCTTACGGAAACGGCGTAAATTTACTGCGACGGGCAAGCGTACATTCGTGAATCGGCGTAACGGCTCATTTGCATATTCTACGCCGACCGCAATGGAATCGCCACCTAGCGGCCAGCCTAGAATTGCAGCCTAAGATCCGACGGTGTAAGTCACTTACACTTGTCGGATCTTAGGGAGATCTATGCGTAACCTGGTTCTATGAATCAGGCGCATAGATACGACCGTCGGATCTCAGAGATACGACGGCGTATCAGGAGATACGCCGTTGTATCTCTTTTCTGAATCTGGCCCTGTGTTCCTATTTTCTTCTTTTCTCCTTCCCATCCAATTTTAAGGTTCAGGTGTTGGCGCTCAGGCTTGAGACACCCTTGTTCTTTTTGTAGTGGGGGGAGTATGTAGCAGCCTGCTCCTGTTGAACAGGCGCTGTTTTAAATTTTGTGGGGTCTGAGTTGTTATTTGGCTCAGACTAGTGTGATTAATGGCAAATTCAGCCTCTGTTTCAGCCAGGGCTGTGCTGGGAGGTCCACCGTTGTTCGCCTGGGGGTGTCATTACCACCCCAGGCCAAGGGTGGCAGCAGCAAGGTCAAGGTGTATTGGGTGTTCCCCTCAGCAGTGAATCAGTGGGAGTGGTCACCCCGCTGTGCATGCTGGGGAGGGACAGATGCAATTGGTGGGTATGGTTGTTCGCGCCTCGTGGCCCACCTGACCTGATGTGCGTGTCCTGAATCCTGACTCCGGGACCACGTTGGTCCGGGGTCGCGGCTTTGCCTGGTAGGCCCAGTAGTCACACTGGGGCCTGCTTTTCTAAAGAGGTGATCCTGTGCTGTCCGTCCTCTGGAGGAAGCCACTTGCTGAATCCTGTGGCAGGGGATTCCAGACCAACAGTGGCTCCTCATAAAGGAAGGTCTGTGGCAGAGACTGTACTTTATTACGTGTGCCATCCCGGCTGCTAGGCCAGTGAGAGGGACCTATTCGGGTGAGAAATACCCACTCTGGCTATAGTGGCGACGAGAACTGTTTGCTGGAAGCAGGAGTGTTTCCGATTTGTGATTATGCACCTGAACCTACCTACCCTTCCACCTCTTTACTTCTTTTCTACTAAAGTTCTGCAAATAAATCCCAGAAAAGGAAGTGCATTGTGTGGATATTGAAATTATCCAAACTCTCTTTTCACCCTGGACAGTGAGAAGATAGAGGTAACGTGCCACCCAGAAATAATTAGCAACAATCTTTTTTTTTTTTTTTTTTTTTTTGTCGCTACTCTGTTGATCTTTTCAATACTCTGTACCTTATGATACAGTTATGTCTTACCTGTTTATATAACCCAATATAAATACAATTTTGCAAAAAAAAGAAATAATTAGCAGCTCCTTCGGGGGGTAGTGCTACACGAGCATTACTTTCAGTGATTTCATTTAATATTGTATGTTTGTACACTCAACCTGGTGTGCCAGAGGGGCTGAGTTTCATAAATTGCTAAAAACACTACCTATATTAGAAGACAACAAAACAGAATGACAAAAGATAAACCACTGGCAATGCAAGAGACCACTATGATGAAAGAGCTTTTTTGGTGTAAATAAGTTGCAATACCCATATTCATTTGAGTTCAATGCATAAAAAGTCAGCAGATTGTAAACAATTCTGATACTTTATCTACTTTCTCCTTAAAATCGTTACTTGTTATGAGCCACTGATACCATACACTACTTTAATGTGTATAATACCCAGTTATGTAGAGACTCACCCCTAATGTCTCTGTGCTTCTGCTACTATGCATTTCCTAGTTCAGCTGGGCTTTATCCAAACTGTCCAAGGAGTTGTTTTGGCAATGCTAGGTTTCCCTAGGACTACACAGCAAACATTTCTACAATAGGATGTGCTAGATATATTGCTGGCAGGAGTTATGGAGTTATGGCCAACCAGTTCCTAACGGGTGTAAGTCAATGGCCTGGCTGTACAATTATTCAATATATGGAAACTTGACCTGAACTTCTACAGTGTGTTTTTTTTTTTTTTTTTTACTTTGGTTACTTCCTTACTTTGGAGAAACCTATGCTCAACTAAGGCACTATACTTCTTTATAGAAGCTGTGCAATGGTGGATGTGTTAGCCACCATTGAAATCTGCATCATGCTCTGTCAGGTTGTGTTAATGAAAAATTCAAAAAGTGATTAAGATGACTGGTGCCTTACTTGTGTTACTAGAACACAGGAGGTAAGGTTCTGGAAGTGTTTGCTGTGGCCTGTTGGGAACAGTTATTTTAAACAAGAGATTACTGCTTTTCTGACATTAAAATTGTCATTCCATATCAAAATTTCAAACCACCAATGCATTTGCTATGCCTAGCAAGTTTGATAAAATTTGGTACGTTTTAGGGGATGGGTTTGGAAAGATTTGTTTGAGGTTTAAATGCCCTAATTTGTGCCACTGGGAGGCAATGGGAGGGTTTCTGTGAATCCAGAGATTGATGTTATGGTGTGAATCCAGCAGGCGGGCGCCTATTATGGGGAACTAATCAGAACGTGTGCGTATATACTCTGTGTGTGTGTATATATGTATGTGTGTGTGTTGTTGTTGTTGTTTTTTTGCAAACTGATGTAATTCATGTGTGTATGTGATAATTAAAGAATATTCATTCTAATATTAGCTCCTGCTTTAAGTTATTATTCTTCCCACTGGCCTCACTTGGTTTGTTTGATAAAACTTTGATTAAAAGGCTGGCAGCAATTTATGGCTTCGCTGTATCCCTGTGGAAAGCCAGTATTATGAATACTAGGGAAATATCAAGTGTTGGGGCAAGAGGTCACGTACTGAGGTAGGAAGGTTGTAAGCTCAGGAGAACCATATGTGTTCTAGATTCATCACATTCACTATATGAAACTACTGAAATATACAGATGTGGCAAAAAAAGTTGCTGACTGAAGGCTTCCCTTGAAGGCACATCTGTAACTTGATGTCAAATATTTTACTCTATTTGCATTTAAAGAAGAAAAACACCTATCATACTAAAGGGGATTCAAATATGTCATATTAAGTTGTGTGTACTTTTTTTTTCTAAATGTGGTATGTATAATACCTAGACTGTAGGTTACAAATTAATTGTAAATTACTTATAAACAGGCAAAGGTTTCCTATCTAGCTTCTGAATTGCATCTACAATAATTAGCTTGCTGATCTGCAACTCACAGAAATGCAACTTTGTCTGAGAATAGGTTAAAGTTTTTGTTACCTCAACATATCATATTCCTGGTATGTGCCTGCTGTACCATGTACTTGTATGAAAAAGTATCCTGATCTCTTTGTATTGCTTCCTTTGTGTAAAATCCCTGGTGTTCCTGCCAGTCTCTCTGCTTTCCTATTAAAAACTGACCACACTAAGAAGGAGAACACAGCATGGTCAGTTCTCTAGCTATGCTGGAAACTCAGCCTGCTCTCCTCCAGTGATCAGACTTGTCCTATCCTTTGCCCCAACCCTGCACAGCTATTCACTGCTCATACTGTCTTGTGGGTCCCAAGTCCTGCTTTATAGAAGCCATTGTTTAAATACACTGCACATCAGATGGCCAAAAAGCAATTTGGAATAAATTAGTCTACTATATTAGACTACATTTGCAATATACACCAGCAGTGCTGTATTTGGCCTATGAGGTATAAAGTGATGATTTACATGCCTCTGCTCACTGTCCTCAAATGAGAAGAAATGTCTCTTATTTTTGGGATATGTGATGGAATGAGACTTCTGTTTTAAGAATGCTTTACTGTGTTAACCGCTTGCTGACCAGCCGCCATCATTATTAGGGATCGGGTGTTCGCCTGTTTGCAGAACAGCTAACAATTTGCGGTAAATTCGAAAGCCACGGAGCACCGTTTAAAAGTCTATGGGAGATTAACATGAAAAATCAAAAGTGCTAATTTTAAGGGCTTGTATGCATGGTATTGTCATAAAAAGTGTTTGGGGACCTGGGTCCGAGCACGCAAACCTGGCAGACTGCAGGAAAAGAGGGGGGGGGGGCGAGAGAGTGCCCCCCCCCTCTTGAACCATACCAGACCACATGCCCTCAACATGGGGAGGATGTCTATTATCGGAATCTGGAAGCCCCCTTTAACAAAGGGGACCCCCAGATGCCGGCCCCCCTTGTGTGAATTGGTAACGTGGTACATCGTACCCCTACCATTTCACCCAAAAAAGTGACAAAAAAGGTAAAAAAACATTCCAAAAACATTCTAAAAAAAAAATCCAGCACTGTAATTCTTCTATGACCCCATAGTTAGTCGGGTTGAAAAAAAGAAACAAGTCCATCTAGTTCAACCATAAAAATAAATAAAATAAAAAATATCATACAATCCCATATACCTATTTCTTTACCCACAGTTGATCCAAAGGAAGGCAAAAAAATTTTGCTACAGAAGGGGAAAAAAATCAACTTTACCTATAAATGTTAGTACCCAGTTATATTATGTACATTTAGGAAATAATCCAGGCCTCTCTTAAAGCAATCTACTGAGCTGGCCAGAACCACCTCTGCAGGGAATCTATTCCACATTTTCACAGCTGTTACTGTGAAGAAATCTTTCCGTATGTGGAGATGAAATCTTTTTTCCTCTAGACGTAAAGAGGGCCCCCTTGTCCTTTGTGTTTACCGTAAAGTGAATAACTCACTATATGGTCCCTTTTATATTTGTACATGTTGATCCTATCCCCCCTTACTCTCTTCTTCTCAAGAGTGAATAAATTCAGTTCCTCTAAGCTATCCTCATAGCTGAAGCTCCTCCAGTTCCCCGATATCCTTTTTTGAGAACTGGTGCCCAAAACCGAACTGCATATTCCAGATGAGGTCTTGCTAATGTTTTGAACAGGGTCAAAATTATATCTCTCTCTCTGGAGTCCATACCTCTCTTAATACAAGAAAGGACTTTGGAATGTAAGGATAAATAGGTGTAAAGTACTGTGAATAGATCAATAGCTAAGTGATATGCTGCTCCCCAAAATTTAGTTAACTGAAATCAATGGTAGATAGTGCAATACAGGGGGCGCTACAATATTAATAACTCACTAGTTTAAACAAAAATGATAAAGAAATAATAAATATATTGTAATAGTGAGGGTCCCGGTCACCATAAAAACGCAGCAAAAACGGACACAGAGTCTGCATGTCAGTGGACTGCAGAACTTCACAGCATAACTTTAAAATGGAGAAAACTGTTTTGGCAGCTTTCTCCGGGTTTTGCTAAGTTTGAATGGGGCTGTGTGGTTTGGAGATCCTGCAGAGACTTGGGCGGGATGCATAGTTGCCAACATTTGAAAAAAAATTCCAGGGACACTTTGCAGCACAGCTATTAAGCTCCCGAACCAAGTCGCGAACATGCCGCCGCGCTCGCAACCAATGGCTCTGCATCTTAAAGGGGACATACCTGGACGCCCATGTGCGCAGCCGTGCCTTTCTGTCGCCGTACATCATCGTGCGGCGGTTGGCAAGCCGCTACACAACTCTACACTTCCTTTATACAATTCTACAAATATACTTATAAGTGCAATGGTAAAACCTATAAAATAATATCCAGTGCAAATCAACCAATGTATTGCAATATAGTAGTGATGGTGTCACCCCCCTCTGCAAAAATATTTTAAGAAATTGCAGAGCTTCAATGTGCAAATAATTGTGAAACCCCCTACATACAATAATAACAGAGATGCAAATCAATACGTGTTTTAGGACATAGTAGTGATGGTGTCACCCTCTCTGCAGAAGGTAGGACTTATTGCAGAGCTGCAATGTGCAAAATCATAATAAAATGTACAATTGATGTACATATTTTATTAGGATTATATATAGCGGGGTTTCACCACTATTTGCACATTGCAGCTCTGCAATGTTTTCTACCATTTGCAGAGGGGGTGACACCATCACTACTATATTGCAATACATTGATTGATTTGCACTGGATATTCATTTATAGGTTTTACCATTACACTTATAAGTCCATTTGTACAATTTTATAGATGAAGTGTTGAGCAGTGCTGCATTTTTTTGCTTTTTATTGATTCGTGTTAGATGAGTGAACTAGCTGACAAGATTCTCTTATTGCTTTTGAGTTTTTTTTTTTGGGTTGTATGGTTGTTTTACTTGATTTGTTATTTCCTCTGTATACTGGTAACCACTGGCCCAGCATATTGGTGGTCAGTGTGTCCCCTCTGTATGCTGGTGGTCAGTGTGCCCCATGTATGCTGGTGCTACGTGCAGGAGGATTCTACGTGCAGGGTCCAGGAGGATGCTATGTGCAGAGTGCAGGATTCAGGGGGATGCTATGCACAGAGTGCAATGCTCAGGTGCCTGCTATGCACAGAGTGCAAGGCTCAGGCGCCTGCTATGCACAGAGTGCAAGGCTCAGGCGTGCGTTGTACAGAGCGCAAGGCTCAGGAGTGCGTTGTACAGAGTGCAGGGCTCAGGAGTGCGTTGTACAGAGTGCAGGGCTCAGGAGTGCGTTTTACAGAGTGCAGGGCTCAGGAATTAGTTAAACTGCAAAGATCCCAATTAATTAAACATAGCACACTTATCTTCTAAAATCTTGATTAGCAGCATACAGGAGCCGAGGCAAGAATGGCCGCATCAGATGGATCCCCCACAGAAAATATTGCAGCAATATTTTGCTAAAAATACATTAAATGCATTATTAGCTGACACAAACACAACATAACTTACAACATTTCTGCTACCCCCTCCACAGATTAATGATTATTCAGCCTAGATTCGCATTGAAGCGATTTGGCTGCACCAGTCCTAAAAGTAGTTTCTTTACTTTTGCCGACTTCGGGGTGCAATTTCCATAGACATCTGTGCCGCAACCCACACAGATGTCTCTGAAATCGCCTCTGAAGTTGGGACTGACCTATGGGAGAGAAATCGTGTGAGTTCAGCTGAACGTGCACATTTTAATTCCTCCTGTCAGTGTAAACCTGGGCTCAATATCCATTGAAAAATGGTTTTAAAAATTCTGAATAAATAAACAAATAAAAAATAGAAATCTAGTGAAATGATTAAGGCTGGGTATACACTGGTGTGATGTGAGAAAGCCTGCGAATCCTGTGCGGGTTCCCGAATCGCACCAGACAGTTCATACTGACATCTGCGAACCGCTGCGAGTGTCAATAGAAAGCCAATGATACCCCCAGATCGGTTCTCAGATTGTTGTGTAAACTGTAAAATGGTGCAGGAATCGGATCGCATGGGTGTTTACACCCAGAAGTGTCACACCCATGAGATCTGATTTCAGTGAGGACCAAAAAAAAGAGTCCTGCACCATTCTGGTGTAAATGTGATTTCAGGCATACAGTTTGAATGGCTGAATTTGCATCGCACAGACATTGCATATGATGTGCACAGCAATGCGATGCAAATCACATGCGATGTCTGTGATCGCACACGTGTGAGCCCAGCGAGGAGGTTATTATAGGTGAGGGAATAGGATTGATCTGGAGTTATGAATACAATTGGACTATTGCTCAGATTCCTATAATGACAGATTTAAGCTATGGGTGATAGAACATGGGACACATTAACCAGATCAGTCAGTGAAAGGGTTACATACTAAGTCAGCATGGAGGACACCTCAGTAACCCACAGCATAGAGGTCCAATTCAGTTCAGTCAAAACACGCGCCGGCTCACCTGGCAGTGCACACCAGACAGTGCCTGTGCTGCTGAGGCCGCCGTACTTGAGCTGACTGGACCGCCGCGTTATCTGCGGGGGAGATATGCGGGCGGGCGGCTGATGTGTGAGTCGTCTCGGCTGAGCTCGTCACGAGACCCGGCTGAGGTGGGGGGGAGACTCCAGGCGCATGCATGCGCCCAGGCCTGGATTTACTCCCTCTGCCGCCCCAAGGCCGGGTTCTCCAATGCCACCACCGCAGGGGGCGGAGCTAGTTAAAGCATGCACAGCGCACCAAAACATTTGTATTGGTGCGGGGTGCACCAGTATTACACACACAGAGCCAATTCAATTGCTTTGATGATGGCTTGGTTTACAGTCAATAAGGAGTAATAGCAATAATAGCTGCCCAAGGGTGATTTCTGAAGCTTGTAAATGGAGCTTAAGAACTAGCTGAAGCTGACCTTGGCTTCTGTCAAATGGTCCTGCTGGAAATCCTCTTTTGATCAGCGGGCTGCAGCGCTTATCATTGTATTCTGATCCGTGGAGGAGTCCTGCTGTCAGAGTACAATAGCACAGAGTGGAGAGGGGGGTTTCTGAATCCACCTTGTTTTTGTGCATGCAGGGATCTATTCGTTTTTTCTTCCAGCAGGCTGAGCAAAAAAAACTAATAGTGTGTACCCAGCTTTAGACAATGTGTCAGGGAAAACATTTGTCATTCTTAGTGCTCCTCCACATGAACAGTAAAGGTGAGCATACACTTTACAATCTGATTGTGCAGAAATTGTACAATCTCGCTTCAATTTACCAAAAACTTTGTAATATGAGGACAAACCTAAACAATTCATTATCCAATTGGTAGTATCCAATCAGGCAGGCCCTTGTACTACATAGTTGGTGGTAGATCCAAAAAATACTATACAATCAGATTGTATAGTGAATGGTAAGCGGGCCATAGATGGATTTTTTTTGATTAGTTAGTGTCTGATTGAAAAAAACTGAGCAGATCCCCTCATCCACACAAGCAAGGTGGATGAAGGAATCCTCTCCACAGAGACATTGCATTGTGATGGTGGTTAGAATACATTGATTAGCGCTGCAGATCAAAGGAAACATTTCCAACAAGCTGGTTTGAGAGAAAATGATCGTATTATAGTAACTTCTCTTTAGCAGGAATGGCCATAGATGGATTGAAACTCATCCAGTCCTTGGTGAACCAGCTGAATTTCCATTCATGTCCAGACTTAGTAGCTCCTGTGTAAAATCTCTGTTGTTTTCTGATGCCTGGGCAGCTGGGGAACCCACTAAGCCTCCATGCACATGAGTTGTTTAGGCCCATTCAGACATGTGTGCCCATGTGCAGGGCTCTCTTGTGCATTGTGTGCCCCCTGTGCCAGTGTTCTATTCATTTCTTTTGGGACCCAAACCTGCATGTCATATTAGAATAGAGGATATGTGAATGCAACCTCATGTCCCAGTAGAAATGAATGGGGTGCTGGCACAGGGATGCACACAATGCTCATGCATCCCCATGCTGATAAGATAGCCCTGCATCTTAAGAAGTCCTTAATAAAAAAAGAATCAGAAAGAACAGTTGTCTTCACAGCTAGAACTGTGTAATCATGCCTGAAAGGTTACCTGTTAGCTGAGTAGTGGAAGCCTCAGCAGCACAGAGACGCCACTAACTTTGCAGTAGGACTGGAGAGGAGGGGACCCGAGGGAAAGAGCACAGGAGGGGAGGGGTCACCTCCACATTGTTCAGAGAAGGGAGGAAATCAACAGGAGGCTAGGGGGCAGAGCTGGTGATGTCACACAGACAGCGCCGCCCACCATCCGAATTAGCCAATCGGACGACAGACACCAGCAGGCCAGCTCTGACTGTTTTACAACTCTGGAAGCCGCACCTGCTTTCCCCACTAGCCGGGACAAGTCCCGGCAGGCTAAATTAGCCGGGACTAGGTCCCAAATGATGGGACTGTCCCTTTAAAAACGGGACAGTTGGCAAGTATGGGGATGGCATCTCCGGCCCTGTGTCCAGGTCTTGGGAATAGCCAGCAGGTTGGGTGCTCAGGTGAAAACAGCCAATATAATCAGGTACTGGTGAGAACAGAGTGGAGAGGAAGGTGGAGTGTGTGCAGCTGGCTGCTGGTTCAACACAGTGTGTGTGGAAAGCTGTCTGCCCTGGAAGACTACATCCCTGGTGTGGGGGGACTTTGTGCCTGATGGGCTGGGAAGGCTGGTAGACCTGAGGTGGCTAGCGAGTCCAAGGGGGCTGGAGGAAGTCTGGAAGTCTGGGAGACAGTAAGCTGGAGAATCCTGTTGAGGCCAGGAGTGGGCCAGGTATAGCAGGTACTGCAAGGCTGAGTGAGCCTGGGAGCCAGGAGGCTTGGTATTTTTCTTTCTATGAACATTACTGGAGAAGAACCCCTGCATGGGAATCCTGTGTGTGAACTGTTTATTTTTGCCTTTTAAATAAAAATGGGCAGCCATGCCCTCAAACCTAACATCTGACTGCTGTGGACTCGCTGAAAAATGCATTTACCATTGAGTTAACAACCCCCAATGTTTACAGTGGTGGATTCAGCGGGCAATCTAGACGGTGGAATCCGGGTCCTTGCTCCAGTGGTGAGTCCCAGCAGGAACTACTGCTAGCTGTGTGTGGCAGCCAGGCGAACTGCATTGTGCATATGTTTATTTTTGGACTGTGTGGCATACAGGTGGTGCACCTGTGAGATTTTTTTTCCTTTTTCCTGCTGTGAACTGTGTAACAAGCTGCTGTGCATGCGACTGCAAGGATGAGGCAGTCAAAATGCAAGAAGTTCATGTCAAAGCAAGTTAAAGGGGAAGTGAGCTCAGCGTGGCCTGAGAAGATGTCTCCACCTAGGAGGGTCAGTCAAAAGGGGCCAGTGGTGTATGAGACTGTGAATGAGTGGTTCAAGTGGAACCAGACTAAAGAGTCGGATGCGGTGCAAAAGGCTGAGATAGTGGCCTCTGATTACATGCAACCCATGCTACCTACAGAGGAGGTTGGAGACTTCCTAGAAAAATTTGAAAAAGTCGCTGTAAGGAGGAAATGGCCTAGAGATCGGTGGCCAAAGTTGCTGCAAACCTTATTACGGGTAGAGTACTGATCGGTTTACCATTTGATGGACGGTGACCAGGATGACTACCGCCAGTTTAAAGAGGAAATCCTTCTTGGAGGAGAGTTCCATCGCATCATGGGCCGCCATCAATGCTCCAGCAAAGGGAGGTCATCACCCATAGCAACGGGAGAGGCGTCCCTGCGACAGCAAAGCACCAATCAAGCAATGGCTCAGGAGAGCATGAGTGTACATCGGTGTAGCCAACCATCGTTGGAGTGCTGGTCTGCTGTTAATCCTAGCAACAGGGATCCTGTGTTACATGCAGGGGGTGTTGGGTCTGGAAAGGCTGCAGTGTTTCTCCATGACCATATGAAAGATTCAGCCTATGGAGACACCGCAGATAAGAGACAACACACTCAAATGAAGGCTATGACAATGGCTACAGGAAGTGGTAAGACTGTTGCAGTTTATGGGACAGAACCCAAAAAAGTGAAAGTGTGTTCAGCGGGGAGATCCGCAGTACAGGTGGACTTGCTACAGTGTGCTACCCAGAGTAGGGGGGAGGCACAGGGTAAAGCCCAACTGTCAGCAGGACTAAAGATGATAAAGGACATGGGGACTCTGTATGTACCTGGTGGAATCCAGCAGAGTGCTGGAAGAGCTGGACTAAGGGTGACCAAAGAAATCCGTATACCATGTTCCCTAGTGACAGAGACAGGTACTGTGGGGTTGCCCAGGGAAACCTCCCAAGAGCCGACAGTGTTGGAGCGGAGGGTTTCCCAGGTCAGCTGTAGAGCTTCTCTAGTGGTTAAGGGTTCATTCACAATAGCTACAGCTATATCTAAGGGTCATGATGATCTTCTAAAGATTGAGAAATGTGTTTCTGGAAATGTCATATTTGAGAATAATATTGGTCATATGTTTACTAAAAAGGATGGGAGTAGGATGTCTTCCGTGACCACCAGAGGCAGAGCTGCAGGGTTGTCCATGGAAACCTCCCTGGATCTCCCTGTGTTGGAACTGGAGGTTGTCCAGGACCGCTCTGGTACTACTCTGGGGGAACAAGGAGGGACTGCACCACACAATGAGAGTGTGTGGGGCAGACCACCCGCCTGGTGTGTGACAAATTTGGTGAAAAATGTATTCATACTGTAAAAGCTAGTAGTGTAAAGCAGGATGTGCTGGTAGCGCCACCAGAACAATCTGGTCAAAATGGGGTATTGCACCCTGTGGTTTGCGACGAAGCATCGTCCCAATGTGACATAAGTGAAACTGTGCTTGTACAATGTGATGCGTATAGCGATGACAAATGTACTGTATTGGGTAATGAGACCCAGGTTCCTTTGGTGCCTCTTGGAACGGGGGGTGCAGCGCTGCAGAATGCCTGTCAGGGAAGTACCACTGACTGGGACAGCTGGGCTAAACAATTGCTAGCCATGCTGGATAAGGCTAGGTTGGGTAACACAGATGTGGACATAACACCTGCTATGCCCAACAGAGGGACTACAGGCTGGCCTGTGACCAAGGGCATGTTGGCCCCTGCAGAGATTGATCCCCTCCAGTCAGAAGGACCGGTTAAGGGCGCATGCATGGCAGTTGTGTTATCCGCAGCTCAACCGCTGGATAATAGTGAGTGCAAAAATGGCAATGTAACTTATGACCTGCAGCGGCTCCCTGATGCTGTGACAGAAGGGATAAATGTGATATGTACGTCTGACGGCGCTCCAGTTGAGCACCAGGCTGTGAAGACCGATACCGTCAGTGAGGTGGAGGTCGCTATAAATGTTTCTACATTTCCAGCTTCAGTGGATGAGCCCCTCCACGTCATTGATAATGGAAAAGTCCCTAGAAAGGTCTTGTATGTAGACGTGGGTCGCATTAAGTTGACTAATGTATTGTTGAAAATGCTTGTAGTCCAAAAAGGCAATTTGCTGTACACTTGGGTGTCTCCACCGCGGTCGGACGAGGTGGTGCTGCGTAGTACCAGTAGGTGGAGCCAAGTAGTACAGGCTATGTTTGGTGTTAATCACAAGAGAAACTGGTTGGTACCATATTTGTTAGCAGTGTGGCAGATGGTCTCAAGGTTCTCTGAGAGGGTGCTTCCAGTTACCGGTTTGGATGGAAGGCGCTTAGGAGAACGCTTGAAAACATCAGAAGTCTCTCCGCCTGATGCGGTGACTAGGGAAATTTCTGCTGATGCAGTCCAAAGTGCGGCTGAGCGGTGGTTAGTAGAGGGCATGGACACTGCCTCACCCGCTAGACTTCACATGAAGGAAGGGACCGAAATGGACGTGGCAATAGCAGAGATTTTTCCTGTCAGTCGCACCAAGGTACAAATTAAAGTACCCGGAGACACTGTGGGAGAAGCTGATGAAGGAATTGGTTTCTGTAGCAAGGTAATGCACACACCAGTTGGCATTGTCGCCGTAAGGAATGATTTGGGCTTGGGTCAGTGTAATTTGTTAGGACAGCCACCCATGGAGCGTTGGACAGCATGTGAGGCGGAGCTTGGTGATCGTTCCGTGGAGCATAGTCACTTGCCTATGTGTGGTCTCTCCTCAAGGTTGGGTCCTAACAAATTATGAAAAAAGCAGTGAGGGTATCGGAAGTAGGGATCTCAAAATTGGTGATCTGCTAATGGTCGGTACTGCTATCGAGGGTTTAATTGCCATAAATAACCTCAGACAAGTTGTTAAACCAAAAAAACCTGTTGTAATGGGAAAATCTGGTGTCACTGAGAGAAAGGGTGGTTCCCCATCAGGAAAAGTATTAGGAACAGGTTCCCTATATCAAGGAAGTGAGGGTATCAGGAAAGGCAGTGTTCCCATGAGAAAAGCAAATAAGCCCAGGAACCCCAGAAGAGGGAGAAAGCGTAGGATAGAAAAAAGTGGGATCCCAAGGAGAGTCAGGGTAGGACTTACCTGGAAGCGCACCCGAAAAAAGGGTTGGACCTACGCGGCTGACAGCCGGCACAGAGGTGTCCCAACCCTAATGACGTGTGCTGGTGTTCCGCCCCCTTCGTGTTCGAAACAAGGGGGGGGGATATGTAATAATGAGGGTCCCGGTCACCATAAAAACGCAGCAAAAACGAACAGAGTCTGCATGTCAGTGGACTGCAGAACTTCACAGCATAACTTTAAAACGGGGAAAACTGTTTTGGCAGCTTTCTCTGGGTTTTGCTAAGTTTGAATGGGGCTGTGTGGTTTGGAGATCCTGCAGAGACTTGGGCGGGATGGGATCTCTGGCCCTGTGTCCAGGTCTTGGGAATAGCCAGCCGGTTGAGTGCTCAGGTGAAAACAGCCAATATAATCAGGTACTGGTGAGAACAGAGTGGAGAGGAAGGTGGAGTGTGTGCAGCTGGCTGCTGGTTCAACACAGAGTGTGTGGAAAGCTGTCTGCCCTGGAAGACTACATCCCTGGTGTGGGGGGACTTCGTGCCTGACGGACTGGGAAGGCTGGTAGACCTGAGGTGGCTAGCGAGTCCAAGGGGGCTGGAGGAAGTCTGGGAGACAGTAAGCTGGAGAATCCTGTTGAGGCCAGGAGTGAGCCAGGTATAGCAGGTACTGCAAGGCTGAGTGAGCCTGGGAGCCAGGAGGCTTGGTATTTTTCTTTCTATGAACATTACCGGAGAAGAACCCCTGCGTGGGAATCCTGTGTGTGAACTGTTTATTTTTGCCTTTTAAATAAAAATGGGCTGCCATGCCCTCAAACCTAACATCTGACTGACTGACTGAGTTAACAACCCCCAATGTTTACAATATATATATATATAATTAATTAAGTGCAGTCTCCAAAGATACCACCCAACTGGTGGATTTTAGACAAAGTGAAAATTGCAACAAATTAATACATAAATATTAAAACAAAAGTCCATATAGAAATGAATAAGTGAATGGAAGAATGTCCATATGAATACAGTGAGTAAATGCTGGTGCTCAGATATTCTTCAATTTGCGCTGTGCAAGAAAAGTTTCTACCTTCACCAATTAAGGTACACCACAAACGTGTTTAGAGGATGGCACCTTACCAGATGGTGTTGACCTGTTTATTTAAAAAGAGGTCAATAGTAACTTTGTGTCACAATGGACAAATTAGGCAGCTGGATTCCTTTTTGATTCAGCCTGACTACAACGTCATGTAGCGGGACAAAGAAAAGAAGAAACCGCCATAGTATAATTCCATTTATTAAAACGTTAAAAAAGAACACAGTGCCGAGTTGTTCCTTACTTGTATCGGTGCCCGTATCCCGGCACTGAGGCTGTACGGCTTAAAGGTCGTGAGAGATGGTTCCTCGCTGGGGAAGCTGGCGTGCGTTCCACCTCTGGCGTCAGAGAACCAGCGGGACCGGAAGTGGATAGCTGTGTGTGCCCAGGTACCGCCTCGACGTACGTTTCGTCTAAACGTCATCAGGAAGCGTACCTGGTGCACGCACAAGACCCATATTATAGGTCCTTCAATCAGCTGTGTGGGAGGTATTTAGCCTACAACAGCCTCTGTCCCGGTTACCGCAGCCTATGTACACAAACTCCTCTAAAACAATAAAGCGCTAGCCGTAAACCAAACCACTGCAGAATACAATATTGATTAGATTAAAAATAAATTAAAAAATACTTAACGCAACTTTGTGTTTCCTCCTGTTTTAGCAATCAGTCGCCCCACATTGATCCTTAGCAACAATCCAAGTAGGACCACAGCCGTTTCAGGAGTAAAGTTACAAATGTATAAGACATTAAAATTGGCTACATATGTATAGGTCACAGTCCTGTTAAGGTTGTGAGACCGCCCTGGTGAGGTCCGTCCCTCTCCAATGGCTAGTGATCTTATCAATTCCATAGAACGTGAGCTGACGTGGGTCCCTATCAGGCCCGGACTGGGACAAAAAATAGGCCCGGGCAATTTAGACTGAGCAGCCAATTTTTCAGCAACGCCCATTCGCAAGGGCGATTGATGACGGGATAATCACAGAGTCAGTCCTCCGCACTGTAATGTAATGGGGCACTGTGATATAAAGGAGACTGCACTATAAATTAAGCTGTAAGGATTACAGTCCCCCTTTATAGTGCAGTTCCCTTTTCATCACAGTGCCCCTACCAATCACAGCTCCCCATTACAGTGCCCCTTGCAGTCATGCCCCCTCTTTTTTTTCTCCGTAATCACAGTGGCCCCTTTTACTCTCTGCCTCCCCTGCACAGTCCTACCTTTGGCAGGGCAGAGGCAGAATTTAAGCCTGTGTGTCCTCTACTGGCTCATCAGGATCATATTTACAAATGGGTGATTACCTGCTTGTTGATATGAAAGGACTGCCGCTTTATTGAACCTGTATTACCATTAATTAGGTCCTTCTGCACCCCAGCTTTGTTCTCTTCCTTTTTCACCTGTAATATTTTAGGTTTTCCCATTTTATTTTTTTCCTCTTTACGGTTTCTTACTCCTCGTGTTCTTTCATTTTTATCCTTTATTATTATTTTTTATTTCCCCTTTTTATTTTCATACATTTTTCTCAGTTGTACCTTATCCTCCTAATTTGTCTCCTTTTCCCACTAATTTCTTCCTTTTTTCCTATTCTCATTTCTCTATCATCTTTTTATTTTTCACTCGTATTTTTCTCTTATTTTCCTCTCTTCTGTTTTCCTTATTTTTCTCTTTATATAGCCCCCTTTTGTTCTATCTGTTCTTCCCTCTTATCTCCTTTTTGCCACCATTTATCTTTATCGATTTACACTTTCCTGTGTCCTCCTCCATTACCCCCTTTCTCGTTTACCTGTTTTGCTTCTGTCTCCTTTACTTGTCTCCCGATCTGATGGCTTCACTTCACACATGTCTTCCTCTCTCCTGTTGGTATTTGAATGGACGTAATCTGCCTGGGTGGCGGGGTCTCCAGACGTCATACGTTTCCGTGCAATCAGCGGCTCCAGCCTTGGCAGCGTCCACGTTGCCTAGCTACTGCAGGCAGCAGAGCTTGTCCGGGGACAGCAATAGCTGTTTTGATTGGATCCGACCTGCTTCCTAGCAACCACGGATCCCGCTGCAATCATGCTGTTCAGTGTCTCCGGCTTCTCCCAGCCCTGCTCTGCTGATGGAGAGGAGACACAGGCACAGCCGCATAGAGGGAGGTAAGCGGTGACCGCGGCCTGTGTTAACCCTCTCCAGGCCGCGGTCACCGCTAACCTCTCGCTGTGCGGCCGGTCATAAACAAGTATCGGACTGCGGCCCAGAGATTGATTCCGGCGGCCCCAGCCCATGCAAATGCCCGGTGTGCCCTATGGCCAGTCCGGGCCTGGTCCAAATTGTGGAATAGATCAAAGTGCCTGGAGACACTATGATTTGGATAACCTTTGATAATGTTAGCCACGTGCTCATTTATCCTAACCTTCAACTCTCTGGTGGTCCGTCCCACATACTGAAGGGTACAAGGGCATTCCAGGACATAGGTGACGTATTTAGAATGGCAGGTGATAAGTGGTTTGACAGCGAATTCTAGTTTCTTTACACTTGAACTGAATTTGCTCACTTTTCTCCCCTGTCTTTTAGTGATTTTACAGGAACTACAATGGGTGCAATAATGAAAGCCTGAACCATCTAAAAATGTTAATGGTTTTTCTGGAGGGTCTGGGACATTGGCCGCTATCATATTCCTCAAACCCCCGGGGCCTTCCTATAAATTAAAGTGGGTTTTGGTGGGGGCGTGGTCGGCTACGAGCGGAGAGGGTCATGTTGAGGCTGAACTCTGCTGGCTTTGACCAAATCCACAACCATCCTGGGCCGTCGATCGGCGTTTAAGCCTCCAAACTTCCCATCCCCATCTATAGTCTCCCCCTAAGCCGTTTCCTACCCATATTGAGTTCCCAGGTCGGCTATTTACCCAATAATCTGGACCTCAGCCTGCTTCTCCCAGCGCCGACCCGCCGCCATCTTGAGGCCTCCGCATCCTCCGAGCTCGGGTGTTGCGGCCTGCGGGACGAGCGGAGGCCCCCTCCAGGGTCCAGCGCAGACGGAATTCCCCACTCCAAGAAGACACCATAGCGGAGCGCTGAGAGGCACTGGGGGCTGTATACCTCAGCGTCCGGTCCCCGGCCTGCTTCTCCTGGCGCCGACCCGCCGCCATCTTAAGGCCTCCGTATCCTCCGTGCTCGGGTGCCGTGGCCTGTGGGATGAGCGGAGGCACCTCCTGGATCCAGCGGAGACTGCATCCCCGGTCCAAGAATACCCCACAGAGGAGGGCTGAGGATCACCAGGGGTCCTTAGCAGAGGACGGAGCTCCGTGGATAGAGGTGAGCGGTAGCCATCTTGCTACACCTTGTGTGCTCAAAGGGTAGCCTCCTCATCCCCCTGGAGTTTGGAGAGGGATTAAAAGGGTAGAAGGGGTCCCACAGCACTAGTATTTCATCCCACCCACAGTGTGCCGGTCCTGTGCAGCAAATAAATACTTATTTGAGGGGAGACGGCCCTATCTTTACACCCAGGTGCAGCAGCCATCTTGATACCCCAGACAGCAGTGTGACTGAGGCTGCTCAAAACCTTGCAACATAGATTAAACTTGCCACCTGCAGAGTCACCAGATCTGCTGAATTATCACTGATAATCCATGCCTGAAATACCCATCATTGCCTTTAATGGTACTACCCTTTGCAACACAATCAAGATCAGCCATCTTACTACACCCACAGACTTGTTCACTTAAAATCATTTGCGGGCGCATGCGCGGCTTCTGATGATGGTGGACATGTAGAGAGGGAGCTCCGGTCCCCGTTCCATTGTCCGCGGCTCCTGTAACGCATCCACAGCTACCACAGACCCAGGAGTGTACAGAGTGAGAGCCCAAGGCTTATGGGCAAAATCGGCTTCCAAAAAGCCGTCTATCAAGGATTTGTGCTGCCGCCGCTCACGAGGCCTAACCGAGATATGGAGCGCATCCTGTATAGACCGCAATCCCCGGCCTCGAGTTTCTCGGCCGGTTCGCCGGATGTCACCGAATCCCGATCGGTGGCTGTGTCTGTCCCTCCGATGGACAAAGGGTCCCAGCAAGCCCAGTCATCAGGTTCCGCAGACGTGGTCACGGTTGCTGTTTTGGACTATAAGCTACAATCGCTCCTCCAAGACCTGACCCATAACATCACTAAAGAGGTGGGTAAAATTGCACAAGAGCTCCGGAGGGAGATTGATCAGCTAGGGGAACGCACTGACACATTGGAGACACAATTTGATGATCTGACCCAATATGTGCATGTCCTGGAAGAAGACAATGCAGCCTTGAAACACACTCTTACACAACTCCAATTGCAACAAGAAAATTTAGAGAATAGGGAAAGACGCCAGAACCTTGGGATAAGAGGAGTTCCCGAATCGGTCACCGATAAGGAGTTACGTCCGTATCTTTTGGGACTATTTGTCACTTTAGTGCCCCATATACCAGATATTGATTGGTGCCTTGATCGGGCTCATAGGTCTCTGGCTCCTAAACCACCTGCTGGCTCCAATCCCAGAGATGTTGTTCGCTTTCATTTTTATGAGAGCAAAGAAGCCCTCACTGTTGCAACCCGGAACAAGTCTCATATTGAATTTGAACAGGCCAAAATTCAGATCATCAATGACCTCTCTCCGATTACCCTAGCAAAAAGGTGCAGCTTTTGTCCTGTTACCACACATCTGCAAAATCATCAAGTGCCCTATCGCTGGGGGTTTCCCTTCCGTCTATCTGTCCTGAAAGATGGGGTCCAGTATTCTCTAAGGGACCTCTATGAAAGTGAAGCCTTCACCCGAAATCTAGGTCTCCCCCCCCCCATCCCTGAAGAGGATCTTCAACTCCCTGTCATGAATCCCAAGCCTCTTATGACGCCAGCCAAGATTTGTACCCCTGTCCAACGCAGATCACGAAAAGCATTCTCTACTCCACAACGGGCTGACCCTTCCAGATCCCAGACCTGAAGAAACTTTCTCTTGTGGAACTATTTACAACACCCCTTTGTTTCTTCTCAGGGTCAGTTGATGTTTGACCTGACCCTGTCGATGGTCTTGCGCCCAGGTTTCATGTTTTTTGGTCACACACAAGACGCCCTTTTGAATTTCCGGTCCTAACTTGTCCGGTACTTCATGCTCTGGAAGTGACTACCATCTTGGACAGCCCCTTAGATGTCTTGTTCGATGGCTCTTCACGGATCGGTGCTGACTGTTTCTTCCAATGGAACAGGGACCTATCCTCGGATCTTGTGGGATGCTATGCCCCTCACCCAAACCCCAGGCTGTTGCCTGGGATCCTTGGAGTTTTTTCATCTTCAGGGCTCTTTCTAAACTGTTTTCAATTTTGGTTTTTGTTTTTTCAATTTCTTTCTTGAGTTTTTTTTGTTTTCTTTTTTTTTTATGCTTCCTTTTTTGAGTCTTTTTTTTTTGACCCTACTCTGGTACAGTATATGATGCTTTCTCTGTTGCACCATTTCAACTTACAAGCTTATGTACTTTACTGTGTTATGCACCATGGTTATTTTGCAGTTTAGGTATGGTTTCTGTTGCAATAGCTGTACTTTTGATTGACTTATTATGGCTTTAAGGATATATTCCTGTAATGTGAAAGGTCTGAACTCCATTGGTAAAAGATGGCAGGCCTTGAAGGAGTTCAGATCCTCTGGTGCGGAGGTGATTATGGTTCAGGAGACTCACTTCAGGCCTGGGGGTTCCTTTAAAATTTGCTTCCAAACAATTTCCCACGGCGTATGCGGCTTCTGACCCATCTGGAAAGGCAGGAATAGCAATCCTTATTAAGCGCTCCTGTCCGATCTGTGTCCTTTCCTCATACTTGGACCCTGAGGGTCGTTTTGTGCTCCTGGACTGTAGTCACCTGAATACCCAGTTTACATTGGCAAACATATATGCCCCTAATGTGGGCCAAATTGGTTTCCTCTCGAAAGTCTTTGAGCGGTTACAAACAATCTCCCACCCCTTTATGATTTGGGGGGTGATTTCAATGTGTGCATGTCCCCGACCAGGGATAGACGGGCCTTATTTCAGGATACTCCAAGAAGTGCTGTCCAGAAATTGTCTGCCTCATTCCGCAAACTGACTAGGTCACATAACCTTTTTGACACTTGGAGAGTGAAACACCCAACTCAGAGGGGGTTCACTTTTTATTCCCCGCCTCATAAGCTTTACTCCAGATTGGACCATTTCTTTGTAACGGCCCCCCTGCTTCCATATGTTGTTTCTTCCGAGATTGGCCCAATCACCTGGTCGGATCATGCACCCATTGAGATCGATATTGTCTTATCTGCTCCAACCCCCAAGACTTGCCATTGGCGCCTCAATGAGTCCCTGATTAAGGATCCACTGATGCAAACCCAGTTGCAACAGAAGCTGTCTGAATTTTTTGATTTAAATGTGGGTTCAGTGGCAGAGATTTTCACCCTATGGGAGGCCCATAAAGCTTTTTGTTCAGAGGAAAGTGTATCTCTGCTAGTTCTCGTTTAAAACAAGATTCCATGAAGCAAAAAGCTGAGCTTCTGGTTCAGCTTAGAGCTGCAGAAACGCATCTTCTTGACTCCCCCACAGTAGAAAGATTGAGGGCGGTGACGTCCCTGCGGAATCGTATTAAATCTTTCAATATGGATAAGATCTCTAAATCTCTGTTATGGGCTAAACAAAAGTTCTACGAATACGCCAACAAACCACATAGACTGCTAGTTAACAGATTGAAACCACACCCCTTCCTCTCAATTCCTGATCATCTAATGCAGCCGGATGGTACTCCCACATATTGTCCCAAAGTTATGACTCAGGTTTTTGGAGACTTTTATAGGAAACAGTATAACTACTTGAGTGATGACTCGACATCTCAATTTTCTCAGGTTAATTTTAATACCTTTATGACTTCCTTAGCTTTACCCAAGTTAACTAGTGATCAAAACTCAATACTTAATGCTCCTGTCTCTATAGAGGAGATAACGGAGGTAGTGAAAGCCCTCCCAGCTCATAAGTCCCCTGGTCCGGACGGACTCTCCTATATTTATTACAAAACCTTCTCGGAAATTTTAAACCCTCATCTACAGTCTCTGTTTTCCTCATTGCTCAAAGGCACAGTCCCCTATACACATTTTTTGCATGCATTCTTGACTGTCATTCCAAAACCGGGTAAAGACCCCTCATTGCCAGATAATTACCGCCCCATTGCATTACAAAATTCAGATTATAAGATTTTTACAAAATTATTGGCCAATTGACTTTCCCCACTTTTGACGACCTTGATTCATAAAGATCAAGTAGGTTTTGTTTCCACAAGACACGCATGAGACAATACCAGAAGGACTGTAGACCTGATAGATCTCTTAACCAAAACTTAGGCAGCATCTAGATATACAGGCATCCCGTTGAGACAGAGGGACTATAAGCTATCTCTCTTTGCTGACGACATTTTACTGACCCTCACTCACCCTTCTACCTCTTTACAGTACCTGCTTTACATGACACTCTCTTTACGTTTGGCGGCCTGTCAGGGTTTAGATCAATCAGTCAAAAACAGAGGCTTTACCGATTAATATATCACCAGACATGCTTGATCTCTTCAAGATAAGTTTAACTACCATTGGTGCTCTTCTTCACTGAAATACCTGGGAGTGTATATCACATCCTCATACTCTACCCTATATCAAGCTAATTCCCCCCCCCCCCCCCATGTTTGCAGAGATAACCCGTCTCTTGAATCTGTGGTCCTCTCTTCCAATCTCTCTCTTGGGCAGGGTTAACGTTCTTAAGATGTCAATACTCCCTAAAATGTTGTACCTTTTTGAGACTCTCCCTACTTCGGTCCCAATGTCACATTTGAAACTCCTCCAGAGGCGATGCCTCAAGTTTATATGGAATAAACTCGCATTCGGCGCTCTATAAGTATTTATTCCAATCCAATCCAATCCAATAATGCTTCCCATAGGATTGCACAATCTGTAGTATATGAATGAATAAATGAATGACTTGTATAGCTCTGCACATGCGAACTGAATCTGGGCGCCTTTTCCAGCCAGTGTCTGCTTGGCTGGTGCGGTCATTTTACCCCGTAGGATCTCGACACGCTAGGGACATACAGTCATACACACAGATATACATATATATACTGGGCCAATTTTGGACAAGATCCAATTTACCTAACAGCATGTCTTTGGAGTGTGGGAGGAAACCGGAGTGCCCGGAGGAAACCCAAGCAGACACAGGGAGAACATGCAAACTCCAAGCAGATGGTGTCGTGGTCGGGATTCGAACCAGCGACCCTTTTGCTGCTAGGCGAAAGTGCTACTCACTGCACCACTGTGCTGCTCTTAAACACAGAGGAGGTCTGGCGGCGCCAGACATTATTAAATATTATTATGCATCTCACCTCCATATATTAACTTCTTGGGTTTCTAGAAAGGCCCCTTCCAGGTGGGCAGAGATAGAGATGGGCATCACTGCTCCAGTACATCCCTGTTATATGCTTTGGCCTTCCTCCGCTAAATTTATGCCCCAGTTGAGATCTTTGTGTCTGGCTCCGATGCTGTTTACCCTGGCTATTTGGAGGAGATGTGTGGAGCGATTCTCCCTTTCCTCCAAATGCTCCCCCCTAATGAATGTCCTTTTCAATGCGGATATCCCTGATGGTATGTCATTTGGGAGGATGTATCTGTGAAGGACTTTTATGCAATTGCCTATATGCTTCAGTTTAATTCCCTCCCTGCTATTCTAATGTCTGTGTGTTATGTGTAGAAGGTGATTTCATGGGGACCCGAATGACTCATTCCTCTGCATAACAGACTGTTGAAATGTTAATGTCCCATCCCCAGCCAGCTCTATATTCTAAAGGGTAATTGATCTATTGTGTATGTGAAGAAGACCTGTGTTTACCCTTAAGAGATGTGTATTGTATCGTCGGGCTAAATGATTAGATAATTGACTCATGTTAATTATTCTGATTGCTTTGTTGTAGTAATTAACTTCACTGATGTCATTATCTAAAGAAATGCGCCTTGTCGGGGTCGGCTCCAAAGTGTCTACCTATAATCTGTATGGGAGTCCCCAGTGTGTGGAAAGGGGGTGGAGATTTAATTGTTCTTTGATTGATGATTAGCTTGTAAACTGTATATAACTAGCTGAATGCTGCCATTAAAGTGTGTCTTGTTCCAGCATTAAGCTTTGGCTCATGTATGGTCTTTTATGGGAAGAAGGGAATGTTTGACGGGGATATGTTCTACTACCGTCACAGTATCCATGGACTCAAGCTGGAGTCTTTCAGCTGCGACATCTGGTTAACCCGGTCACACATATTTTTTTATCATTTTCAGATTTACAAACAAAACATGATCTTCCAGCCTCCCTTCAGTACTCTTACCTGCAATTTAAACATTTTTTCCTTTCTACACTCCCCTCGCTCTCGCTAGAGAGACCCACAGATTTTGAGCTTCTATGCGTAGCTGGTCCCTATGAATCCAAACAGATCTCATCCATATATAAGATTTTACATGAAACACCTCCCCTGACGGAATCTACACATAGCTATATGAAAAAATGGTCTACTATACTACAACGCCCGATCTCGTTACTAGATTGGGGGAAAATATGGGCTAATACATCGAAAATTTCACGCTGCGTAGTGCAGAGGGAGATTGCCTTTAGGACCCCGGACTTGCTGCACGCTCGCAACCCCACCCTTTCTAAGCTTTGCTTACCTCAACCAGATACAACGGGTTACCAACATAGCGGTTTGAGAAACAGCTCAGTATTTAACCCAAAAAAGGGAACACATCACCATGTGGAAGTTTTAAAAAATATGATGCAAGAGAAAATTAAAGATCTAGAAGTAAAACGATGTAATAACAATAATAGTTTGGTGATGGAAGGGATTAAGAAATTAGAGAAAAATAAAAACATAGTAGTGCGCCCGGCAGATAAGGGTGGAGGAGTGGTGATACTCACCAAGGAAGACTATTATGGAGAAATCCAACGTCTATTGAGTGACACCAATACCTACCAACCCCTCCCGGGGGAACCCAATGGGGAAACTCAAGGTAGAACTTACACTTCGGGTCAATGATAGAGCAGCTCAATCAATTTTGACCAAAAAAGAAGCATTATATTTAGTACCTAAAGTACCACGCACACCGGTTCTTTATATTGTCCCTAAGATCCATAAAAATAGGACCAATCCCCCAGGCCGACCCATAATCAGTGGGATTGGATCACTGTACTCCAGAGTGGGGGAGTATTTTTTTTTTATCTTAATTTCTCTTTATTATTTTCCGTTTTCCTTTTCTTTTAACAAAAATTGTAAGGTTACAATTGCAAAATATCTAATACAGTTTTATACATGTATATAAACAAACTTTCAATTTGTGAATTAAGTGAGTTAGAATATCCCCTCCCTACCTTCTCCTCCCCCCTCCCCCCCATCCCTCCTCCTATTAATATTGTAGGGGGAAAAAAGAAGAGATATCCTCATCTAAGTTATCCATTAGTTAGTTAAAGGAGAAAAAATAAGAGGGAGAAAGGAAAAAGAAAGTCCAAAGGACATAGCAAAAAGCCAGCTAGGAGCAAAAGAGATCAGGGAAACATTGGTTTCTCTTTGTTGTTAGTCACTAGTTGTAGAGAATTTTAACAACATCTAGGGTGAGGGTATTTTGAGACCCCATATAGGGGTTATCTGTCCAAAGGGAATCCCATTTCACTTAGCCAAGGCCCCCACACTCTTCTAAATCTCTTGTAATTTCCTTGTTTAATAAAGGCCACCCTCTCGCACCAGATCAAAGCATTGATGGTTTCAAACCAGTTCTCAACAGTTGGAGGAGCATGCGCTTGCCATCTCTGTGCTATTAGCTTCCGGGGCTTGGAATAGGCACCTAAGTACACTTTCCAAAGCTCCTGCAGGGATTCTATGGTCTTCCATACCTCCTAACAGGCAGGTTCTAACTTCCGGCTCTAAAGAGGTCTTGAAGATTTTATTAATCCTATTTATCACTTCCGTCCAATATCTAAAAAGCTTGGGACATCTCCCGAACATATGAATAAGGTCCCCTGGTGTCTTACACCTGGGGCATTCATCACTTTGGTTCCAACCTAATAAAAACATTTTTTTAGGGGTATAATAAACCCGGTGCAGTAGAAATAAGTGGGACAGTCTCTGTGCTGGAGCGATTGACACCAATGTCCCTCTATGTAAAATCTCGTTCCACTGCTCTGAGGTTAATAGCCCAATGTCTTTTTCCCATCTTTCTCAGCTCTTGGAGGCCCCAATTTGACTTATGGCTTTAGTGCCCAGTTTATCATATAGTACCGAGATTTGGCCTTTCGTGATGTTGGTTTGAATCATTTTAAGAAGCGCAGGGGTATGAGTCCTAACCATTGGATGGACCTTAAACTGAGTCTGGAGGGCATGTCTAATCTGTAAATAATTAAAGAAAGTTTTGTTTGGTATATCAAATTCTTCTCTTAATTTCGAAAACGTTTTGATAAGGTTACCCTCATACATGTGTAATAACCGTGTTATTCCCTGGATCTCCCAAATTTTGGGAATTTCTATATCTTTAAGTTCTAATAGATTCTTGTTATGCCAGAGGGGAGCAAACTCGGTTATACCAGTGTATCCCAGCAAAGCTTTCGTAGTCTGCCACGCTTTATTAATTCGTTTTTATAGTTGGGCATTGGTGGGCAAATGAACTTGCCTCCAGGGCTTCTATTAGAGTTTTATGTGGGGCCCTTGATAACAATAGCCTGAAGCAGTTATTACCGAGGTTTTGATTACCACAGCCCACCATATGCTGTAGTTGAGACGCCAAGAAATATGTTCTTGGGTGTGGAACCGCCATCCCCTCTTCCTTCACCGGGAGTTGCATCGTCTGCAATCTAATTCTGGACTGGCCTCCTTTCCACATTAACTCCCTGAATAATGTTTCCATTCATTTAAACCATATTTGGTTCACCCAAATTGGAGAGTTATGTAGAACATATAATATCTGGAGAAGCCAGATCATTTTTATCAGGTTGCATCTCCCAGCTACAGAGAGGGGGAGGCTGTTCCTAATATCTTTTTTTAATTTCAGCTTTAACAATAGTGGAGCTATATTGTTGCTGGTATACTCCTTAGCCTCGCTAGTAATCCAAACCCCCAGATATTTTAATTTTGTTGTAGTTCTCAACTGGGGTATTTTGGCTATTGTCTGACTCTGTTCACATAGTGGATCTATTGGAAGTAAGGCCGACTTATCCCAATTGACAATTAGTCCAGAGAACCTTCCAAACTCCCTAACCATTTGAACCACTGGAGCCAGCGAGCTGTCCACATCTCCTAAAAAAAATAGAACATCATCCGCGAAAAGCGATATCTTGTCTTCCTCCGAACCCCTTCTAAACCCCTGTATATCTTCATTTAGTCTAGCTTTAATAGCAAGAGGTTCCATAGCCAGTGCGAACAGGAGTGGGGAGAGGGGGCAACCCTGTCTCGTACCCCTCTCAAGCTTGAATGTATCTGAGGCTTCACCATTAATTCTAATTTTTGCTCGTGGTTCGTTGTATAGGAGTTTGACCCACTTGGTAAATATTGGACTAAATCCAAAGCTTTCTAATACCTTCCACAGGTATGGCCATTCGATGCTGTTAAACGCTTTAGCGGCGTCTAAAGTCAGCAATGCTCTGGAACCCTCGTTGTCAGTCGGGATCTGGATATTTAAGAAGGCCCTTCTGATATTTATGCTAGTTGACCTGTTCGGGATAAACCCTGATTGGTCAGAGTGGATAAGGCTCTCAATGCACCCTTTTAGGCGATTTGCCAAAACCTTGGCAAGAATTTTTGCGTCTGTACAGAGCAATGAGATTGGGCGATAAGAAGAAGGGTCTAATTTATCTTTTCCCTCCTTATGGATCACAACGACCGTTGCCTCCATCATAGAGGGAGGGAGCTGCCCCTCCCAAAACGCACTTTTTAATATCTGAACAAGTTCTGGTAGCAAGATTTCGCCAAACTGCTTGTAGATCTCTATTGGGAGCCCATCAGGGCCAGGTGATTTATGGTTCGACATCCCCTCTACTACCAGCTGAAGTTCTTCCAGTGTAACAGGGGACTTCAGTTTTTCCCTATCTACTTCTGACAGAGTTGGAACTGGAATTCCCTGGAAGAAGGTTTCCATGCCTTCATTTCCTCCCTTAGACTTATAGAGAGATTTATAGAAACCATAAAATATATGTCTTATCTCCCTACCATCAGTGGAAATATCCCCTGCTGGGGCCCTAATTGCCACAATATTGGAGGAAGGGGAGTTGGCCTGTATCAGCATGGACAGTACTCGTCCCACTTTCTCCCCTTCCCCAAATTGGGTTTGTCTCTGGAATATTTGGTGATTCTCTGCTTTTCTCATAATCGCCATTCTATAGACCTTTTGTTTGTCAAGCCATTCTTTTTGACTGCTTAAGGACGGGGCCTCAATATATCGTTGTTCGGCTACCATCACTTCACTTCTTAGATCCTCTTCCCATGCCCTAGACTCCCTCCGTACTCTAGCCACTCTCTGTATCAACAAGCCCCTTAAATAGGCCTTCAGCGAGTCCCAGACCACTCCAGGCTCTGCCGAGCCTGTATTTATTTGAACATATTCTTTCAGACTATTCAGGATTTCCTGTGGTTCGCCCAGTAACTTGAGCCAGTATGGGCTAATTTTCCACTCTCTTGGAAGAGTTCTCTTGCTTGTCTTAATAGCCAAATCCAACGGTGAGTGGTCTGAGACCCCCCTTGGTCCATACTCTATCTCCTCCACTAGGTCTAGTGCCAGCTCATTGCCCAGGGCCATATCGATTCTTGACAGGGTAGAATAGGAGCTAGAAAAACAAGAGTACTGTCGGATACAAGGATGGCGAGTACGCCAGATATCCTTTAATCCTGTCTCATCCAGAAATTGGGTCAATCGGCTCCCTTGTTCTGAATTTGGTTCATGTATCAGAGGAAATCTATCATAGGCTCTATCTAGAACTTTGTTATAGTCACCTACCGCTATCAGGGGAGTATCAGTTTTATCCAACATAAATTCGACCAACCTCTGCAGAATGTTAATTTTAAAGGGGGGATATAGATATTGGCTAGTACATATGGCCTGTTCCCGATAGAGCAGGCCAGAAATATATACCGACCCTGATCATCTATGCAGCTTTTCTCGCAAGTAAATGGCACACCTTTCCCCACCATTATACTCACCCCTCTCGAGTACGAGGAGTGCACTGAATGGTAGCGAAATGGAAATTTCCGTGAGCCCAACTGGGCCATTGTATCTTTAGTTAGATGTGTCTCCTGTAGACAAAGTTTCCCTGGCCCCCTCCCATCCATTGATGCCAGTACCAGTGCTTTCTTAGTGGGGTCCCCTAATCCACGAACACTCCATGACCTAATCCTCCAAGCCATAAACTATGGACGTATGAGCAAATATAAAGAGTAGCAGTAACATGAAATAATAGAAAAAAACAGCCTTTTCTGTTTTCTTTTTCTCTTTTTTCTTTCCCCTTTTCCTTTCCTTCTCTCCCCCATCCTCCTGCTGCCTATCCAAACTAAGACCCCTCCTTTTTCCTATGTTAATTAAGATACCTCTATCTCTCAAGACTCCCTCCCATCTTCCCCCTCCCTACACTCTCCCACCCAAATCCCCCTCCCCTGCCCACCTGGGCTCCCCCGTGGGGCTTCACCTGTGGCCTCACCACTCTCACCTTCCCGTAACCATACTCCCATTCTTACACTCGTTTACCTCTCACCCTCTATTGAGGCGTGAAAATCTCTCCCCTCCCTCCCCATCCCCCAGATCAAAATCTAAGTCCCCATCTCCCAAAGAGGAGGAGAGGAAAAAAAAGAAAGGAAAGGGAAAAAGAGGGACCCTGTAATTAATCAGATTAATCAAATTATCGATAAGTGTAACAACTCAGGCAAATCAGAAGTATCAATAAGTACATATTGCTCCCTCTAAACCCCCCGCCCAAAAGAAAAAAAAATGGAAGGGTTCCCCTTCCTCTACCTCCCACCCCCCCCCCCCCTTAAAGTAAAAAAAAAACAGGGGATAGTGAAACATTTAGTGCCATTAATCTTATAGTGCTTTTTGTCTTGTGTAATCAATCCAGTTAAAAAAAAAAAAAGGGGGGGGGGAGAGAAGAGGGACCCCACAGTTAGTCAAATTAATCAAATTATATATGAATATATGTATGAATATAACAGCTCAAGCAAATTAGAACCATTGACAATACATAAACAAACATAGTGCAGATATAAAAGTGTCAAAAAGTGTCATTAAATACATAGTACCCCCTCTACCCACCCCCAAAAAACCCTAAGATAATAAAAATGTAGTGCTGTTAATCTTATAATGCAATTTTTCTTGTGCTATTTTTCTTGTGAATGCAAAAAAAAAAAAAGGGAAAAGGGTTCAAAAAGATCCATATGAGCTTTTGTGTTCAACTAATAAGTAAATGATTAATAATCAAAAAGTCAATATAGAATCTCCCAAAAAAAAAAAAAAAGGAAATTATTTCAATGAAAAAAAAAAAAAAAAGGAGTGACCCTCAAAAAAAAAAAAAAGAAAGGGGGAGGGCAACCGATTGTGTTGATGTCTATAGATCCTTGCTGTTTGCTTCCAGCCATTGTGCCCCCTCTGCCGGTGAGTTGAAAAAAAATGTCCTACCCAAGGCTGTAACCCGTAAGCGGGCCGGGTACTGTAAGGCATATACCACTTTATGCTGCTGTAGGGTACGCTTTATTGGCGTAAATTCAGCTCTGCGTTTTTGTAGATCAGGAGAGAAATCGGGGTAAAATGAGATTCTAGCTCCATTATACATAATATCACCCATTCCCCTAGCTTTTTGAAGCTAAGTGACTTTATCGCCATAATAGAAGAACTTAAAGAGTAATGGTCTGGGGCGCCCTCCTTCCTGCGGGGGTTTAAAAGGCACTCGATGAGCCCTCTCAATAGAGAAAAAAGACGAGAAAGTAGCGGGGCCGAAAATTTCCCTAAGCCAGTCCTCCATAAAGGCTATAGCATTGGGCCCCTCGCTCCGTTCTGGAAGGCCGATCACTCAGACATTGTGCCTTCGAAGTCTATTCTCAATTTCATCTATTTTGGCTGCTTGATGATTCGTTTTCTCCTGTAAGCCCCTGAGTTCATTCTCAAACGGATATAGGGTATCCTCAACCGTACTCATTCGTTCTTCCAGGGTAGTAACCCTTTCAACTGTTTTGCGCATATCCTGATGTATTGAGACAAGCTCATCGCTCAAGTTCTTTAGCTGATTATCAAAGCCCACCATAAATTCTTTACAGTCATTGACTGCCCGCAGAACATCTTTCAATGTAGGCTCCTCTACTAGTTCAGGGCCGGGTGGGGTGGTAAGATCAGGTATCGCAAGCATAGCCAATGCAGGCGCGGTTCCGTGTACCTCCCCCCCAAGCCCCTTAGTAGTAGACGGGGCTTTGGTCCCAGTTAAATTTGTGGGGTTAGTTGGTTTAGAGACTGACGACCCCTGACTTTTCCTGACACCCGAAGATACTACAGAACCCTTGGGCTCTGTAGCTGATGGTGATGGGCCTCCTTTAATAGGTGATTGGGATCTGGACTGAGAGGGATGGAAGAAACGCTCCAGCTTAGCCGCTGCTGCCTGGCTACCCTTCTCCTTTCCCTTAGCAGACCGTGTGGTAGGGGCTCCCTCTGAATGTTGCTGGTCCTCAGGGCCACGTTTATTAGTCATGGTAAACATGGAGGAGAAGAGAGAAAATACAGAGCAGAATGTCCCACCGGTAATGCAGGGGGGGGGGAATATCCCAGGAGCTCCTAAGGGCTATCAAAGACCCCCCTATCGCAGCAGTTCGTATGGGATGGTAATCCTCCTTTGGGGTTAGATGGGCTGCAAGTTGTGGTATATGCAGTGTAATATGTACCCCATGTACCCTATCCAGCAATCTATGCGGGAGGGGAGCTTTAAAATATTTAAGTCCGCTCCTCTCTTTTCCCCTTTTCTCCTTTCCTCCCCCCTTCCTTAAAAGGTAGTTCAATCCACTCTCTTTGTTCCTTTGCAGATAGCAGACTATTAAACGAAAGACACAAGGATTCAACAGAGTCTCACTGCCAGGAGCTCAGGCAGCCACCAGGGAGCCTTAGGTGGCTATACCTGCGTGCTGGAGCAGATGTCTCCTTACCGGTACCTCTGCATGTAACGTCCCGGTCCTCTGTGGTCCTCTGTGGGCTCCTCTGTCCCCTCCGATAGTACCCCTGAAGGAGTTTTCCTCCGGCTCGCGGTCCCGTCTCCCCAGCTCCGACCAGCGTGACAGAAGTGTTTTCTCGCGAGATCCCGTAGTCTCGCGAGATCTCGGGAGTAGCGTGACTCAGGTCCCGCACCGCTTGCGAGGCGACTCCGACCGAGCAGACACACGGGCACACAGCCAGGTGACCTGCTCACCATCCAGCACCCAGCGTCCAGCAGTCCTCCAACTCCAACCAAACAAAGTCAAGGCGGGAGGTAAAAAGCAGTCTTTTTAGGATGGTAATATCCGGGAGAGGGATTAGGTATGTTACCACAGCATGGTTTTCGCCTGGGGATGGGAGGGTGTGGAGGTCCTCACACACTCATGCTCACACCGCCACTCTCGCTCTCACTCCCTCCTGCATCCGGCCACGCCCCAGAGTGGGGGAGTATTTGGATATATTTTTCCAACCCCTGGTAATACCGGGAAAAGCCTATCTTAAGGATAGTAGAGAGCTCATAAGATCTCCATTTTTTTTTCTGTTTGTCACAAAATAAATTTAACAAAAAAAAAAGATCTCTTGCCTCTATAGTTGTTACAGAGAATACGTGGTTGGTAACAATAGATGTTGAATCTCTTTACACCAATATCACACAAGAGGATGCGATCATAGCGGTCACAGAGGCACTTAAGGAGAAATCCACATTACAACTGGCTCAGTCCTCATTCCTAGTCAAAGGACTTAGACTAGCTATGGCAAACAATTACTTTTGGGCTCAGGGAAAATTCTACAAACAAATAAAAGGAGTCGCAATGGGGGCTCGGTATGCCCCCAGCGTCGCCAATTTGGTCCTTAACAAATGGGAGGAGGAAACTATATTTATATTGGCTTACTATAAAACGGTATATCGACGACATTATATTGCTATGGGAGGGTTCCCAAGCAACATTGGAATTTTTCCTATCTAAAATGAATACCAATCAGTATGGTCTTAGATTCACAGCTGAATCAAGTTTGACCTCCATCAACTATTTGGATCTTACAATAATGAAAAAAGGCAGCCAGGTCTGCACGAAGACGTTCTTTAAATCCACGGATCGGAGCGGATTTGTGCCTACCACCAGCTGCCACCATCCGAAATGGCTGGAAGCCATACCGAAAGGGCAGTATATGTGCATCCGTCGAAACTGTAATGAACTAACCCATTTTGAACAACAGGCCAATATGTTGACTGATAGGTTTGTTGCAAAGGGTTAATCCCAAACTAATTTATTAAACACTAATTGCCAGATTCAGAAAGACTTACGCCAGCGTATCTACAGATACACGGCGTAAGTGTAAATATGCGCCGGCGAATTTATGTTCCATACCCACAGAACAAGATACGCCTGAAAATAGGCTTTCTGCGTCCGACGTAACTTTCCTACGCCGGCGTATCGTGGGCGCATATTTACTCTCGACACATCTTGCGCTCACATTGATTTCCTATTCAAATATGCAAATGAGGGATATACGCCAATTCACACATGTAAGTGCCCCCGACGCAGGCCACGCGTGGTGTGCGTAAGTCGTACGTCAGGCCGAAAGTTATTCCATCAAAAAGCTGGAATCCTTGCACTAGACGTGCACAGGTCAGCTGGAGGGCAGCTACAGCAGCACCGTTACGGACGAGCTGAGCAAGCTGAGCAACCACACTTGCAGGAGAACACATCTGTGTGCCAACATGCCAGGGGCAGCCTTGGTCCTAGCACTACTAATGGGTCCACCGAATCGTAGGAGGGCACGGGAGAGGATATACAGCACGCGCATGGACGTCTTTGGCATGGGTGATTCCGAGGTGTATCGCATGTTCAGATTCAGCCCTGATGCCATCCTAGAATTAGCCACAACCCTGCATGATGACATCACCAGCAAGACACATCGTGCAATGCACATGCAGTGCAGCCACTGGTCAAGGTACTGGCAACACTGCATTTTCTCGCCAGTGGATCTTTTCAGCGTACAAGTGGCTGGGATGTCACAATCCACCATGAGCAGATGTGTGCACCAGGTTGTCCCCGCAATCCTCAAATGCATGTCCCACCACATCATCAGATCCACCCATGAGCATCTGCGGCAGAAGGCAATGGCAGATTTCTACAGAATTGCCAGATTCCCACGCACTGTGGGGGCCATTGATTGCACACATGTGGCACTACGGCCCCCCTGTGACACAGAGCACATATACCGCAATCGAAAGCACTGGCATTCCATCAACGTACAGGTGATAGCCGATGCCCAATGCCTCATATGGCACGTCCGTGCCAAACACCCAGGGTCCAGCCACGACAGCTACATATACCGTCAAAGCACCATCCCAACAGATTTTGAACAGAACGTGTACGGGGACAGCTGGCTGGTTGGTGAGTGACATGGGTGTCAGGCATGACTGTCCGACCCCATGATGCTGACATCACGAGGGGCACATGCACGACTAACATCCTCCTGTCTTTTCCCTTCCAGATGACTCTGCATATGCACTTGGACCCCATCTCATGACTCCATACTGGACTCCCCAAACCAGAGGAGAGCAAAACTACAATGCTGCACACATACGTACCCGTACAGTGGTGGAACGCACATTTGGCCTCCTAAAGTCCCGTTTCCGATGCCTGGATAAGTCCGGGGAACCCTGTTGTATTTCCCAAACTTTGTGTGCCAGATCATCGGTGCATGTTGCATGCTGCACAACTACGCCATGAAAAAGGGCCTGGAGATTGACCTACGTGATGACCTGACCCCCCAACCACACAGTCCCCCCCTAACCGAGGGTACCCCGTCTGCTGAGGGAGCAGCAGTCAGGAGACGCCTCACAGAAGACATGTTTGCACGTTACACACACATTCATCATGGCACAAGGAGAATGCACACAGGCACACCACTGTGGTCCCTAGCTCACACACACCACATCCACATCACATTGGATTAGCCCAAGTCCACCATGCAGGACTTGGGAGCAGCAACGCCACGCCAAGGCTCCAATAATGTCACTGTCCATTCATTCCACATTTACACGGGTCGTGGGGATCACTTCTCCCCAACGACCGAGGGTGACACCCCTTACTGGCAGGAGTGTCACCCCCCCCATTCACACACCAGTCACACTGTAGCCAGCACTCCTCACCTTGTGCTTTAAAAAAATCAAAAAAGGCACATGACCTCCTGCCTGGGGGGAGCCAGGGGTGGGGGGGTGGTTCATATGGAGGTGGCTCATCCCCGGTGTGCCACTCCTGGCAGGTGATGGCTGCCTGCCCTCCAAGGCCACGGCAATTCGGCTCAGGAAGTAATTTGTCTGGGCCTGCATCCTCAGCTGGCGGGTGACGTTATGCCGCTGGTTGCGCTGCATCTGCCTCCCCTCCTTCTGGATGGCAGCCGTGTTGGCGTGGACGGCCTCAGTGAGTGTCTGAACCTCTGCCACTAGGTTCACAGTGGTGGCCTGCAGGTCACCACTGCTGCACTATTGGCATTGCCATCCAGCACTGCATCATATATCTGGGCAGTGTTATGTGCCACCTGCTGCAGGTGCCTGGCTATCTCCCCCATATGCCGGGTCTGCTGGCCCTGGTCCAGGGCTAGTTGGTCCTGGACACTTATAGGTACACCCCTGGTCTTCCTTGATGCCTTTCTTGGGGCAGAAGACGCTTGCGAGCGGGTGTAGGGTGAGCCCCTTGAGGGGGTTCCCCTGCTGGTGGCAGACACAGAGGGACTTTCCCTGATGGGAGGGGAGTTGCGAGAGGGCCCAGGCAGAACACTTGACTCCTCTATAATGAGGCCTATCTGCCCTAGGTCCACCGACTCCTCCACCACCTCTTTGAGAGGAGAGGTGTGGGCACTCCCCTCCACCGCTGGATCTACGGGGTCTGGCTGAGGCTGATCCGGGGACGATGTCGTGGGACGGCCACCGGCAGCAGATGGGCCCGCTCCCTCCTGCACATCTGTGGATGACACAAAGCAGTCACATGTTGGGGGACCCACATACTTGTCACATGTTCCCTTCTACCCCCTCACATGCTACACACCGGATAGGGGATATAAAACACTTACCTGTCCTCGAGGCATCATCACGGGAATCAAAGCCCTCAACTCCCTCCAACTGCTCCCTCTGCAGACACCGGGCGACCATCTCCTCATCCGGGGTCAAAATAATATTGCAGGGTGGTCCACCCCCCGTCCCACTCTGGTGCTTCCGAATGGCGGACAGCTTCTCCCTCACACAGAGCTTCAAGGTGGCATTGCCAAGGGCACTAACTTCTGTTGCTTCCTGGCGCGACTAGTATCCCGACTCTGGGCACCATGGAGGAACGTATCATATTTCTCCATGCCAGCAATGACGATTGCCCTCTCCTGGGGAGAAAAATTCCTCTTCCTCTTGCTGACTGTAGCAGCCATAGCACATCAAAATTAGGCCAGCAAAAAAGAACAGCAAAATTACCTTGCTCAGGGGGGGAAAAGCAGGATGTAATTTTGCGACGGACGGGCGCATGTCTGGGCATATTTATGCACTCGGCGTAAGCCGGTAGGCCGGCGTATACCAGGAAGTTGGGCTGGCGTGGTTGTGAGCATGCACACAAGGAATCGATCATACGTCGACATCACTGCGCATGCTCCGATGATACGTCGGGCGTAAGCCACTGCTCCACGCTCAGGCCATCATTTGCATAAGTTCACACCCACTTACACTTACGTCGGCTTACGCCTTCAAATTTACGTTATCCCGGCGCAATGTGGAGAGCAAGTGCTTTGTGAATAGTGTAGTTACCTCTCTGACTTATTCCGGCGTAGCGCATATACGTTGCGTTATGCCGGCAAAAAGATGCGCCCATCTACCTGAATCTGGCTATAAGAAAGAAGTCCTTGTTATGGACAGGCAAACACTGTTGGAGTCCAGGGGGAACTAGCGTTCCTGTCTGGATTCCACAGACAATATAAAAGTGTAGAAAAGATCTTTAAACAATTTTGGCCTATCCTACTCAAAGACACTGATTTGGCCAAAATCTTGCCACCAAAACCCACTTTAATTTATAGGAAGGCCCCGGGTCTGAGGAATATGATAGCGGCCAATGTCCCAGACCCTCCAGAAAAACCATTAACATTTTTAGATGGTTCAGGCTTTCATTATTACACCCGTTGTAGATCCTGTAAAAGCACTCCAAAGAGGGGAGAAAAGTGAGCAAATTCAGGTCAAGTGTGACGAAACAAGAATTTGCTGTCAAACCACTTATCACCTGCCATTCTAAATATGTCACCTATGTCCTGGAATGCCCTTGTACCCTTCAGTATGTGGGACGGACCACCAGAGTTGAAGGTTAGGATAAATGAGCACATTTCTAACATTATCAAAGGTTATCCAAATCATAGTGTCTCCAGGCACTTTGATCTATTCCACAATAGGGACCCACGTCAGCTCACGTTCTATGGAATTGATAAGATCACTAGCCATTGGAGAGGGACCAACCTCACCAGGGCGGTCTCACAAAATGAGACTCAGTGGTTTCATCGCCTAAGGACGATGCGACTGCTGGGCCTCAACATAGAGCTTGATTTAAATTGTTTTCTGACAAATGAATGATGGAGGTATGGCGGGTTCAAATATTTACTTCCACATTAGGTATTTACTTCCATACCAGGGGTTTTTATATTAAGAATATTTCATATTTTACTATAATATACATTTAACTAATTGACTATTAGTGCATGATCAAACACTCCTATGTGACACAGCCCTTAACAGGGCTGTGACCTATACATATGTAGCCAATTTTAATGTCTAATACATTTGTAACTTTACTCCTGAAACGGCTGTGGTCCTACTTGGATCGTTGCTAAGGATCAATGTGTGGCGACTGATTGCTAAAACAGGAGGAAACACAAAGTTGCGTTATGTATTTTTTAATCTATTTTTATTCTAATCAATATTGTATTCTGCAGTGGTTTGGTTTACTGCTAGCGCTTTATTGTTTTAGAGGAGTTTGTGTACATAGGCTGCGGTAAGAGGCTGTCATAGGCTAAATCCCTCCCACACAGCTGATTGAAGGACCTATAATATGGGTCTTGTGCGTGCACCAGGTACGCTTCCTGATGACGTTATAGATGAAACGTACGTTAAGGCGGTGCCTGGGCAGGCACAGCTATCCACTTCCGGTCCCGCTGGTTCTCTGACGCCAGAGGTGGAACGCACACCAGCTTCCCCAGCGAGGAACCATCACTCACACCTTTAAGCCGTACAGCCTCAGTGCCGGGATACGGGCACCGATACAAGTAAGGAACAACTCGGCACTGTTATTTTTTTTTACGTTTTAATAAATGGAATTATACTATGGCGGTTTCTTCTTTTCTCTTTCCCGCTACATGACGTTGTAGTCAGGCTGAATCAAAAAGGAATCCAGCTGCCTAATTTGTCCATTGTGACACAAAGCTACTATTGACCTCTTTTTAAATAAACAGGACCAGTCCTTAGATGCTGAAAAGGCATTTGACTCGGTGGAGTGGGATTATTTGTGGAATTGTTCTCCAGAGATTTGGCCTAGGCCCCATATTCCTATCCTGGCTTCGGATGTTATATTCTGCCCCGACAGCACAGGTTCAGGCGGGTGGCCTTCTCTCTGCTCCATTCCCACTTCACCGAGGCACTCGACAGGGCTGCTCTCTCTCCCCAGCCTTATTTGCTCTTGCCATCGAGCCTTTGGCAATTCTGCTTCGGTTCTGCTCGGTAGTTGCTGGAATTCCGATTCACCCTATCGTTGAGAAAGTGTCCTTGTACGCAGATGATACCCTTCTCTACCTGCAGGATCCCCAACAGTCTCTGATGGCGGCCCTTGAACTGATTGATGTGTTTGGCAGATTCTCTGGGATTCGAATAAATTGGCATAAGTCGGTCATATTTCCCCTGGGCTGTGTGTCCCCCCCCCCCCCGGGATCTGCCGGGTCCTCTCCAGTGGGTCGATAGCTTTAAATACTTAGGTATTCAGATCCATAGACGCCTGCCGCAATACATGGAGGCGAATGTGCTTCCGGTCCTCCAGAAGCTTGTGCAAAAAAGTTCAGTCTGGACCCTGTGGGTAGGGTTAATTTGTTAAAAATGTCCTTTCCCCCGAAATTTGTGTATGTCTTTAGGAACACTCATGTCGCTATACCTGCCTCTATTTTTTGCCAAACTAGACCAAATTGCCACTTCATTCATATGGCAGGGTTCGGTTTCTAGGGTGGCCAGGTCTACGCTCCAGCTCTCCCTTTCGGGGGGTGGTCTAGCTCTTCCCAATTTTTGGAAATATTATTGGGCTGCTGTCTTGGTCACTGTGCGATGGTGGTTCGCGCAGGATCACTCTAATCCCTCGGTCAATTTGGAAGCGGCTGTCTTGGGGTCGTACTCTGAGCTGAGCAACTTGGTTTACAGGGGGCCTAGATCCAACACACAGGTTACTACCCCTATGAAGACTACACTGCAGGTGTGGCGACTGGTATCGAGGCTTCTGGGTGAGCCGCAGACGTTCTCCCCTCACATTCCTCTATGGGGCAACCCTTTCATGCCCCAACTGAGGACTGTGCCTGACCCGCAATTGTGGGCCAGGTATGGAGTGAGAACGTTGAGAGATGTCATGCCTGGGGGATGCTTGCTCCCCTTTGGCATGCTGAGGGGTAAGTTCGGGCTGCCCCCATGGATGTATTTTAGGTTCCTGCAACTGAGACATGCCCTTAGAGCGCAATTTCCCGGGTCTATTAAGGTCAAGCCTCACACAGTGGAGAGATTGCTCACGTCTCGGTTTGCGGGCGGGATGCTGTCCTCCATCTACCTCCGCCTTACCTGTGTGGGGGGCACTGGAGCTTCCAGGGCCTTCGCGGCTTGGCATCGGGACTTTCCGGTGCTGGACGAGGAGCACTGGTCTGAGGGACTACAACAGTTTATTCCCCTGATGAACTCTGCGCGTGATACATTTTACAGCTTAAATTTCTTCATAGGGTATATTATACACCTCAGAAACTGGCAGTGATGTATCGTACTTCTGATGATAGGTGCCCCAGGTGCAGGCTAGAGATTGGTAATTCTATTCACATGGTCTGGATGTGTTCGCAGGTACAGGAGTTCTGGAGGGCAGTGGCTGCTGACATAGACTTGATTAGTGGAATATCTGTCAGGCTTGACCCCTTGGTCCTATTGCTAGGTATCACAGATAATTTGCCTACGACCACGCATAAGAAACTGTTTTTTTTTTATGCTGCATTTTATGCCAGATTGCTCCAGTGGAAGGCTGCGGAGCCTCCCTGGGTTGCTGTTTGGAGAAACCTAGTTAACGCAGCTTTGCCTCTACAGTAGGTGACCGCGATATTGTGTCAATCTCGCTCCCTTTCTCGGCGAGATTGACCACCTACGAGCCCCATCGCGGGAGCCAGCGCCGAGCTGGCTTGCCGCGATGGAGACAAAGCCGTCATAGAAGCGACGGGAGATCCGACTTGGATTCCCGCCAAATCTAGCTGCGACATTTGGTATGCATCCTGAGAGGGAGAACTCCACGCCAAATTTTAAATAAAAAACCGACATGGGTTCCCCCCCCAGGAGCATACCAGGCCCTTAGGTCTGGTATGGGTTGTAAGGAGACCCCCCCCTACACCGAAAAACCGACGTGGGGGGGTCCCCCTACAATCCATACCAGACCCGTATCCAAAGCACGCTGCCCGGCCGGTCAGGAAGGGAGTGGGGACGAGCGAGCGCCCCCCCTCCTGAGCCGTACCAGGCCGCATGCCCTCAACATGGGGGGTTGAGTGCTCTGGGGCAGGGAGGCACACTGCGGGCCCCCCCCACCCCAGAGCACCCTGTCCCCATGTTGATAAGGACAGGGCCTCTTCCCGACAACCCTGGCCGTTGGTTGTCGGGGTCTGTGGGCGGGGGGCTTATCGGAATCTGGGAGCCCCCTCAAATAAGGGGGCCCCCAGATATCGGCCCCCCACCCTAAGTGAATGAATATGGGGTACATCGTACCCCTATTTCACCTGGAGGCAAAGTGTAAAAGTAAATAAACACACGACACAGGGTTTTTAAAATAATTTATTAGTCTGCTCCGGGGGCCCCCTGTCTTCTTTAGCTCTTTTAGCAGGGGGGGCTGCTTCTTCACCGCCGTCTGGTTCTCTTCCGCTCTCCAGGGGGGGGGCTTCTTCTTCTTCACCGCCGTCTGGTTCTCTTCCGCTCTCCGGGGGTCTTCTCCACTCTCCGGGGGTCTTCTATCTTCTCCGTTCCCTGGTTCTTCTCCCGCTCGCTCTCCGGTGCCTTCTCCTTCAGGGCTGGCCGCCGCTATCTTCGTGTGTTAGCTCAATTGCTAGCAGGTGGCCAGCCCGCTCTTCTGTGACGTCTTCTTCTTCATTTCCCTTCTTCTGCCTTCTTCCGATGTTGACACAATGCCTCTTCTCGCTGCAATGACGGGTGCGCGGTCTGCATCCGATTTATACAGGCCTCTCTTATGATGTCACAGTCCCATCATGCTCCGGTACCTACCCACGTGGTACCTACCCACGTGGGTAGGTACCGGAGCATACCCACTTAGGGTGGGGGGCCGGTATCTGGGGGCCCCCTTATTTGAGGGGGCTCCCAGATTCCGATAAGCCCCCCGCTCGCAGACCCCGACAACCAACGGCCAGGGTTGTCGGGAAGAGGCCCTGTCCTTAACATGGGGACAGGGTGCTCTGGGGTGGGGGGCCCCGCAGTGCGCCCCCTGCCCCAGAGCACCCAACCCCCCATGTTGAGAGCATGCGGCCTGGTACGGCTCAGGAGGGGGGGCGCTCGCTCGTCCCCACTCCCTTCCTGGCCGGCCGGATAGCGTGCTTTGGATACGGGTCTGGTATGGATTGGGGGGGGGCCCCCCCACGTCGGTTTTTCGGCGTAGGGGGGGTCTCCTTACAACCCATACCAGACCTAAGGGCCTGGTATGCTCCTGGGGGGAAGCCCATGTCGTTTTTTTATTTAAAATTTGGCGTGAAGTTCTCCCTCTCAGGATGCATACCAAATGCCGCAGCTAGATTTGGCGGGAATCCAAGTCGGATCTCCCGTCGCTTCTATGACGCACTCGCTGGAATGTGCTTTGTCTATTCCAGTGAGTGCAAGATGTCGGCACCATGTCGCCGAGAATCAGCGCGATGCTGTCGTGCTAGATACACATTCTCGGCAACATATACTGTATATAAACTGACGTACATGGGACGTAACTGTCCTGGGAAGTTCCACAAGATTTGGGCCGCGTGGGTGGAGGCGAGACATCTCATGCTCTGATCCCGGACTGTGGGTCCTCCTGTGGCCCGGTCTGGTGGCCTCTGGGTCTGCCTATGGTGGAGCCTGACGGAGATTAGTTCCCTTCTCCCCCTCTCCCTGTCTCTTTGTCCCCTGCCTTTTGTTAGGGTGTTCTCAAGAGCTAATTTTTGAAGCTGAACCTTAGTGGTTTCTCAATCCCACTTTATTGTCTATCTTATTGTCCGTAATGTCTAGGTACCTATAGTGTGCCTGGATACTGCCTTTTCTCAAATGATTATGATTAGTGTTGAGCAGAATATGCCATATTCGATTTCGCGATATATCTCGAATATATATTCGAATATTCGAGATATATTCGCTAAATTCGAATATTCGTGATATTTTATCGAAAGTAAATAATTGCGATTTTTCGCTATTGCGAATGCGAAAATAATTGCGATTTTTTGATAACTGCGGTAGGAGCACTCTGATTGGCTCAGAATATTCGTGATATTTTATCGAAATATCGCAACATGCGAATGCGATATTTATTGCGCAATTTCGAGAAATGCTGGAGGAGCGTTCTGATTGGCTCAGAATATTCGTGATATTTTATCGAAATATCGCAACATGCGAATGCGATATTTATTGCGCAATTTCGACAAATGCTGTAGGAGCACTCTGATTGGCTCAGAATATTCGTGATATTTTACAATACAAAATAATTGCGAATATTCGGCAAATGCGGAAGGAGCACTCTGATTGGCTCAGAATATTCTTGATATTTTACAATACAAAATAATTGCGAATATTCGGCAAATGCGGAAGGAGCACTCTGATTGGCTCAGAATATTCTTGATATTTTACAATACAAAATAATTGCGAATATTCGGCAAATGCAGAAGGAGCACTCTGATTGGCTCAGAATATTCTTGATATTTTACAATACAAAATAATTGCGAATATTCGGCAAATGCGGAAGGAGCACTCTGATTGGCTCAGAATATTCGTGATATTTTACAATAGAAAATAAAAAGTGTTTTGCATTGGTGGTGATTCTTTACTCTATCCATCTGTCACAGCCATTTGTCAATCAAACACCTTGAAGATTGAACACGTTCATGCTGCATGCTTTGGACTTTTTTTCACTTCACATATCAGACATTTTTATGAAAGATTATTTTTCTATTATTGGGACTATATTTCTTTATATATTTGTTTCACTGTGTATTTCACAAGTTATTTGCGCTTGCTTATTTTATAATTTGCCCACATGTCTTGTCACTAGACATATTTTTTATTCTTGTAGAGCGACTCCATTTTCTGTCTTGTATTAATTTATGTTGTATAACATTTTTGAGTTGCTGCTGTATTCTCCCCTTTTTTAAGGTATGCGCAATTTTTTCCTTCTTACAAAAAATAATAATATCAAACATACAAATATTCATAACATACACATACACAAAGCCCCCCCCTTTTGCATCAGAGACAATCAGAGTTCTCCTACCACAGTTATCGAAAATTCGCAATCATTTTCGCATTCGCAATAGCGAAAAATCGCAATTTTTTTTTTTTCAATTTGGCAACATAAAAGGATCGCCTCAGCTTAGCTACTCGGCCCAGGGTCCCTAATCATACCAGCAATGCTTTTAGACGTCGATAGGATGTGATCTGTTTTAAAAATCAAATTGAAAAAATGCGAATATTCGGAATTGCGAATATTCACCGCGAAATTCGAAATATAGCGCGATTTCTCGAATATGCTATATTCGAGTCGAATATTCGCAATGCGAATATTCGTGAGCAACACTAATTATGATAGGTACCTTGCTGGGATGTGTTAACCTGATGCTGCATGGCTTCTTGCTTTGTCATATGATTTTGTCTGTTCTTTTTTTATTCTCTCCTGTTGTCATATTGCTTACTGTATTTTTGATGATACCAAACTGTTTCACATGTAACTGATTGATTATCAAATAAACATTCCTTCTGTTAAAAAAATAAAAAATAAACAGGTCAACACCATCTGGTAAGGTGCCATCCTCTAAACAAGTTTGTGGTGTACCTTAATTGGTGAAGGTGGAAACTTTTCTTGCACAGCGCAAATTGAAGACTATCTGAGCACCAGCATTTGCTCACTGTATTCATATGGACATTCTTCCTTTCACTGATTCATTTCTATATGGACTTTTGTTTTAATATTTATGTATTAATTTGTTAGAGGTAGAAAGGAATTTCATGTGTGATTCATTCCTCTGACAGGTTATTGAAGCCCTGGATATCCTTATTTCCTCTAATCGCGATGGCCAATGGCTCAATTGCCAGAGCGAAAAGAAGGGGCGACAGGGGTCACCCCTGTCTCGTTCCCCTTTCTAGCTTGAACGATCGCGAGTATTCGTTGTTAATTTTAATTTTTGCGCTCGGGGCATTATACATCATTCTTATCCAACCAATGAAGGTGGGGCCAAATCCAAATTTTTCCAGGACGTGCCAAAGGTAATCCCACTCAAGGCTATCGAATGCCTTGGTGGCATCCAGGGTCAAAATGGCTTCACCCCCCGCGTTCACAATTGGCGTTTGTAGATTCAGATATAATCTTCTAATATTTACGCTAGTGGATCTATTAGGTATAAAGCCCGATTGATCTGAATGGATAAGTTGCTGTATATATTTATTTATCCTGGCTGCTAGAACCCTGGCCAGTAACTTGACATCAGAATAAGGATATTTGTCTATAAGAGGCTGTGTCTAATGCGTCTTTCTCCTCCTTCTGCAACACAATTATAATTGCTTCAGACATTGATGCCGGCAGCCTACCCCTTTCTAAAGCCCCATTTAGCACCTTAAGGAGTTCTGGGAGCAATACCTTACTATATTTTTTATAAATTTCTGCCGGTAAGCCATCTGGTCCAGGGGACTTTTGATTAGTCATTCCTCCCAGGGCCTGTTGCAGCTCTTCTAAGGTTATTGGAGTTTCTATATTCTTTCTGTCTTCTTCTTGTAATACTGGCATTTCCATTCCTCTCAGGAACTTTTTTATACCTGTTGTCTCATCCCTTCTATTTGTTTTATATAATTTCTGGTAGAATACCTCAAATGTGTCTAATATCACGGACGTCTGGGAGGATATCTCCCCCCCAACTACCCTGATCACAGGCACATTGGATGGTACCGAGTTTGTTCTAGTTAATAGTGCCAGTGTATGCCCTACACTTTCCCCTTCTGCAAAAGTACTCTGACTCTGAAATAAACGCTTATTCTCAACCCTTCTATTTATTGCCATCTTGTACTCCTGCTGTTTCTCGAGCCAGTATTTTTGTTTGGTTGGGGAGGGGTCCTCTATGAACTGTTTTTCTGCTTCCAAGACTTCTTCCCTGATTTTTACTTCCCAGTCCCTCGAGTTTTTTCTTTATCTTGGCTACTTGTTGAATCAGCAGCCCTCTTAGGAAAGCCTTCATTGCGTCCCATACCACCTTCAACGGTGCTGTCCCCGATTTGAAGTCCATGAATTCTCTCAACCTCGTTTCTACCTCCTCTGGATTACCCATAAGTTCCAACCAAAAAGTACTTATTTTTCAGTTATTTACGGGACGTTTCCTCCCTATAATCAGAGACAGCACCAGCGGAGAGTGGTCCGACACCCCTCTTGGATAATAAGCTATTTCATCCAACAGCTGTACACTCGCCCCATTACCAAGGGCCATATCTATCCTGGATAGGGTAGAGTATGAGCTTGACAAGCAAGAATATTGTCGTACCTCTGGGTATCTTGTTCTCCACATATCACACCACCCGACTTCCTCAAGGAATTGGTTAAAGTAGCCCTCCCCCTGCTATCTCCCCGACCACCTGGTGGGAACCTATCTTTTATTCTGTTCAGCGTGACATTGAAGTCCCCAACTACTATCACAGGAGTATTATCCTTATTTACAACAAATTTCATTAGTTTATACAGAACCTCCATTTTGAAAGGTGGTGGGATGTAAATGTTAGCCAGTACGTATGGTGAATTTTCTAATAAACAATGTATAAATATATACCGGCCCAATTCATCTATCTTGAGCTCCTTGCATGCAAAAGAGACACCCTTTTTAACCATTATACTCGAGTACGAGGAGTGGACTGAATGGTACTGATGTTGATATTTTCTATTTATTAGTTTTGTTTTTGTTTGATTTGTTAGGTGGGACTCTTGCAGGCAAATTAATTCCACTCCATGTCCATCCAGCATGGAGAAAATTGCAGCTCTTTTAACCGGATCGCCCATCCCCCGTACATTCCGGGAGCCAATCTTAAGTGTTTTCAGCCTCATAGCCCCAGAGCCACCTCATTTACATAGGTACAATGGGCCATATCCTCAAAAGAGATACAACGGCGTATCTACTGATACGCCGTCGTATCCCTGTTTCTATCTTTGGAACTGATCCACAGAATCAGTTTCCAAGAGATAGACAGAAGATCCGGCATGTGTAAGGGACTTACACTGCTGGATCTTAGGATGCAGTTCCGCATCCGCCGCTGGGGGCATTTTGCGTCAAAATGCCGCCTCGGGTATGCAAATTAGCACTTACGGAGATCCACGAAGCTTTTCAGCTTCGTTTTTTCTCCGTAAGTATTAAGTTGCATGTGTAAAATTAGGGCTGCTTTTACAAAGTGTAAACTGTTTACACCTTGTAAAAGCAGACCCTTCTGTCCAGCGACACGATTTTTTTTTTGTTTTACATTTTTTTTTTTTGCCGTATCTTTTTTTTTCCCCGACGCAACTTTATTGACCCGTCGCGATCCACAAAGCTCGGCGTAACGTAATTTTGCACTATGCACGTCGGGAAAATGACGTCACGAGCATGCGCAGTACGGCCGGCGTGGGAGCGCGCCTAATTTAAATGGGAATCGCCCCCATTTGAAGAGGAACGCCTTGCGCCGGCCGGATTTAAGTTACACGGCTCAAAATTTCTAGGTAAGTGCTTTGTGGATCGGGCACTTAGTTAGAGATTTTGCGGCGGTGTAACTTAAATGGAAAAAGTTACGTTGCGCCGGGTTTTTGAGGATTAGGCCCAATATTCCCCCTCATCGCACATAGGCAAAAAAAAAACAAAAAAACATATACCCAAGACATTGCCGATCACTAGGTTTGGAGGAGAATAAGCCCCAAATGAAGGCAACAAGTAAGCTCCGAAGGGCCACTTCCTGCCGGGCAAGCCATTTGTACTTCCACAAATTCTGTGGAGGGAGGGGGGAAGCCAGAGACGAGGAGCCAGAAGAACACATTTGCCCCCCCCCCCCCGGTCTCCTCCTCCATCCGGCCCCCTCCCGCCCCTCCCCCGTTCTAAAAGGGGAAAAAGGAAGAGAAGAGAGAGAGAGAGAGAAAAAAGAAAAAAAGAAAAAAAAAACACAGGGGGAAATAAAAGCACATAAATAAATAAATTTGTAAGGAACATGTCCAACATAAATTAAGTACTTTAAGTGCTCTTTTCCAAACATGCATATATCTCTCAACCGTCTTAAACTTCCCCTTCCCTCTTCCTTGTTCGTTAAGTGCATTCTTTAATACATTATTGAGTGTGGTGTTCAAATCTTTATATGTTTGTGTCACTCCCTCCCTCATTATCTCCCCCCCGCCCCTTAGCCGCCCTCCCCTCCCTTCCTCCCCACCTTGCCCACCCCCCCTTTTCCCTTGCCTTTCTAGGCTTACCCCCGGAGCTATACTTGTGACCCCTACCTGTCTCCCTACTCTCACCCCCCCTTTCACATCTCTACTAATTTATACTCCCATATGAGCCCCGCCCCCATGTCCCCATCCCTCTCTACTGTGTTTGTTAAAAAAAATATATATATATAGTGTCCCGGTTTCAAATAATGTCAAAGTACGTGTATCAAAAGATTCCTCTTTCCATCCCTTAATGATTTTTCACTCGTTTCTAAAATACTTGCCCTTTGCCGCCCTCCCCCCCCCCCAACATCTCCATGACCCCTCCTCTCCTCCTCCTGCTCTCCAACTCCAGACCTCTGTCAGTCCTTGTGTTCTGCATGTAATTTATATTCTTCAAGCCATTGTGCTACTTTTCTTGGTGAGTCAAATATTAGTGGTCCATTTGGGGTCATTATCCGCAGGCGCGCTGGGTACAGTAGTGCATAAGTGATGTTACTTTTCAGGAGATTGCGTTTAATTGGTATGAACTCCGCTCTTCGTTTACTTAATTCAGGCGAGAAGTCCGGGTACAGGGAGATGCGCGATCCTTTATAGAAAATTTCTCCTTTCTCTCTTGCCTTCTGCAGTAGTGTCACCTTGTCATTGTAATTAAGCAGTTTCATCAGAAAAGGTCGAGGGTGACCGTCTTTAAAGGCTCTGAATGGGACTCTGTGAGCCCTCTCTATCCCAAAAAGGGGTGAAAGGGCACTTTCCCCAAAAGTCTCTCTGACCCATTCCTCAAGGAAGGGTATTGGGTTGGTACCCTCACACTGTTTCGGGAGGCCTACCATCCATATATTGTTCCTGCGCATTCTATTCTCAATGTCATCGAGTTTTGATGCCTGCTGATCGATTTGTTCTCTCATTGCTTGCATCTGCTGTAGTAGGGGGTGTACTTCATCTTCCACCTGGCTCACTCTCTCCTCCACCGCCGTTACTCTTTGCACTGTTCTTTGCAGTTCTTGCCCCATTGACATTAGTTCATCCTTTATGTCTTTCATCTGAGCCAATAAATTGCCCAGGGACCCCTTGCAAGCATTTATTGCCGTAAGTATTTCTTTTAAAGATGGCTCCTCTTTGCCCAGAAGCCCGTATGCTGTTTGTGCTACTGTGGTAGTTGCGGTCAGGGCTGCAGTCACCTGCACCCCCCCGGGGGCTCCCCACTTATATATTTTTTATTGGTTAGCTTTGCGGTCGGCACCCCTTGGCCTTGACTCTTCCTGTCATTTGCTATAGTCCCGTGGGTTTTAGCCTGCATTTGTTGGTTCAGGACCCCTTTACCAGGGGAACCCGCGGAGGTATGCGGGTGCTGCTCTATTTTGGCTGCCGCCGCTGCCTGCGACGCTTTCTCCTTGGCCCTGGTTGCCTGAGCCCCCCCACTCTCAGCATTATGCTGCCCTCTCTTTCCTGCTACCGCCGCCATCCTATGGCTGTATTTCTTGCCCTTTATATTTATTCGGCCAATAAAGCATACAGGTCAGGGGCCGAAAAACAACAAAAACAAGGAGCAGACAGCAGCACCAGTGAAAAAAAAGGGGTAGGGGACCCCGTCCGGGGTATAGAATACACAATGGGTGCTATTCTGCAGCCATATTTTAGCTGCTGAAATGCGGTTAGTTGCGGTTCTAAAGCAAAGTCTTAGGTGTTAAAAAAAAAAAAAAAAAAAAAAAGGGGGAGCCTCCAAGTTTGCCTTCTTCCTTATCCCCTATTTCACCCCTTTAGAAGCGCACAGGTGGGATCATAAGGGATTTTAAACAGTTCAAATGGGAGAGCAGATGGACCACCTTTACACCGAACCCAGCAAGCTTTTTTTAAATAAAAAAAAAAAATCTCTCAGTAGCACAGTCAGTAACTTTAGTCTCTCAATAGCACAGTGCATTCATTAAGCAGTTCAGAGTATCCCCCCACACGGAGTGGTACTTGTACTTGTACTCGGATAGTAAACTTGGTAATAAAAATTTCTTTACCTCAGTCCAGTCCAGTCTTTTGGTGCTTGTTAGATGCGGCGCTTGTTAGATGCTTATTAGATGCTCATGCGGAGTATACTTTAGGGGGGCCGGGGGGGGCTCCAGGATGCTCCGCAGCCTCCTCCTCCCCCTCCTCTACCCTCCGAATGAGAGACGCTGAGGTCCGCTATGCTGCACGGCCCACATGATCCGGTCAGCTGACACCGCCGTCCAATCCCGGTTCCTGGATCCCACCGCTGGTCTCAGAGCTCAGCTTTACAGGCTACGAGTGAGCCCGCCCCAACAGTGCACTTGTACTCCAGCTTGTAGGTCCCAGCTAATGATTCATGCTTCGGGGGGCACTCCAGGGGATTAACGTCTGCTGGAGAGAACACTACGGCCATCTGCGGGGGTTTGGCACCACGGTAATGAGGTACGCCGGGTGGTGAGAGATGCTACGGGAGAGTTGCAGGGAGTCGTTGTGGAGGGCGCACACGCAGAGGGTAAGGATCCATGGAGGGAGCAGCTCTCACCTCACCAACTCACATGCTGACCCGCTCCACACACACACACATCCGGTCACGCCCCTCCACCACATCCCTATACTAAAACTATCTGGGTACACCACAAGTGGTGTGTTTTCCTCAATGGGACTTTGAATTGGAAGACTGGGTTTGTTTAGTGACAACAAATAGGTCAAAAGAGGTATCAAAATAGTATAAATGTATTGATTAAATTAAATGACGGCCAGGACTTGACATGAAAGACAGCATCCAGGTGACCAAGGGGAATAAACATGGGAAATACACTAGTCGGCGGCAATCAGAAATGATAACAAGACATAAACAACAAAAATTTAGATTGCAAAACCCGAGAAACTGTCTACACAGTGGAGACAGGTAATCCAATGTTTCAAGGCTTCTTTATTTTGTATGGCCTCTTCTTCAGGGGAGGGGTGATGCAACTTGTGTTGGCAGCATAATCAATTTGTGTGTTTATGGCTGATTTCAAGGAGAGATAATTTGCCAGTCATGAAAGGGTGTCCATGTTCAAAGAGTTTGTTTGAACAGAGGAAAGACAAATCTTCAGGTGAATCATGCAGTCTCTGTAAGCGAAAAAATAAATTGACGCAACAGATGGTATGTATGAATGCGTGGTCCACAATACAGGCGGCACCTATAAGGAGTGGATACCTGTAAACAAACCAACGTTGCAGGTGTATGGCTTGATCATCTGTCCTATAAGGTGTACTGACTGTACCTGGTATAAGGTTGTTGCCAGCAGGCGGCAAGTCAGACAGAATCGTGCCACGCTGCAGCAGTGGCACGATCAAGTCATACACCTGCAGCATTGTTTTTTTTACAGATATCCACTCCTTATAGGTGCCGCCTGTATTGTGTATCTGTCTCCACTGTATAGACAGTTTCTCGGGTTTTGCAATCTAAATTTTTGTTGTTTATGTCTTGTTAATATTTCTGATTGAATAATATTGCCGCCGACTAGTGTATTTCCCATGTTTATTCCCCTTGGTCACCTGGATGCTGTCTTTCATGTCAAGTCCTGGCCGTCATTTAATTTAATCAATACATTTATACTATTTTGATACCTCTTTTGACCTATTTGTTGTCACTAAACAAACCCAGTCTTCCAATTCAAAGTCCCGTTGAGGAAAACACACCACTTGTGGTGTACCCAGATAGGTGGGAGGAGGATGTCATCTATTCCAGGGATATACCGCAGATAGTCCTTTGGGCTAGGTATATTGATGACATCCTCCTCCTATGGGATGGCCCCTATGCTGGCCTGGATGAGTTCATGACAACTTTGAACCAATACCAGAGGGGGATAAGTCTCTAATTTGAAGCCAGCCAGTCTGAGATCCACTATTTGGACCTCAAAGTCCGGATTAGAGGAGAGCAATTTATTACCTCTACTTTTTTTAAGGTGACCGACCGGAACTTGTTTATTCCAATGAGTAGTTGTCATCATAGCTCCTGGCTTAAAGCAGTGCCGAAAAGCCTGTACCTCAGGCTCCGTAGGAATTGCTCTGATCCCCATGAGTTCCTTGAGCAGGCTGAGGTGCTGACGAGTCAGTTTCTGGAGAAAGGATACCAGAGGGAGTTCCTTAGGGACACTTTGGAATCAGTTAAGACAACTGTGCGGGAAGATTTGTTGGTTGAAAGGGGCCCCCAGGATCGTGACCGTTTTCCAGTGGGTGTGCCTTTTGACACTTCCTATTCAATCCAACATAGAGGTATTAAACAATTAATCAACAAGCACTGGCATATTGCCAAAAAATGATACGGTACTGAACAGTATCCTACCGGATAAACCATGGGTCATTTTTAAGGGTGTATCGTCTCTACGTAGTCATATTGCACCCAATGTTTCACTACTAGGGGTTTCTTTGACCAACTTTCTGTTTTTGCAAATAAACCAGTCTATACAATCGACCATGTGGTTGCCATCATCCCTTGAAAACTTGAAATGTGAAAACCTCTAGGGTTGGGATTATGTGGGCAACGAAAAAATATATATTCAAAAAATTATAAAAAATATATTTTTAATACATATGCGTAGAAAAAGTACAAAAGTTACATGAAATACAAAATGATGTGAAAAAAAAAAAACATTTTACATTGAGGGCATATAAAATTAACAGATAGACACTATGCCATGTTAAAACATGAGATTCACCCCAATTAGGTGAATTATGAAAGATGGACTGATCCGACGCGTTTCCGAAAAAACTTTCAAAGTTTGATCTTCATCAGGGATTTAAAAGTGTCTTTAATATCTAAATGAGGAAAACATTGATTGAAAAATATACAATAAAATTATATCCAATATTGTACATGTTCATATAGATGCAATAAAACTCACTTCATAGTGCCTATAACTGTGTTTCCATTCTACACCTGAAATAGCCTCCACACTGCTGACCCAAGGTTCCGAGCCAATCCGTAATCCAAAACCACAAAAAAAACGCCAAACACTATCTCATCAGAGATTGAGACCAAAAAGGTCAAAAAAGGCGTTTAAAGAATGAATCTGGCGAAAAAGAAAACATACATAGTACAAAGTAGGTAGTTCAAATACTTATAGGGGGTCTGTGCTTGTCTGGGGACAAAGTAAAAAATCCCACTTACTTGATGAAAAAGTGGACTAACTCTCAAGATGAAATGTTTTCCATATGGAGAGAAGAGGTGCCCCAAAAAGTATATAGCCTGTGGAAATCATCCAGCAGATATACTGAAAACAAAGGGAAAAGATCAGCACCATTTAAAGGGAATACATCCACTAAGATGAGGAGTAAACTGGGACATAAGAAACATAGAAGGGAACTTACTAAGTATGTAAACCAAAGGGACTTCCAGCGGAGGGATCCTGTGCGGGAAGCACCTTCTTGTAGGTGGTGTGGAGAGATCTATTCGATGCTCCTCGCAAGTGCTGAGGAGGGAGAATGGCGCCATTCAAACTCCCCGGCGTTCTTATGTAGCATGACTTACACTCTGATTGGTTAAAGAATAACATGTGACCGCATCAGCTGTACGATGCGTCACACGTTAGGAAATGACTAGAAGGAAATACCTTGTTGATAGGGGCGGGATATTACTACACCTACGTGATGTGCCGCCCATAGGGAGACAACCACCAATGGCAAAACTGCAAGGAGGCCGTGCTGGACATCTGCACAGCTAATGACACAAAAACACAATGTGTGCCGCGCTAAACAGGGAAATCAGCCCCAATTGCAACAATTGACAGAGGGCTGTCTTGGGGATCTGCATAGCTGATAACAAATAGCAAAAGTGTGTGCGCCGTGTTTGACAATAGAAAAGTGGGCAGGCAAAACACCCTATCCCATTGTGCTGGACAGAAAGTATCCCAATCAAAGGAAGGACCACCAACACGATTTTTGCTTATAAATTGACAAGAGAATGCTTGCTTAAATATATTGTCTCTATCCCGGCTTAAAAGGCCAGTGAAAAAAACAAAATTTTAAAATGAAACATAATAAAAGCAAAAAAAGGGGGAAAGAAAAAAGCGCCTTGGCTAAATGTGAAGCTAGATACAATCCATGTATAATAGACCAAATGCTATAAGGTAAAGCCAATGATATAAACGGTGTTAAGTCATATTGCGAGTGAAAAAGGAGAAATGCGGACACAGTGGGCGGGCTCTAGCGGGACGGACATGCCTGTCTAGAGCTCCTCTCCATGGGAAAAGAAAGCCGCAGATATTTCCATTCCTAGCCATACTCCGCTGGATAAAAACGAAGACAAAAGCTGCAGGAAGGTGAGGGGCACATATTTAGAGCAATATGGTGCTGGGTGGCTCAAGGAACAAAGCTAAAATGAGTCTTGTCAGCGGAGCTCAGCAGAGCAAAGGTGCTCTTAAAAAGGCGGCATTCACCTCAGAGCAGCTCCCCTCAGGGAAAGAGAAGAAGCACTCTGCTAAAACAGCTAAACCTATGGCTACCTCGGCCAATTCCACCTCAGACAGTGATGGTGAAGGTACAAATACAGCAATAATAACTGCTACACAAGAGGATACAGTCCCCTCAGGGTTACTTAAACAGTTTGAGAAAATGCTTCACAAAGCATTGAAACAGACCTCTGACCAGATTACTACAAGTCTTACTAGAGAAATCAGGGAGCTGGGAAACCGCACTGAAGCCCTGGAAGCTAAAACTGAAGAAATTGAAGCCTATACCCAAGACTGCCTGAATGACATAGATTTACTAAAAGAAGAAAACCTAACATTACAAAACAGGCTGGAAGATTATGAGAACCGTGCTAGGAGGTCTAATTTAAGGTTCAGAGGCATACCAGAGTCAGTAGTAGACCTTCAATCCACCATAATGACATTATGCCAGGAATTGCTTCCAGGTACAGCAGTGGAACGCTTGGAGATGGATAGAGTACACAGAACACTCACTCCTAAAAAGGCAGATGGTCCCCCTGGGGACATAATAGCCAAGTTTGATTTTTATAGAACCAAAGAACAATTACTGGAGGCAGCAAGGGAAAAGAGTAATCTGTCATTTCAAGGCATCAGTTACCAAATATATGCGGACAACTCGCAGCTAACCATAGCTAAAAGAAGAGCTATGAAACCCCTCTTAATAGAATTGCAGCAACGCAATATAAAATATCAATGGGGATTTCCCTTCTCCCTCCGTTTCATGTACCAAGGGACGAAAATAGTCTGTAGATCTCCTGACCAACTACACCAGGCCCTTATAGACTTCAAGCTGATTGAGAAACCCTCCATTGCTTCAAACACACGCAGAAGAACAGCCTCAACCTCCTCTTACAACAATTCCACACAGCAAGAGCAGAACGGCGGTACCCGGCAGTCAAACAAGCGGAGCACATATGCGCCACAGCCTCAGGACCATGAAGACACGATGGACTGATATTCCTGTATTTCTAATCTTTCTCCCCTTCTTTTTCAGGTTGTGAAAATGTTTTTTTGCAGCCATCCTGGCTGCTCTAGCCTCATGATGGTTTTACCTTCCTCTTCTTGTTAGGTTCGGTTTCAACACTAATTATTGGTGGTGAAATTATTTTCCCACACACCGCAAAACATGGATCTTGCAGGGAACTGGCCCCTATGCCTTATTACCTGTTCGTAGTTCATACCCCATGCAGATCCATGAACTACATTATGAGTGACTCCTTATGGGAGCCTGCGGATCTACCCACACCAGCTCCACCTCACTCACTATAAAGTATCTCTCACTAATCTTTAATGCTCAAATTCATGGATAAACAGCTGATTTGCCAACTGACACCCTTCTTCCTCTTTTACTCGTGTTAATCTCTGCCTAATGGCTGGCAATCACTTAAAATATTCTTAATGCCCAAATAATCCACTTGGCAATCAACATCCCTCCTCAACCTTCCTCTCAAATAGGCTATCCAGTGAGGCATTTAATTGATCGGAAACACCCTGCACCCACAAGGGTGCACTCTTTACATTACAGTAGGCGGCACCCTGACCCATGGAAAAAACATGTGTCCCAATAGGTTCGCCTCAAGTCCCCAAACTAATATGTGGGGATTTGACGAGGACCCTTTTTCCCTTGGTGGGGGATTTCCTCCCTCGCCACGGGTGAACTTTGAGCACTTAATCTGCATTTTATTGCATAAATGTACATTAATCTATAATGTTTTTCACTTTTCTTTTGAGATTTTCCATTTTGGATCCTACCCTTCCCCTTTCCCCACCTGGTCTGTAAGGAGCAACCCTGGTAAATACCGGACAAGGAAGCAAGGTAAGAGGAGATTTTTGGTTTGGCTATCATGGCACCTTTGAATATGATATCTCTCAATGTATAAGGCTTGAATACACCACAAAAACGGACAAAAGCATTTAGGCTCTTCCAATCTAAAAAGACACACATAGTCTGTTTACAAGAGATGCACTTCACCCCTACATCAACCCCCAAATAGAGCTTAGAGTATGACTTGTTTCTCACAGAATCGGCAAACAAATCTTTGAATAGGTCCAAACATACCTTCTATAAAAGTGCTAATAAAACTGGTGCATACCTTGCTAGAACGCTTAATTCAATAAACAAGTCATACTCTCCTATTAAACTGAAAATAGCAAATAATACAATTACTAGCAATCCCCTTAAAATAGTGCAGAAATTCGGAGCACATCTGAAAAAGTTATATTCAGAAACAAATACATTTAATGAAAAAGAAGCGGATTCTTTTTTCTCACAAATTCATTTGCCCCGAATGACCGAATCCCAAAAAGAACAACTAGAGAAATCGATATCACAAGAAGAAGTAACCGAAGCGATCAAGGAGCTCAAATTGAATAAAAGGCCCGGTCCTGATGGATTCTCGGCCAAATATTATAAGATCTTCAGTGATCTTATTTCCCCTAGACTAGCTGATGCCCTCAACGAACTACTAAAACAAAAGACCTTTAAACAGGAATCGCTTTTAGCCACCATCTGTATGATCCCCAAGATGCATGCAGATAACACCCTCAGTGAAAATTATCGCCCCATATCAATGTTAAACGTGGATGTTAAACTTCTAGGTAAAATCTTGGCGAAGCGTTTAAATTAAATAATTGGGACACTAATTCACAGAGATCAGGTAGGCTTCATGCCAAAGCGGCAAGCTGGGGACAATATAAGAAGGGCAAGTCTTCTGGCACATATAGCAAAGAAGAGAGGTATCCCTGCTTGCTTTCTTTCTTTGGACATAAAGCAGGCATTTGACTCGTGTCCTGGCCATATCTGAGATATGCATTACAAAAGTGGGGCTTCGGCCCCAATTTTACGAAATGGATCCTGGAACTGTACAATGGCCCGAAGGCATATGTAAAATATGCGGGGTACAAGTCAGATACTTTTTCTATAAATAGAGGTACGAGACAGGGATGCCCGCTCTCTCCCTTAGTATTTGCTCTCCTCATAGAACCTCTCGCACAAAAGATTAGGTCAGATCCAACGATTTTAGGGATAGAAGTAGGTGGCCATAATCATAAATTATGCATGTTTGCCGATGACATTCTCCTTTTTCTCGCATCTCCCCAAGTTTCCGGACCCAACTTAACGTTAATACTAAACCAATTTGCTTCTTTCTCTGGGCTAGCTATCAATCCCAAAAAATGTCTTGCATTAAACATTTCTCTCTCTGATATAGAGCTAAGCGCAGCCAAATCTGGTTTTCCCTGCAATTGGTCAGACAAGAACATCCCCTATTTAGGAATACGCCTTACAGCAACGCCGTCAGAACTGTACTCGTCCAATTACCCCAATATTTTGAAACAAATATCAAATCTCCTAAAATCCTGGGTTCATTTACCACTGTCATGGTTCGGAAGAATTAGCGCGGTTAAAATGATAATATTCCAACATACTTCCTAAGAATTGTGCAAAAAAGAGTTTCTACCTTTGTTTGGGGACTCACTAGACCGAGAATAAAACCTCAAATCCTTCACCTTTCTAAAGTTAATGGGGGATTGGGATTACCCAACTTTACGAGTTACTATAGAGCAGCACAACTAGCAAACCTAGTGAAATATCACGCCAAATGCGAACCTCCCCTCTGGGTATCAATTGAAGCGGTAGAGTGCGACCCTGTTTCAATTTCAAATGTTTTATGGATCTCTCCCAAAGCACGTAAACACATACAGAATCCTATCACTAAGCACTCTCTCTCCCTATGGGACAGAATGAAGGTCAAATATCTCCTACAATCCCCTCATACCCCCCTACTCTCGTTCTATAGAAATCCTGCGTCCCAGCATGGATTTATCCCAACACCTTTAAAGAATGGGTGATGAAAGATTGTACATGCCTGTATAAACTAACGGACACTTCTTCTTTCAAGTCCTTTCCCACAATCTGTGAAAATTATGACATACCGCAAGCCGAAATATTTAGATATCTGCAAATAAAATTTTTTTTTAGGCCATCACTAGATTCTTCACCTACGCCGTTACTCTTATCCATTTTCGAATATTTCTGTAAAAATGATCCTCATGCTAGGGGAATAATTTCAATGATCTACTCCCAGTTACTGACCAGCTCTATCACAGGGAAATTATCTTATGTGAGTAAATGGGAAAAAGATCTAGAAATAGAACTAGAGGCTTCGGAGTGGAAACAAATCTGGAATTGCACCAAGTCAGCATCCTTGAATGAATTAGCAATTGAAACAAACTATAAAGTAATCACAAGATGGTATTTAGTACCTGCCAGGATTGCGAAATATGTACAAAATTACCTGGAACATTGTTTCAGGGGTTGTTCATCAACAGGGACATACTTTCACATTTGGTGGCCGTGTCCAATAGCACAGTCATTTTGGTCAGAAATTTTCCATATAATCAACATACTCTCAGAAAAGAAAATTTCTTTAGATCCTAAAACTGCACTATTAAATTTAAAACCTGACAATTTGTCACTCACGCAATTTAAAATTATACAGCTTCTTACAGCTGCGAAACAAACGCTTGCGAAGGCATGGAAATCCCCTACTCTACCACTAAATGAAGTAGTCAACAGAATGAATAACGCAATGATTCACGCCAAAATGATGGCAATCGACACAGATACGATCACCAGATTTGAGAAAATATGGAAGCCTTGGATCACCTATACAATCCCAAATGTATTTAACAATGATGTTCTACAACCATGGTAGCCCAGCCAAGTTAACATCCTTTTGCGCATATTATCCAACAAAAACGGTGCCCGGATTGCTCCTGCAGACCCCCCTCCTCTGACCCCTTCCTTCCCGTTTTCCCCTTTTTCCCCTCTTTTCAGTAATTTATTTTAGGCTCTATTATGCTTGTTCTCTCAAATACTGTTAAAAGGTTGGATATCGTTGAAACTTCCAGTGTTTTGCATGAACGGATTGTAGAGCAAGATACGGTCCTAGAATCAGCTTAGATCGCACTAGATTATTGTGACAATGCATAGCGACTCTAGGCAATTAGAAAACCAGTCATTACTGTTCTTGTACACTCTACTATGTGGACATTAAGTAGTCTATCGTGTAATGCACAATTACTATATTCATTTGTTAAGGAGTTTCTTCGTTTTGTAACTATTTCCCTTTATTGTACCTGTATAATTATTTATCACTCAAATAAAGATATATTGACAAGGAAAAAGGAGAAATGCCACAAAGAAAACAATTAGCCGGCGGTGCCAGGGAGTGACCCCAAAAGAAATTTTTTGGGGGATCAAGAGAGGGTCTACAGTTTGAGGATTGCCCAAACAGACACTTCTTACCCTGGCACCGGATGATAAGGAAGACGATTGGGACTGTAAAGGAAGGGCTCGCTGTGGGGGCAGTGCGGAGGCAGTCCAGGTGATATGGGACATCAGTAAAAAGCACTCGAAGTATGGAGCTCATATGCATACAAGAATCATGAACAAATTTCTCCAAACAAAACAATACAAAATTGTATATGTATATATATGCATGAAACGGGTATCTTCCATTAAAAATAATTGAGATAAATGTTCATGAGTTACAAAGTAACAAATGTAAACTAAACCCCATATGATGTGGCATTGTGGTTCCAATTGGGAAACAACAAACCATACTGCAAGAATTCCAGAAAAGGAGAACGACAGACAGAAGATAGAAAGGGTGGGAGGAAGATGATATTCAGTCAGTCTTCCCTGAACTAAACCCTTCCAAAAAGGGTCTGAAACTTTCCATCTCATTGAGTCCTGGGGGGGTGGTTGCCCTAAGACGTCTGATCCAGCGCATTTCCTGCTGGAGTAGAGTCTTATTCCAATCACCTCCCCTTTGCGGAATATGTATCCGCTCCAAAACATAAAAAGAAATCCTGGGCATTCTATAATGATGGTATTTGGCAACATGTCGACCGAGTGGGAGATATAGATTCCCTATAGTCATGCTATATACATGTTTCTCTACACGTTTCTTTAATTCCTGTCTCGTCTTTCCAATGTAGAAACCTCTGCATTGGCAGGACATAAGACAAACAACTCCCTGTGTTTTACAATTTGCGTAGTGACGGGATTTAAAAAAGCCACCATTAGGTAATGTCAGATGGGGTCCTCCTCCAATAATAGAACATTGTTTGCAAGAACCACAGGGATATGTCCCGAAAGTCCTGCAAGGATCTCCCCTGTTCTCACCTTTATATTCGCTTTGTACCAACATATTACCTATGGATGTAGCTTTCCTATAGGTGATTTGGGGTTTTGCAGTGATAACTCCCTTTAGGCTTGGGTCCTCGGTGAGGATAGGCCAATATTTATTAATGATCCTGCAAATTTTTTGGTGGGAATTTGAAAAGGTCATTATAATGCGAGGAGTGTTACATTCTAGTCTCTTCTTTTTTTTTGAAGATTAGTTCACGTCTTTTTACACCCAAAACTCTGTTAAACGCTTTTTTGAGGCCTGTTTTGGAATAGCCCCGTGCCAAAAGGCGGTCACTGAGCTCGTCAGACTCCTTCTGAAAGGTGTTGTCAGAGCTGAGTTCCTTTTAATGCACAGGTACTGGCTGTAAGGGATTGAATCTTTCAAATTTGAAGGATGAAAACTTTCCGCATGTAGGGTAATATTGCCAGCTGTCTCCTTCCGATAGAGCTTGCTGGCAATCTTTCCCTCTACATCCTTGCATATGCTAATATCCAGGAAACTCACTTCCCTGGAATCATATGCCATTGTGAAAAATAAGTTGAGGTCATTTGTATTCATCAATTTCAAAGTGTCTTTGAGTGCATCTTCCGATCCATCCCAAACGATCAATATATCATCGATGTAACGCTGCCATAGGAGGATATGGTCAGCGTGCATCGGTGCATTGTCCCCTGACAGAAAGGCTTTCTCCCACTCCCCCAGGTACAGGTTGGCGTATGAGGGTGCGCAGCATGTCCCCATATCCACTCCCTGTACCTGGAGGTAGTGGGAGCCCTGGAACTGAAACACATTATGATGCAGAATGTAATCTAACATCTGGAGGATAAATTGGTTCAGCTTCCAGTCTGTAGTTGGTCTTTGTTGTAGAACCCTTTTAACAGCGAGAATTCCCAAATCATGGAGAATGCTATTGTACAAACATTCGACATCGACTGTAACTAGAAGAGCTGTCGGTGGAATGGTTAAATCCTCCAGGATCTGCAGTAGATGAATGGTGTCCTTTGTGTAGGACGGAAGATTAAGAACATGGGGTCTAAGGTGTTCATCAATAAAGCGGCTGGCGCCCTCAGAGATTGATCCATTCCCAGAGATGATTGGTCTACCGGGTGGATTATGCAAGTTTTTATGTACCTTAGGGAGGGCATACAAAGTGGGTATGCGTGGGTGTCTGGTACGAATAAAATCCCAGACATCCTGGTTAATCGCTCCATTTCTAAAGGACTCATCTATGAGTTGGTAGAATTCTTCCTCCATGTGAACTACAGTGGAGGAGGAAATCTTTTTGTAACATTTTGTGTCTCTAAGGATGCGATGACACATTTCTTCATATTTGGAGTTGTCCATAATGACTACGTTACCACCCTTATCCGAACCCTTAACGTGATTTTTGAGTTGTTTTTTAGGGATCCCAATGCCCGTTTTTGTTCCCCACTTAGATTTTGCTGACTTTTTGTTGTTCTTAGATTTTCAATCTCTCTAGAGGTCAGTCTAGTAAAAAGGGCTAGAGCTGGATTTTGATTTAATTGAGGGAAATTATGAGATTTCCTTTTAAATTTTTTAGGGGGAAGAGGAACAGTGCCACTTTCATCCTCCTCACTATCAGTTAGATCCATGCTTAAGATTTCATCTTGAGTAGCATTGTCCTCAAGTAAAGCATTGAGATCCCTAAGGGCTCTAAAGTCTGCCGCTTTAAGGTTGGGGGCAATTTCGGGTTCTTGTCTCTTTTCATAGAGACTCCTAAAAAAGAGTTTGCGAGCAAAAAGATGTATGTCTTTTACTGTTTCAAAAGTATCAGTGATGGAATTAGGGCAAAAGGAAAGACCCAAGGATAATACTTCATATTCAACAGGTGTGAGTATATGAGAAGACAAGTTAATAATGCTTAATTCTCCCTCTGTGCCACCTTTACTACAAATGGGTCCATGCTCAGTTGTGTCATGGGTGAAGGAGGAATGAGGGGGATTTTGTTTTTGTCTAAAAAATCATCGGGAACTGGTTGGGCAATTTTTGGAATGGCTCCAAGTTCTTTTTGTGAGGACATTTTGCCTCTCGATGTTGTATTTTTGAAGATACCACTTGATGTACCTTGACCTGAATTTTGTCCTTTGTCTTTTTGTTATAGAAGAGTTACGGTGTCAAAACTTGCTTTTTTGTTCTGTTGTGAAATTTCACCGACTGTCACAGAGGATTTAGGGGATTGTCCTTTTCTCTTTTTGCCTACAAAGTGTCCTGTATTTGAGGATGCTAATGATGACGAGACTGATGGAGTGTTGGATGAATAATCATTTGTTTCTTTAGGGGTCCTCTTGTTGTTTTTATTTTTATTGTTATTGGGCCCCCTACTTTTAAATCTTCCTCCCTGGTTCCATCTGTATGCCCGTCCCTCTGAGAACGCATTTTTTTCTCCTTTTTAATGAGGATAGCTTTACTGAAGTTTTCCAAATGTTCCTTTAAGTTGGTTTCACATGTAGTGTAGTCTTTATGCGTTTTTAGAGGAGAGAGGCGGGCATACAACTGGTCAATTTCAGAGTTAAGCTCAGTCAACTGTGTCTTTTAACCACTTAACGCCCGCCCACTGTATATATATATACGTCCTGTTTTTAAAGATGGATATCTCGGTAACGGCAGCAGCTGCTGCCACAACCAGTTTTGGTGGAGAAGGGATCCCCAGGACCAGGGAGAAGTGATCCCAGGTCCCTGAATTGTGTATGAATGCACAGTAACAGAATTGGAGCCGTGGCGTGGCGTTACTGCTCCCAAGTACCAATGGGGGGGGGGGGGGGGACTTGGATCTAATCCAATTAGATGTGCATGTGATATGTCTGTGCTAGGGACCACAGTGGGTGTGCATGCATGCATTCTCATTGTGACATAATTAATGTGTGTGTTTACTGTGCAAAGATGCATTCTGCGAGGCGTCTTCTGACTGCTGTTCCCTCAAAAAGAGGGGGTACCCTCAGTCACTGAAGTCACTAGTCTAGCTATGCGCATGGATGCCCCTGGCATGTTGGCATACAGATTGTAGTCCAATAAGTGTGTGTGCTCAGCTCTTCCTTAATGGTGTTGCTTTAGCTGACCTTTACACGGCATGTGTAAAATTAGGGCACCATTTATAATGTGTAAATTTACACATTGAAACTAACAAAAGCGCACAGGGCGTAATCTACGGCGCACACACTTAATTTTGTGGATCACCCTATCTCCCTCATTTGCATCTTTGCCTATCAAAACAGCGGCGTTTCTAGCGTAATTTGCGCACGGAAAAGCGCCGGTGTAATTATTTTAGGTAGGACGGAAAAACCTGATTTTAAGGCGTATATCTCGTTTTGAGGATCAGGCGCAAATATACGCGCCGTGTAAATTTCAATTACGCCACGTATCTCAAGTTAAGTCGGCGCATCTGCTTTGTGGATCTGGCCCACAGTTATAGGCACTATGAAGTGAGTTTTATTGCATCTATATGAACATGTACAATATTGGATATCATTTTATTGTACATTTTTCAATCAATGTTTTCCTCATTTAGATATTAAAGACACTTTTACATCCCTGATGAAGATCAAACTTTGAAAGTTTTTTCGGAAACGCGCCGGATCAGTCCATCTTTCATAATTCACCTAATTGGGGTGAATCTCATGTTTTAACATGGCATAGTATCTATCTGTTAATTTTATATGTCCTCAATGTAAAATGTTTTGGTTTTTTTTTCACATCATTTTGTATTTCATGTAACTTTTGTACTTTTTCTACGCATATGTATTAAAAATATATTTTTTATAATTTTTTGAATATATATTTTTTCGTTGCCCACATAATCCCAACCCTAGAGGTTTTCACATTTCAAACTTTCTGTTTTTTACCAGTGCAGAAGCTGTAGAGTGTGCTCCCTTAACTCTTGTACCAGTCGAAGGACTACTGTTTTTATGTGTACTGCCATTTAGAAAATGCATAGCATAAAGCCCTTCATTACTTGTGCCAACGTGGGGGTAGTCTACATCCTGCAGTGCCCGTGTGGCCTGCAGTATGTGGGCCGGACTAAACATCCTCTACGGGTACGATTGAATGAGCATATTACTAATATCATTACTGGTTTCAATAATCAATCTTTTAGTACATAATCGGGACCCGTCGGGTACCCTGTTTCTGGTAATCGACAAGTTCAAACCCAATTGGAGAGGGAGCTGTCTGGTGAGGGAGATATCAAACTTAGAAATGGCTTGGATATATCGATTAAAGTCTTACATACCTCACGGCCTGAATATAGACACTGATGTAAATGCATTTATAAATAATTCTTGATGCTATATAATGTATTTGTGAAACCTGGTTGTGACATACAAGGATGAGTTATTTTTTATTTGATTTTTTGAGTATTTTTTATTTACTATAAAAAAAATTACATTTTAATTTTTTAGTTTTTTTCACAATTAATTTTGCAACATACTACCATGTATTTTATTTACATGATGTATGTTTTACTGATTAAAACTCACAAATTGGGTGATTTAAGGTGGAGAGGAGATTGGGTTCCACTTTCTTTGCCACCCTTATTTACATATATAGGGCCAGATACACAGACAACTTACGCCGACGTATCTGTTGATACACGGCGTAAGTTTAAGGATGCGCCGTCGTATCTATGCGCTGTATTCAGGAAACAAGATACTCCTGAATTTTGCCAAGATACGACCGACGTAAGTCTCCTACGCCGTCGTATCTTGGGTGCATATTTACGATGGCCGCTAGGGGCGCTTCCGTTGATTTACGCGTCGAATATGTAAATGAGCTAGATACGCCGATTCACGAACGTACTTGCACCCGTCGCAGTAAGCTACGCCATATATGTAAGGCGTACGTCCGGCCTAAAAGTTGCCCCTGCTATATGAGGCGCAAGTAATGCAAAGGTATGAACGTCGGAACAAGCGTCGAATTTGACGTTGTTTACATAAGTCGTACGTGAATGGGGCTGGGCTTAGGTTACGTTCACGTCACAGGCATTGAGCCGGCGTATCTTTGAGAGTAAATTTGACGTGATTGTGAGCATGTGCGCACAAGCGCCGTTCGTTCGGCCATGCATTTACATGGGGTCACAGTTAATTTTAATACAACACTGCCTTGCTATTTTGATTTAGGCGGGCTTACGCTGGCCATTTTACGTTACGCCAGCGCAAGAAAGGGAGAAAATGCTTTGTGAATACAGTACGAGCCTCTCTATGTTACGTCGGCGTAGCGCATATCAGATGCGCTACGCCGCTCTAAAGATACGCCGATCTCTATGAATCTGGCCCTTTCTCTTTTAAATATTTCCCTTTTTCCCGGCTTGAGGGATCTACTTATCATATTCATATAATTCTTTAATTTTCACGTGTTAGAGTATTGGCATCTAGTCACTAATAGTTTAATACACATATTGGTATCATTCACCATTATTAGTATGATTAGCTGCACAACATATTGTATGATCACACATATACCGTTGGTGTGGCAGTATAAACCCTAAGCTCAACTAACGGTTTATGTTTTACTAAATATTTGCTCTGTATTAGGCAAGATTAATATTTTTCCCACTGTTGCTGAGATTATTATTTTTTTAAATGAAAAGCTGTACAGAAAAAAGTAGCCGCTGAGTGTACATTTTATAGTTTCTGACACTGCTGTTGCTATGGAAACCTGACCAGAAACCTATTACACTGCTTGTGCAGCACTAAGCATGTGCAAGATCTGCAATGCTGAAATCCAGGAAGTAATACAGTCTGGCTTCAGATGCCCACACTTAAGATGGCCACTGTCTAATGCTAGTTTATAAACTTTTAAAATGCTGTAATAACCTAACAAAACGGACCTTAGTTTACAGACTAACTTTACTAGAATACATTAAGCTTGTGTATTACAGGGGTATTTATTTTTAAAAAGTGGCAGCATTTGATGGGCACACTGGCAGGGTTTGATTTTCACACTGGCAGCACTTGATGGGCACAATGTCAGCACTTGATGGGCACAATGTCAGCACTTGATGGGGCAAAGTGGCAGCGTTTGATGGGCACAATTGATGTTTTTTTTTTTTCAGTTTGTGCCCCCCTAAAAATGTTGAGCACCAGCCGCCACGAGAGGCACCTGTCCCAGGCTTCACTGACCCTTGGAGGGGACAGTCTGCACAGCTGAGGACAGTGTACACTAGGGTGACCAGACATCCCCAGTTTCAAGGGACAGTCACCTGATTGAGGACACTGTCTCCGGACCAAGTCTGTCCCTGGTTTTGTCCCCAGATTGGATTTAATAGGGGGCAGGGGCAATTTCAAAGAAAGTCAGTGCAGAATTAAAATAAAAAAAATTGAATTACACCCCCCCACTCCGCCATGCCTACTAGCATAGGGGGATTGTATTTTTCCCATGACCTGTGCCCCTTTCCGATGATCATGTGCTGGTCGGAGTGGAAGGAATATTCAGTTTCGGGTGCATGCCCATTCAGCTTCGCTCGCATGTTATTCTGCCTTGGCTCAAATCCTGGCCAGCCACCTGCCTATCTCCTTGCCTTCCCTGGCAGAGGGATCTTCCTCCGCTCCCCATCCAGTAGTAGCTGGGGCCCAAAGAGTAAGACTTAAAAGGCTGTGAGGCGTCGGCGACGGGCAGAGAGTCGCTGATTGTTGCCATTACTAGTAAAGAAAAAATATGTCCCCGGATTTCATTTAAAAAATCTGGTCACCTTAGTGTACACGCTTGGGGTGCACAGGTCTTTGACAGGTGAGGGAGCTTGCCCACAGTCCTATGCTGCTCTGCTCATATGCGCTCTCTCTCTCTCCTCTCTCACCTCTCTCTCTTACCTCACTCCCTCTCTCTCTCTCTCTCATCTCACTCTCTCTCTCACCTCTCTCTCCCTCTCTCCCTCTCTCTCACCTCTCTCTCTCTCTCTTACCACTCTCACCTCTCTCTCTCTCACCTCTCTCTCTCTCGCTCTCTTACCTTTCTCTTACCTCACTCATCTCTCTCTCACCTCTCTCATCTCTCCCACACCTCTCTCTCTCATCTCTCTCTCTCACCTCCCTTACCTCGCTCATCTCTCTCACCCCCCCTCTCTCATCTCTCTCACCCCCCTCTCTCTCACCTCTCTCTCACTCTCACCTCTCTCTCTCACCTCTCTCTCTCACCTCTCTCTCTCACCTCTCTCTCACACCTCTCTCTCACACCTCTCTCTCTCTCACCTCTCTCCTCTCTCTCTCATCTCTCTCTTACCTTTCTCTCTTCTCTCATCTCTCTCACACCTCTCTCTCTCTCTCATCTCTCTCTCTCTCTCACCTCTCTTACCTCACTCATCTCTCTCACCCCCCTCTCTCATCTCTCTCACCCCCCTCTCTCTCACCCCCCTCTCTCTCACCCCCCTCTCTCTCACCCCTCTCTCACACCTCTCTCACACCTCTCTCACACCTCTCTCACACCTCTCTCTCTCACCTCTCACACCTCTCTCTCACTCTCACATCTCTCTCTCACCTCTCTCTCTCTCACCTCTCGCTCTCTCTCACCTCACTCACTCTCTCTCTCTCTCACATTACCCTCTCTCTCTCTCACCTCACTCTCTCTCTCTCACCTCTCTGACACCGCACTCTTTCTCTAACCTTACTCTCTCACCTCTCTCTCTCACCTCACTCTCACTCTCTCTCTCCTCACTCTCTCTCACCTCACTCTCTATCTCTCTCTTTCTCATCTCACTCGCTCTCTCTATCACCTTCCCTCTCTCTCTCTCTCTCTCTCTCTCTCTCTCTCTCTCTCTCTCTCTATCACCTTCTCTCTCTCTCTCTCTCTCTCTCTCTCTCTCACCTTCCCTTTCTATCACCCTTACCCAGCTGTCAGACAAAGTCCCGCCTCTTTAGCCAGCTCCTATGATAGTCAGCACACTGGTGACTCTCACCTCTCTTACCTCACTCATCTCTCTCTTACCTCTCTCACCCCCCTCTCTCTCACCCCCCTCTCTCTCACCCACTCTCTCTCACCCCCCTCTCTCTCACCCCTCTCTTTCACCTCTCTCTCACCTCTCTCTCACCTCTCTCTCTCACACCTCTCTCTCTCACACCTCTCTCTCTCACCTCTCTCCTCTCTCACACCTCTCTCTCACCTCTCTCTCTCACCCCCCTCTCTCTCACCCCCCCTCTCTCTCACCCCCCTCTCTCTCACCTCTCTCTCTCACACCTCTCTCTCTCACCTCTCTCTCTCTCTCTCACCTTACCCACTCTCTCTCTCTCACCTCACTCACTCTCTCACATTCCCCCCCCCTCTCTCTCTCTCTCTCTCTCTCTCTCTCACCTCTCTCTCTCTCTCTCTCACACCGCACTCTTTTTCTCACCTTACTCTCTCACCTCTCTCTCTCTCTCACCTCATCTAGGAGTACAGGGGGTATAGGAGGGTCAGGTGTTATCTAGGAGTATAAGGGGCATAGGGGGGTCTGGTGTTATCTAGGAGTATAGGGGGGTCTGGTGTTATCTAGGAGTAGAGGGGGTATAGAGGGGCCTGGTGTTATCTAGGAGTATAGGGGGTCTGGTGTTATCTAGGAGTATAGGGGGATCTGGTGTTATCTAGGAGTATAGGGGGATCTGGTGTTATCTAGAAGTATAAGGGGGGCTGGTGTTATCTAGGAGTACAGGGAGTATAGGGGGGTCTGGTGTTATTTAGGAGTATAGAAGGTATGTGTTTGTGTGACTCCAGCATGTGGCACAGCAATCAATGTATATTGTATAGGTACAAGGAAGTCCAGGTTTTGTTTAGCTGTGCCTCTTTAGCCCCTACCACTGTTTGGTCGCACCCACTTCTTGCTGCGGTGCGCACAGCATGCTGCAGGTCACTATCTCCCTAAAATGTCCCTCATTCTCAAGTTCCAAAGTTGGGAGGTATGTATACAGAGAGGTGGAGATGATGGCTGGGTATACAGAGAGGGGGAGATGATGGCTGGGTATACAGAGAGGGGGAGATGATGGCTGGGTATACAGAGAGGGGGAGATGATGGCTGGGTATACAGAGAGGGGGAGATGATGGCTGGGTATACAGAGAGGGGGAGGCTGTTTCTCTGTATACCCAGCCATCATCTCCCCCTCTCTGTATACCCAGCCATCATCTCCCCCTCTCTGTATGAGAGGGGGAGATGATGGCTGGGTATACAGAAAGGGGGAGATGATGGCTGGGTATACAGAGAGGGGGAGATGATGGCTGGGTATACAGAGAGGGGGAGATGATGGCTGGGTATACAGAGAGGGGGAGGCTGGCTGGGTATACAGAGAGGGGGAGATGATGGCTGGGTATACAGAGAGGGGGAGATGATGGCTGGGTATACAGAGAGGGGGAGGCTGGCTGGGTATACAGAGAGGGGGAGATGATGGCTGGGTATACAGAGAGGGGGAGGCTGGCTGGGTATACAGAGAGGGGGAGATGATGGCTGGGTATACAGAGACGGGGAGGCTGGCTAATGGTATATAGAGAGGAGACAGGCTGGTGTAGTACAGTTTCCCCCCTCAATCTGCACTGACCTGCTCATGATATCAGTGTAAGAAAGTTCTTCCCGACTCTGATATGGGTGGGGCCAGGAGGAGACTCACTCTCACATTGATCTCCCTTCTCAGGCTGTCAGTGAAGCACAGAGTGCAATGCTATGGCCCAGGGCCTCCTGGGATTGATGACAAACATCTCCCAGGAGGCATAGCGGTACATAGATGAGGAGACGAGGCTGCTGCGGCTGCGGCCAGAGAGATACACAGATAAGAACACAACAGTGAGTTTTTAAAATAAAATAAAAATATATGCCAAATATATTTAAGGGGCATAAATAAAGAGGATGCAAGAAAGTAGTAAAAGAGGGTGGAGCTCCACTTTAAGTGTTCTTTCTAACTGTCAGGGGGACTGTTCCTGATCACTAGGAACAGCTGATCTCTCTCTCCTCCCCTGTCAGAATGGGGATCCGCCTTGTTTACACCACGATTGCAGATGGCCGGCAGACATCAAGTCCGCCAGACCTGCAGACGAGCTCCCGCAAAAGCTAGTGCATGAAACAACGTACCAGTATGGCAATTCACACAGCTGAACCACCTTGCCGCAGAATAACTGTGGCAGCTGGTATGTGAGACATAAAGACCCATCACAAAACAGTCTGTGAATTAATATATTCTGTTACACAAAGGGTAGGGTGCTAACCTTGCAGTGTGTACTTGTAAAATGCCTGTGCAACATGCACATTTCTACATTTGTATGATCTTCTTATATGGGATGCTTTGGTATCAGTTACATTATTGATACAATATGCATTTTTATGTTACTGGTTTTCTTTCTACTCTGAAAAAAACAAAAATGAACAATAAAAATATCTGATTTAAAGGGCTGTGGTTCTACAGATCGATTTTTTTCCACCTACCAAATCTAAGGAATGTAGCTCTCATTTCTATAGGCTGTCTGTGCCTTAAAGTGGAGTTCCAACAAAAAATGGAACTTCCACTTTTTGGAATCCTCCTCCCCTCCGGTGTCACATTTGGCTCCTTTCAGGGGGGAGGAGGGAGAAGATACCTGTGTAATACAGGTATTTGCTCCCACTTCCTGGCATAGATCATCGCAGTGACCTACGCCACTTCTGGTGCCTACACTGTCCTCCCCCGCTGTCTTCTGGGAGACACACAGGTCCCCTCAGACAGCAGGGACCAGTGAGGATGCACAGCGCGACTTGTGAATGCGCAGTAGGGAACCAGGAAGTGAAGCCACACGGTTTCACTTCCTGATTCCCTTACTGAGGATGGTGGTGGCAACAGCTGAGAGCCGACACACAGATCCCCTTCGACTGCCGACATCGCAGGCGCGCTGGACAGGTAAGTACCCATATATTAAAAGTCAGCAGCTGAAGTATTTGTAGCTGCTGGCTTTTAATATATATTTTTTCGACTGACCTCCGCTTTAAGTTTCTGCATTTAGGCTTGTTTATGTTGCCTTTAAACTGTAGTGTGCATGCCTTTTTTTTCCCTCCATCAATACCTGAGGCCTGAAGCTCTAATATTTATAGAAAAACTGCCTGTGCTTTGTATCTTCACATTTAGACCCCATCAGGGATCAAGACCTGGGAAAAAAAGTGTGGGAACTCGCCCAAGATTCCCCCCCACCTCAAAAATAAATGTATTCCCCATCCCCGCCCAGAATTATCCGCGTCCCTTTCCACAATGTATCCCCATCCCTGCCAGGGATGGACTGGCCATTGGGACTACAGGGAGTTTCCCGGTGGGCCGATGGCTCAGTGGGCCGGCTTCAGTGACAGTGGACCGCCGCCCCCCTCCGCTCCTCTGTCTCTCCCTTCCCGCAGTGCTCACCTCCTCTCCCTTCCTGCAGCGCTCACCATCTCTCCCTTCCCACCGCGCTCACCTCCTCTCCCTTACCGCAGCACTCACCTGGGGGGAAACAGAGAAGCAGGGGGAGGACCAGAGGAGCAGGGGGAGGGGACAGACAGCTGACTCAACAGCTATGGCCTGGGAGTTTCTCACTTCTTTCTAATCTTATCCCATAAGGGGGGGCAACAAACTGATTCCTTGGGTTAAATAATGTCTAACTTCCCCACTGGTACTGCCTATAAGAGTACCAGTACCAGCCGTTCTACTCTAATAAAGTAGAATGGCTAGTGGCTAGTGAATTGGGAGAGGGGGCTTGGGTGGCGGGGGGGGGGTTCGGGAGTTGTCCGGCCGCCATGGGAGAGACCTGTCAAAGTGGGCCAGTCTGGATGAAGTCCAGGGCCAACTTTTTGTCCCAGTCCAGCCCTGATCCCTGCCCAGCATCATCCATCCCTCTTCACAATGTATCCCCATCCCTGCCCAGAATTATCTGCATCCCTCAAGAGATGCAAGAGATGGTCATAGACTACAGACATGATACAGGAGACGGTCAGAGAATGCAGACATGCTACATGCGATAGTCAGAGATTGTGAATATGATACAAGAGACAGTCAGAGACTGCAGGCACCGTAAAGGAGGTGGTCAGAAGCTGCAGACATGATTCAAGAGATAGTCAGAGACTGCAGATATGATACAGGAGATGGTCAGAGACTGCAGACATGATACAGGAGAAGGGCAGAGACTGCGGACTTAATAGAATAGCACTAGGAGGTCCAGAGGGCACAGGGGGAGCTGTAAAGCACTGGGGGGGGGGCTGGATATCACTGCATGGAACGGGAGAGCACTGGGGGGGGGCTGGAAAGAAATGGGAGGGGGACTGGAGAGCATGGGGGGGGGAACTGAATAGCATTGGGGGGGGACTGGATAGCACTTAAATATTTCCAGAATGTGGTGATATTTTACTGTATTTTACTGCCACTGGTCACCAAAGAGCTGAGAGTACCTTTTAAATAATGGGAGATAAGAAAAAACCCCTGATAAAGGAAAATAAATTATGTGTTGACTTACTCAATAGCATGATGGAGGAGATGAGCAGCAAAATAAGCTGGATAGGAGGAGCGGCAGGGCAGCTGCATATAGAGGATTTGATCTTTGCATATTCCTCATGCAGACGCTGAATGCTATCAGGCGGGAGAGGAGGAGAATCAAGCATTCAGCGGCTGCATGAGTAATATGCAAAGATCAATTCCTTTATATGCAGCTGCCCCGCCATTCCTCCTATCCATGCATACAGGGAGGCTGCTGCACGGGCGATCACTCACTTTTTTCCCGGTAAGGCGGCATCAGGCAATGGGCTAGGGATCCATCGCAGCTCCTTCCCCCTTCATGGTCACGGGGCAGCTGGGTAGTTCCCTGGGTAGGCGGCCGGATCAGTGGCACGGGCTGAAGGAGCTGCCCAGCTACTTTCCCCACATTGACAAATGCTGCCCTGCGGCACCTGCCTGACAACCCCCGCAATGTGTGGCACCCCTGTTGGTACGTCGGGCCACTGAAAGCAGCCACATCATGCAGGAGTGATGCAAAAGGGAACGGCATTCCTGCTGTGGAAAAAGTACAGGAACACCATTCCCATGCGTTCCTGCAGGACTCGAGCCCTGGACCCCATACATACTGTAGCGCTCACCCCCTAAGGTTATATTTGGGATGGCCTGTTACCTCTGTGACTCTGCCGTCTAGGGTAGTTGATGAGAGCAGCAATGATGGAATGTCCAAACAGCAGGTGTCTTTTCTTGTGCTTTTATTTTACTCAACACGGTAAACAATAAACTTGAGGTAGATAGTAAAGATGTATGAGGAGAAGAAATAGCAGATTCAGGCTCAACAGTACGGAAGCAGTCCTGCTTCCAACGACACTTTGCTTTTGTCGCCACTCCAGCCGGAGTGGGTATAGTGTACCTGGACAGGCCTCTCACACCGACCTGGCAGCCAGGGTATCACTCGGAACTTTGAGGGAAACAAGTCTCTGCCACAGACCCTTCCCTAGAACGTGGATCATGGAGGAAAATCTTCCTCAGTAGTATTTGTGCCTAGTAGTTCTCAATTGGGTCAGACTGACAGGTGGCTGACATCCAACCTTTCAGTGTCCGGTTACCTTGATCCCCGATGGATTGTCGAGGCCCTATTGGATTGCATGCCTCTATTGGCTCTCCTCAGGCTGACTCCCCACCGAACAGTTATCTCGCTTGGGATCTTTCCTCAGAATTTGGGGGCCCAGTCGATCACTGGGGCCCCGCCACAGCTTCAATTGCTCCGGGCCAACATGGTCCCGGAACCAGGAACACCGCGTAGCACGCGCACCCCGGCCTGAAAGGCCATCTCACCGGGTGCCGTGATGTGTGGTCACCCAGAAGGTGGGTGCCACGCCGGAAAAGAACCCTGCCTAATGGCGTCTGCTCCAGAAGTACCCTTTCCCAGCATGCCCTGCGAGGGAAACGCCCTCCTGATTGGCTGCTGCCCAAAGGCACCCCAGCCTGGACTCCACTGGCGCCACCCGGGTGGTATAACACCCCAGCAACAACAGAATGAGCCCACACTACAGCCCAGCTGAAGCAGAGACCCAATTTAAACAAATCAACTGTCTGAGAGCTAACTAACTCTCTCATCCCCCCTAAATTTAGAATAGCACCGGTACCTCAAAGTATCCAGGCGCTACAATACTATTTGCTTTTTCTGCAGATTTACCAAAGCCATATAATATGAGGTCAAACCTTAAGTCTTTAAATTTATATGGAATCAGGCAGGCCATTGCACTACATGGTTTTGGTAAATCTGAAGACAAAAATCTGCAGAAGATCTAATAATGTGTATAGCGTCTTATGCCGCGTACACACGGTCGAAATTTCCGACAACAAATGTTCGATGTGAGCTTGTTGTCCATGGTTTTGATGTCGGAATGTCTGATCGTGTGTACGCGGCATTGGACTTGTTTGCACTGTCCTTTAACTTTAGTACCACAGGGCAATTTTTACCTACCCATATCCAAGGGGCTCTTATTTTATTTTATTTTTTTGCTGTAGCTCATCGTTTTTATAGGAAGATGGCTGCCCATGCCTCCTGTCACTGCTGCCAAATTGTACTGGCACTAGCCAATTTTTTTACCAACCTAAACCAAAGGGGTATTAACTTGAAAAACCACTGTCCGTGCCTCCTATTACCTACTTTTAGGTCTATTTGCACTGCCTTTAAACTGTGATGCCATTTGGTCATTTCAATAACCATACCGACCGTTTTTCGGGTTCTAAAAAATTAAGTTTTTAAGGGTCTAGAAAAAACTATGTTTTTTTCAACCCGATCATTAAAACGCCCTTGCCTACGTGAAATCGTGAAAATCGTGAAAAAAAAATGCTCTAGCAAAGCGCAGTGACGTACAACGCGTACGACGGCACTATAAAGGGGAAGTTCCATTCGGATGGCGCCACCCTTTGGGCTGCTTTCGCTGATTTTGTGTTAGTAAAAGACGATTCGCGCTTTTCTGTCTGTTACAGCATGATGAATGTGCTTACTCCATTACGAACGGTAGTTTTACCAGAACTAGCGCTCCCATCTCATAACTTGCTTCTGAGCATGCGTGTTTTTTTCACGTTGTTAAAGCCCACACACAACCATTTTTTACAACCTTAAAAACTTAATAGCTTCCTTTACCTTAATGCAGTGCGGTTTTCATGTCCTCATTGTTCGTTTTTGCTCTCAAGTTGCTGTAATTCTTCTCTGATCTCCACACTTCCTGGTTGTCTGTTTCCTGATAACCACAGTACTGGGATCTTTCTCTCTGTGGTCACTAATCAAGGAGGTGTGATTACTGTGGGCTAGATTCAGATAGGTTAGCAGATCTTTAGATTTGATCTGATTTACGTTACGCCGCCGCTATTTTTTGAAGCAAGTGCTTTATTCATAAAGAACTTGCCTCTAAAGTTGTGGCGGTGTATCGTAAATCCCCCGGCGGAATTCAAATTCCGCGGCTAGGATTGACCTCTAGGGGGCGTGTACTATTTAAATCAGGCGCGTCCCTGCGCCGATCGAACAGCGCATGCGCGCATTGCTCCAATGACGTCGCAAGACGTCATTGGTTTCGACGTTAACGTAAATTACGTCGGCCGTAATCGCGAACGACTTACGCAAACGAGGTAAAAAATTCAAAACTTGGCGCGGGAACGATGGCCGTACTTAACATAGGATACGCCGCACTTACCCCTGCTATAGCAGGGGTAACTTTCCGCCGGAAAAAGTCGAACGCAACGATGTAAAAAAAAGCTCTGGGCGGTCGTTCGTTTCTGAATCGACGTAAATGCTCATTTGCATATTCGACGTGTAAAAGATATGAAGCGCCACCTAGCGGCCGGCCTGGAATTGCAGCCTAAGATCCGACGGTGTAAGTCACTTACACCTGTCCGATCTTAGGCATATCTATGCGTAACCTGATTCTATGAATCAGGCGCATAGATACGATGGCCGGACTCAGAGATACGACGGCGTATCAGGAGATACGCCGTCGTATCTTCTTTCTGAATCCGGCCCTGTGTGTCTAAAACCCCACAGCACCAATCAGTTTTGTTTTTCCAAACCATCACTGCCCTGTATTGGCTCTGTGGCTCTGTACAGCAGAGAGGCAGTAAACATGCAAAAAGGAAACTAGAAACTACAGGTACATTATATGATTGATTTGTATCTATTTTTAATGGTTTTTAAAAGGAATCAGTTAACTATTATGTCTCTAACCCTGTAAACAGTCATTTCAGCAAAAAAAAATGTAGACAGAGGTTCTGGTGCTGTCTGTCAAGGCTAATTGTTAAAAAAAAAAAAAAAATTCCACAGCTAAATAAATGCTGACAAAATACGCTGTCACAAAGGATTTGTATATTATCCAACTTGCTCTTGAAGCTGTATGAAATGGTCTCTGATAAATGGGAAAAGGTTCCCCAAAGCTATATCCAGCTTCCAAGCAAATTGGGTGACAATAGCTTGCTAAGTAGCCTCCTTAAAAAGGACACAAGTGACCCCTCCTCCCCTATCGCAGAATACTACAAAGGGATTTGCCTCAAACTAAAACTATTTTTGATAAATTTGCTGAACTTGGGTGTGAATCAAAGTTTGGCCAATTCACACACCTTCAGTATTTCAGGCAAGGAAGAATATAAAAAATACTGTTCCCTCTTAATTATTTGCCTTTATCTCAATACAAAAATGTCAATGTCATGCATGCCAAATGCAGATCCAAAACAGATTATTTATACAGACAACCTAGATAAAAGTCATGAGCTGTGCCAGTGTTTCATTACAAAGAATGAGTCATTGTATATAAACTACATTTGAAACAACATTTTTGCAAAGAAACGTTTGCAGGCTATTCTCAGGTTTTAAACAACTTGTTACTGGGATCTGCAGTTTATAACACTAGCTGAGTTTGTAAAATGGATCAATGTAATATAGCAAAACAAACAATTATTCAGGATCAAATAGAACCTCATTGACGTTTACAGACCCATTGAAAAGGCTCAAAGAATAGGGTCCTAAGTAAAGTAAGATCTAGCAAGCAATTTGAATTTGCTTCACAGAAGTAAAACACTTACCAAATGGATTATATCTGGTTACTATGGGTAACTCCCCTTTGCACTTACAGCTGATCTCCAGGGAAACAGTTTAACACAGAGTTAAAATACATAGGAATGAAATGTTAACTTTTCAAAAGATTTGCATTTAGTTTAGATAATCCTGTCATCCAGGTATTCCTGCTATGCAGCACAGCTCTGTCACTGACCTCACTTTTCCCTACTGTATTTAAACAATACAATTTGGTCAAGGACCACTCCCACCTTGCTAACCAGACAATAAACTAGCAGCAATACATTGATGAGGCCACCTTTGTACTTTACCCTTATGTTAACATGTTTCGGGTAGGGATGAGCTTTGTGTTCAAATCAAACCCATATTCGACTCGAACATCATATATTCGACCTTTCGTCGAAATACGAACGTTACGGGCCGTTCGTGACAAATTCGAGTGGCGCGTCACGGCCCATAATTCACTGTGGCATCGCAGTGCATTGCTGGCTGATGATTGGCCAAGCATGCGGGTCAATCACAGCGCGCAAAAAACGGAGAGCCATAATTGGCCAAAGCCAGGGTGGCTTTGGCCAATTATGGCTCAGGGGGTTTAGTACACGCCCCACACTATAAAAGGCCGCCTGCAGGTCGGCCTTGTGTAGTGTGTTGCGGCGGTGGTTAGAGACAGAGAGAGAGAGAGAGAGAGTGACATTTTTTCTATGTAGATAGAGAAGGCAGGCTAGTCAGTTAAAGTTACAGTGTGTAGAGGATATATATGCATCCCAGGTGTTGTACATATATTTATACACTATAGTTTAGCTAGATCAGCTATTCTTAATTTACTGGCAGGCAGGTGATTGTGCTAGCTGCAGTATTCTCAAGTGGTGTATTGCCTGTGTCCTCTGCAGTGTGCACCATAAGAGCCGGTTCACACTGGGGCAACTCGTCAGGCGACTCAGCCGCCTGACAAGTCACATCCCATTCTATTCAATAGAACCGTTCTAATAGGAGCGACGCAAGTCGCTCCGACTTGCGTCGCTCCCGACTTGTACGTCTTGACTTCTATACAGAAGTAATTTTGCAAGTCACCTCTGAAGTTATCTTCAGGACGCCTTGCTGAGTCGCCCCCGAAGTCGTGCCGCCCCAGTGTGAACCGGCTGTAAAGCTACTTGGTGTGTGTACTGCCTTTGAACTCTGTAGTTTGCACCTAAAGCTACTTGGTGTGTACTCTCCGTGTGCTCTGTAGTTTGCACCTAAAGCTACGTAGTGTGTGTACTGCCTTTGTCCTCTGCAGTTTGCACCTAAAGCTACTTGGTGTGTACTGCCCATGTCCTCTGTAGTTTGCACCTAAACCTACGTAGTGTGTGTACTGCCTTTGTCCTCTGCAGTTTGCACCTAAAGCTACTTGGTGTGTACTGCCTGTGTCCTCTGCAGTGTGCACCATACATCTACGTGGTGTGTGTGCTGCCTTTGTCCTCTGTAGTTTGCACCTAAAGCTACTTGGTGTGTACTGCCCGTGTCCTCTGTAGTTTGCACCTAAAGCTACGTGGTGTGTACTGCCTGTGTCCTCTGAAGTTTGCACCTAAAGCTACGTGGTGTGTACTGCCCATGTCCTCTGCAGTTTGCACCTAAAGCTACGTAGTGTGTGTAATGCCCGTGTCCTCTGTGTAGTTTGCACCTAAAGCTACGTAGTGTGTGTACTGCCCGTGTCCTCTGCAGTTTGCACCTAAAGCTACGTAGTGTGTACTACATATAGGTAGATGGCACACGATTAAAAGGGCACAGTCAATAATTTAAAAATGAATTAAAAAATAATAATAAATAAAGACATCATAAGGTCCATGTCAATAACATTAGAATGAATAAATAAAAAGTCCAATAAAAGTCCAATATACACTAGTGGCAGCAGATTCCTGAAGCAGAAGCAGACTCTGAAAGATATGTACAAACAAGAAGAAAAATGCGCCAAACTAAGTGCAGTAAGTGGGAATTTAATTCAAAAAATTTTGTATACAATGAAATGGTTACTCACAAAACCAGTGGTAACATAGGCATGATATGGAAAAACGGCTGGTTCGGTGTCACAGCGTGTCATCAGCAGCTACAGGGGCTTCACCACAGGCTGGTCTCATATCCTGGTCCCATGGAAGGTGTAAATAGAGGTCCGAGATGTTAGGGAGCCTTAGGGGGATCACAGGGAATCCAGGAGCCGTGGATGCTGTCACAAAGCGGCGTGCGTTCCAGCGTGGAACGCAGCGTCTCGCCGTACGACCGGAAGTGACGTAGGAACTCCGGGCAGCCAATGGGATCCCATTGGCTGCCCGGAGTTCCTACGTCACTTCCGGTCGTACGACGAGATGCTGCGTTCCACGCTGGAACGCACGCCGCTTTGTGACAGCATCCACGGCTCCTGGATTCCCTGTGACAAAATCCAGGTCCTGAATAACGTGTTTCTGAGGCTTCAGTCAGTCACAGAAAGAGCGGTGGAGAAGGTGGCCTTCTGACCGATGCGTTCAGACAAACATTTTTGGTTCTGGGCACCGCCACCAGTGGCTAAGGCCCAATTTTTCTGCCCCTGTTTAACAGGAGCGTGCAATTTTTGATGCAATACTTTGCAGCGGGCTCATTCCTGCGCTCCAATTAGAGTATCTGTGAGGGGTTGCAGCGTTGTGGCACCAGCACCAGTGCCTAAGACCCAATTTTTCTGCCCCTGTTTAACAGGAGCGTGTAATTAAAATTTTTGATGCAATACTTTGCAGTGGGCTCATTCCTGTGCTACAACTACAGTATCTGTGAGGGGTTGCACCAACAAAGGCCCAATTTTTCAGCCCCTGTTCAACAGGGGCATGTAATTACAATTCTTGATCTAATATTTCACAGCAGGGCCCATTCCTGTGCCCACCAAGAGTAACTGTGAGGGCTTACAGAGTTGTGGCACCAGCGCCAGCACCAAAGGCCCAATTTTTCTACCACTGTTCAACAATGGCATGTAATTACAATTCTTGATATAATAGTTCACACAGCAGGGCGTTCCAGCGCCCACCAAGACTAACTGTGAGGGCTTACAGTGTTGTGGCAACACCAACACCTAGAGCCCAAATTTCTGCAGAGTATATACGGCAGGCCCCTACTTTCAAACATCCAACTTACGACTCCTACTTGCAAACGGAAGTAGACAACAGGAAGTGAGAGGAAATCTACCCCTAGGAAGGGAAATTCTCTTCTGTAAGAGGTGTCTCCTGTCCACTGATGCTTTTTCACCAATCCTTGTTTCACTAAAAAAACACCAAATTTTCAAAACATCATTTGTCATTGGGACAGAAAGTGAATTGCAATCTTCTGAACAGATGCACACAGACAGCAAAACAAATGTTTACAGGGGCGATAACCCTTCTCTATGTTTCAGAAAAGCTTAAAAAGGGAAAATGTTATACTTACCTAATGGTAATTTTCCTTTCCTGATGCAAGCATGACAGCATATACGTATGGGAATGCCTCCCTGCCCAATCAGGACCGGTTATACTATAAAAGTGGGTCTCCTCCCTTACCGTAGTATTCTCATAATTTAGTATCACTGCAAAAGGCCCTCTTTTTTTTCGGGAGGGGACCTATATGCTGTCATGCTTGCATCAGGAAAGGAAAATTACCGTTAGGTAAGTATACAATTTACAATTTTCAATTTTACAATTATACAATTTTCCCCTTTCCTGACACAGCATGACAGGATATACATATGGGATGTACCAAATCACCAGACCAAACGGGTGGGTAATGCTGTACTTATTTATCTATACATATAGTACTATGTATCTTTACTTATTTGTGACATTACTTAATGTCACTCCCTGTAACACCGCGCGACCTAACTGCACTGTTGTTTAAGCCGCCGGATCCACTTTATAGTGGTTTATAAATGAGGTCGCCCAAGTTGCAGCCCTACATATGAGTTCGGGGGTGACTCCCCTGAAATTCGCTCAAGAAGTTGCCATCGCCCGCGTGGAATGCGCTTTAAGCTCTGCTGGAGGACCTAGATGTTTTGCCACATAAGCTCTCCTTATGACCTTAACTAGCCATGACGCCAGCGTCCTTTTAGATGCTGCCAGCCCTTTTCTGTGACCTTCATACACAACAAATAGATTTTCCGTCTTTCTGAATGTTGCCGTCCACTCTATGTAGGTTTCTAGGACAGACCCCACATCCAGACTATGCAGTGTCTGCTGTATCTGTCCGAAATGTTGGAAGTACAATATCTTGGTTTATATGGAATGATGTATTGACTTTCGGTCTATAGTGTGGTAGAGTTCGTAACACTACTCTGTCCGTCATTAGACACAAGTATGGCGGTTTGCAGCCTACAGTCTGCAAGTCCGATACCCTTCTGCCTGAAGTTATTGCCGTGAGAAACCCTGCCTTCGCTGAGATGTTTCTTAACGTTGTGGACTGTCCTTTATTAAAGGTTTCTTGTGATAGAAAGTCTAACACTACTTGAAGGTCCCAAGGTGGGACATATGACCTTTTTACAGGACGAATTTTTGTACAAAAATTGACGGATTAGACATCGTAATGCCCACTTTACTCCTGATAGTGCTGACAGGGCTGAGACTTGTACTCTCAGCGTGCTGACACTGAAACCCTTGTCTAAACCTGTCTGAAGGAAATTCTGAATTTGTGGTTCTGAAGGTGTTCTGGGATTAAACAAATGCAAAAGCTTTGAATACTTCCCATATTCTTGAATACGTTTGGTTAGTGGTGGATGTTCTAGCCTTCAATAATGTCTTCACTACCTCTGTGGTAAGTCCTGCTTCTGTTATCCTTCTCCCTTCAGCCTCCAGGCAGCTAAGTGCAGAATTCCTGTGTCTGCATGCATTACCTGACCCTGTTGTAATAGGTCCGGGATGTTCGGGAGAGGCATGGGTTGGCCCACTGCCAATGACTGTAGTAATGGGAACCACGGTCTGCGTGACCCCATTGGGATTATTGCTGTGATTGTCCCTGCGTGTGTTCTTACTCTGTTGAGTTGTTTGAAGATTATGGGGATCGGAGGAAATACATACGCTAGCCTGCAGATCCATCTGGCGTTGAGAGCGTCTATTATTTCCGCTTCCTGGAACCTTGCCTTTGCTAAGAAACGCCTGCACTTTGTATTGGTTGCCGTCGCCATCAGATCCAGGTCTGGATATCCCCATTGTTTGCATATTCAATGGAATACTGACTGGTTCAGTGCCCACTCGTTGGGATCTAGGGTCCGTCTGCTTAGTGTGTCCGCTAGAAAGTTCTGCGGTGCTGGTATGTAGACTGCTGACAGGTCGAGTAGGTTTTGTTGTGCCCATTCTATTATGGGTGTCACCTCTTTCAGCAGTGACTGGCTCCGCATTCCACCCTGTCTCTTTATGTAGGTGACCGCTGCCCTGTTGTCCATCTGTATTATCTATTTCTTTATTTTTATTTTAACAAAAGGAAAATGAACAGCCTCTTCCATAATTAACATACACCACCTGTATTTAAGCAACCAACAACATATTATCAAATTCAATATCGTTTAACCTTGACGTTGAATCTGAAAGACAGATTATCGGTTTGTGTCTCTATATGGCTCCACATCCAAAAAAAGAATCAGAAGAAAGCAATGGGTCCCCTGACTGGACTTTAAAGGCACAAAGGTATAAACCACATAGTGGATAGAAGTTTTTGTAAAAAAGAAAAAGTATTGTTTATTATATGAGTACAAAACAGAACGTTGAATCTGGGGGAATATCAAAGACATCAAATATCTACATGTATATTCCACTTTCCAAATTGCTAACCAAACCTGGTCAGGACCTGGCACACCAACTACCCCCCCTTATGTTCCAGACATAGCAGCTAATATCCGACTATTCCCCTCCTTTCCTTTTTCTGCCCCCCCCCCCCCGCCACCTAAAAAGGAAAAAAAAGAAACCTACAAGGAGAACCCCCCTCCAATTCCACACCCCCCCCCTCTCCATTAAAGTTATACTAAAGGACCCATGTCCTCCTCCCTCATCTCCTGGGGGTCACATAAATACGTTTTCTTCCTTCCTCTGAACAAACAAAAAAATTCCTTGGCGACCATGTTTGCATATAGATTTCTCATTTTTGACGCAACGTCCAAAATAGATCATCCATTCGGTTTGCTTCCTCTACCTTCCTAAGCCACATTCCCACTGTGGGGGGGCTGTGTCAGTTTCTAAGTAAGGGGGATACAGACTTTGGATGCATTTGATAAGTGGCACAAGATGGACTTCCTGTATGTTTTAGCTGGGATTTCGGATAAATGCAATAGGAAAAAGGCCGGGGCTTCCAGGATTTCAATATCACTGAATTTTTGCATGATCTCCCGGACCTTTCCAAAATGTCCTAATTCTAGGGCAGGACCAAAAATGTTGTATTAGAGTCCCCTGTTCCCTCTGACAGCGTCAGCAACCATCTGGTATGTTCAGAAAGCATTTGTGAAGTATAGCTGGGGTTCTGTACCAATGGTACAGAATCCCAGCTATCGTACATGTCGCTGTTTTAAATATGGAATGTATTATATTGGTACTTTGACCTGGCAAGAAGGTTCTACCCAAATCCAGTTCCTATTTTCTAAAAAAAAAGGCAACTGGTAATTCTCCGTTGGTTTGACCAATAACCCATACATCTTAAAGAGCGTATGCAAAAGTGGTCCTTTTTCCATACAATACAATAACAAGTTTCTATCAGACACAAGCTATGGATCATGTCTGGCATATGCTGCTGTACATCCATGACATGTTAAGGGAGCCTCCATTCCAGCTGGTCAATACTTTCTAAATGTTTCATAAGTTTTTTTTTTAAATATATTCTTTATTAATTTTCTCCCTCATACAAAAAATTATTCACATTTCACTGATATAAAACATACGTCCATATGAAATCTTGGTATTATCTTTGCATTTTAAACTTAAAGCATTAAAAGTATTTATATTCTTTATTCATTTTCCCACCCTCCCGTCCTCCCCCCTCTCCCTCCCACCCCCCCCTCAATGTTTTTATTTCTGTGGAGTATATACCCTCGTGTATATCCGTATATTTTATAAAGGGAGCTCAATAACTCTCTGGCTATTTCATCGCCAATGCTGGTCCTATTTTGTTGTTCTGTATCCTTTTCGTATCCCCCAGGATTCTACCCACCTATGCCCTTTGGATGTAGCTCTTCTTACAGAGTCCTGCCTATTGCCCATCTCGTTTTGCAAAAATGTTTCACCCAAACCGGCCGCCCTCTCTCTCCAACCACGGCTTCCACATCTCCTCAAAACCTTTCAAATTGCCTCTTTTTATATAGACTGCTCTCTCTTTGCATAGTGACTCATTTACTGTCCTTATCCATTCTCTTACCGCCGGTGGGTTTATCGCCTGCCATCTTGTAGCTATTAACTTCCTAGCTTGAAACAGGCATCTCAGTATTGCTACTTTAATGCTTCTTTTCTCCTCTCGCTCTTTCCTGTATCCCAATACACATAGTGTGGCTTCCCTCTCCACTGGTACCCCGAACACATCTCTCAGAGTAGTAATCACTCCGTCCCAGTAGAGAAACAATTTTGGGCAACGCCACACCATGTGTACTAGGTCACCCGTCCCCTGACATCTAGGGCATTTGTTGTCCAATCTTCTACCGAACTTAAACAGTCGCTTGGGGGTATAATAAGCTCTATTAACCAGCATCAGATGTGAGATTCTTTGGGGTGGTGAAACTGAAACCCTCGAGCCCATCTCAAGGATTTTCCTCCACTGCTCCTGTGTTATTCCCCCGATATCCTCCTTCCATCTCTCTCTTACTTTATGGAGGTTTGACCCTCTGTTGATCTTTTTGATTATCTGTCCATATGTTTCAGATATGAATCCCTTTGTTGGGCCGTTTTTAATTAGGTTTTGGAATAGAGACATTTCATTCCATACTAATGTTTGTGTCCTAAATTGGGCTTCCAGAGCGTGCCCTACCTGAAGATAGGTGAAAAATGAATGTTGCGGAATATTAAATTCCTCCCTCAATTCCATAAACTTTTTATACCTTTCTCCCTTATACAGTTGTCTCACCCTTTTTATTCCGTGCTTTTCCCAATCTCCCACCTTTCCAATAAAGAGTACTTCCGGTAGATTATTGTTATTCCATAACGGGGTATATTCTGAGAGTCCCATATAGCCCATCAGTTTTTTTACCGTTTTCCATATCTTTGTTACCATCCTTATTGTTGGAGTCTTATCTCTAAAGGCATCTGCTTCCAGTGCTTCTATAATGGAATCATGTACCGCCCCATTCAACATTATTCTCCCATTAGGGGTCCCCCCCCCCGGGGTATTACATCCAATTAGTTGTTGTAATTGTGCCGCTAGGTAATAGCTCTCTGGGTGAGGAACTGCCAGACCTCCTTCCCCTACCGGTAGCTGCAATGTACGCAGTCGTATCCTAGGTTGACCCCCTCTCCATATCAGCTCTCTGAAGAGCGTTTCGATTTTGTTAAACCATTTCTTACAGATCCAAACAGGGCAATTATGCATTATATACAGCAGCTGCGGTTGCCAAATCATCTTGATTAAGCTACACCTACCTGCCACCGATAGGGGGAGCCTTTTCCAGATGCCAATTTTTTGTTTAAATTTAGCCAATAGGGGGGTTAAGTTTTTTTCCATATATTGATTGGGGTCTTTTGTCACTAATATCCCCAAATATCTCAGTGTATCCACCACGGTCAATTGTGGCATTCCTAGTGGCACGGTTTCTCCAATTGGATCTACCGATAGTAACTCTGATTTACCCCAATTTATTTCTAGGCCCGTAAAGCTACCAAATTCCTCTACTATATTCATCGCTTTTACCAGTGACTGTTCCGTATCCCCCAAACATAGGAGAATATCGTCAGCATATAAAGCTATTCATTCGTCTCCCCACCTCCTTTGGAATCCTTTTATCTCCGTACTTGACCTAATGGCAATTGCCAGGGGTTCCATCACTAGGGCGAACAGCAGAGGCGACAATGGGCACCCCTGCCTCGTCCCTCTTTCCAATAGTATCTTATTTGTAAATTCGTTGTTAATTCTAATTTTGGCGCTGGGATTGTCATAAAGCATTTTTATCCAGCCTATAAATTTTGGGCCAACTCCAAACTTTCCCAACACCCTCCAAATATAACCCCATTCTATGCTGTCAAATGCTTTGGTCACATCCAGTGACAATACGGCTCTTGTCCCCTCGGTCTCCGTCGCGGTTTGTAAATTTAAAAAGGTCCTTCTTATATTCATACTGGTAGATCTATTGGCGATGAATCCTGTCTGATCTGGATGTATCATTTTTGGGATATACCTATTGAGCCTTGATGCTAGTACTTTAGCTACTATCTTGGCATCTGTGCACAGGAGTGAGATTGGTCTATAAGCAGCTGGGTCTAAGGGGTCTTTGCCTTCTTTTGGTATAACTATAATGGTTGCTTCCCGCATTGACGCTGGAAGTTTTCCCTCCACGGCCGCTCCATTTAATGCTTTTACCAATTCTGGTAGTAGCAGTTCTCCATAGTGTTTGTATATTTCCGTCGGGAGCCCATCTGGGCCTGGCGATTTTTGATTCGCCATCCCAGCTACTGCCTGTTGTATTTCTACCAGTGATATTGGGGCTTCCAGTTCATCACTTTCAACCTGTGATATAGCTGGAATCACTAGTCTCCCCAAAAAACCTTCCATCTCTACATCCTTTCCCACCTTCTGTGCGGTATAAAGTTTCTCATAGTACCCCTGGAAGGTCTGCCTTATCTTTGAGTTATCTGCTGTTATTGCCCCTCCTTCCATTCTAATAGACTGGATATTAGAGGGGGGGGAATTTGCCTTCACCAATTGTGCCAGCATCCGTCCAACACTTTCCCCTTCTACAAAGGCGGACTGCCGCAGGAAGAGCCGTCTAGTCTCCACTTCCCGCATGCTTGCTAACTTATAGTCTTGTTGTTTCTCAATCCATATTTTCTTCTTCTCTGCTTTAGGGTCTACTACGTAGTTATTTTCAGCCTCCAGTGTCTCTCTGCGGATATTTTCCTCCCCTTCTCTAACTTTTTTGTTAAATTTGGCCACCTGTTGGATTAGTATGCCCCTCAGGTATGCCTTCAGGGTGTCCCATAAAATCCCTGTCCCTGTGGAACCTTCGTTCAACTCTACGAACTCCCTCATTTTAGGCAAAACCTCATCTGACTCCTTAATCAGCTCCAACCAGTATGGGTTAATTTTCCACTCTCTCTGGGTTTTTTGTCCCCCCAATTTTAACGCTAAAACCATTGGGGAGTGGTCCGATACTCCTCTCGGAAGGTATTCTATCTTTCCCATACTCCCCAATGCCTTATCGTTCCCCAATATCATATCTATCCTAGAGAGTGTGGAATGCGTACTTGAATAACAGGTATACTGCTGAGCTCGCGGGTTTCGTACTCTCCATACATCAATTAAGCCAACTTCTTCCATAAGCTGGCCCAATCGACTCTTCCCCACAGGGTCTGGGTTTACTGGAACAGGAAACCTATCGTACTTTTGGTCTAACACCTCATTGAAGTCACCCACTACTACTACCGGTATTTCTTCTTTCCCCAGCATAAATTCATTCAGTTTTAATATTATATCTATTTTAAAGGGGGGAGGGATATAAATATTTGCTATTACATACATACCATTTTCAATTAAGCAATACAGGAAAATATATCGACCATTCTCATCTATGCTGGTCTGCTTGCAGGAAAATCTCACCCCAGCTCTCACCAGCACACTCACCCCTCTAGAGTATGACGAGTGTACTGCATGGTACTGAATTGGGTATTTTTTACTCAGTAGATGTTGAATTGTATCCTTTGTAAGGTGCGTCTCCTGCAAGCAGATCAGGTCTACCCCGTATTTTTCCATTGTAGAGATCACTGCTACTCTTTTAGCTACTGTCCCCAGGCCCCTGACATTCCATGAGCCAATCTTTAATAATTTACTCTGCATCAAGGTTTATGGCACATATCCTGTGCAATTGAGTCCATCGATCAGAAAGAACACAAAAAAAAAAAAAAAACACACACCACATTACATATATTACATAGGTTTCATGCTTCATCATTATCCTTATTTTCCTTATTCTACCTATTTTTTCCCCCATCATATAGTACCTTCCCTCTGTGTGTCATCCATATCTATATTTTTTAAACATGCATTAGTGACCATTAGTGACCATCTTATTCCTTGATTTCCAAACTCTATTTTACCGTGATACCTTTTTTCCCCACTGTGTATTACCAAACAACCTCCCAGCATATTTTATTATATTTGTGCCATATCATCGATTTCTATACTCTTCTTAGCTTCATATTTTCCACGTGAAAAAATGTAATTTATTCCTAGGTGACTACCTTTTTCCCCATCTCCCCTCCCCCCACACCCCTTCCCCCCCCCTCCCCGTCTCCCTCCCTCCTCCCCCGCCCCCCTTCCACCTAACCAGGTGTACCCCTGAGGGGTTTCCAGTGACCGTTTCCTTCACCACTTGTTCCTCACATTCATTCCCACTCAATTCCATCTATCAACTGTGCGCTTCATTCCCCCCCCCCCCTAATTTAATTTGAATTTACTTATATTTAAATGTAGTTTCCTCTTCCCTCCTCCCTCCCCCCCAGATAGTGGGAAGGGAAAAGAGAAAGGCTGGACCCACCGAACAAGAAGGGAGAAGGGGGAGGGAACGGAAGGAGGAGGGAGAGTTACCAAAAAGACGAAAAAAATTTTTTTTTAACCAAACCAAAAAACCCTCTCTCCTCCATCCCCCACCCTCCCCCCCTCCCACCCGATCTTACAGTTTATCCTTATTTTCCTCTAACCATCTCTCTACACTCGACGGGGTATCAAAAATCAGGGTTCCTCCCAGTGCCACTACTCGTAGCCGTGCTGGATAGAGAAGGGCATAAGTTAGCCTACACCGCTGCAGTGAGTGCTTAACGGGGATAAACTCTGCCCTACGCCTCTGCAATTCCATCTGTATTATCACTCTCTTGTTCTGGATCTGTGTCTGGAACGCTTCCAACAAACACAAGGCCGCTCTAAAATCTATGACATTGGAGACCTCCTTCCTTCTGTGCTTCCACTTGCCTTGAGCTAACAGCCCCTCGTGGTGTGCTCCCCACCCTGATGCTGATGCATCCAAAGTTATTACTTGAGGTGGGTCTGTTACTAAATGGTGACACCTGTGAAGGTTTACCGGGTCTTTCCACCAGTCCAGGGATCTCTTCATTTCACAAGTTAAATGAATCTTTTGTCTGACTGATCGTGTCTGCCATTGCTTGAGGAGACCTTTCTGAAATGTTCTCATCCTCCAATGTGCCCACTATCCCATTTATTCCTAAAGAAGACATAGCAGTCGTGGTGGGAACAATTGTGAACTCCAGACTGGACTATGCAAATGCCCTTTACCTCGGGCTCCCAAAGTACCAAATCGCTCGTCTGCAGGTCGTTCAAAATACGGCCGCCAGACTGGTGACTGGGTAAAAAACATGGGAATCAATCTCACCTTCGCTGAGAATCCTTCATTGGTTGCCAGTAAAGGACAGGATTGCTTTTAAAGCACTCTGTCTGACACATAAGTGCATCCATGGAAAGGCGCCTCAATATCTATGTGAAAAGATAAAAGGCCACAACGCCAATCGCGTCTTGCGATCCACCGACCAAAATCTGGTCCAGATACCCAAAGCCAGATACAAATCCAAAGGGAGAAAGAAGGTTTGCGGTACAAGGTCCTAAACTATGGAACGCTTTACCAACCAGCATTCGGTTGGAGGAAAACCACATGACCTTCAGAAGACGGATCAAAACTCTGCTTTTTTGATGCTCTGGAAAGACAGCAACAACTAGCGCCCAGAAGCTATTCAGTTCGCATGCGCCGCGCAATATAAGTTTTTTTTCCATTTCATTCATTCATTCATACATTCATTTCATTCATTCACTTCACCATTAGGATAGTTGAGGAGAGTGTCCCCAGGATACTGAGGCAATTCTATGCTGACAGGTATTGTTTCCTGGATACACTTTCTAACCTGTTCAGTAAGGTTACCATCTTCTGTTTGGGAAGTTCCACTGTGTTTTTGCGGGTGTCCAGGATCGCCCCTAAAAACAATATTCTCTGTGATGGTTCCAACTGGCTCTTCTCCCAATTGATCATCCATCCAAACCTCTGCAGTGTGTTTATTAATGTTTGTCAATGACTCAAAAGGACTTGTGTTTCCTTTGCTGTTAACAGGATGTCGTCCAAGTAATGAAACGCTTGTAGGCCCTTCATGCGTAGAATGGCTATTATCGGAAGTAGAACCTTGGAGAAGGTTCTGGGTGAGGTTGCTAGGCCAAATGGTAGGCACGTAATTTGAAAATGCTGGTTCGCCACTGCGAAACTTAGGTACTTGTGCAGTTGCGCATGCACTGGGACATGCAAATATGCATCCTTCAGGTCGAGGGATAGCATCCACTCGTTCTTTGTGAGAGCTTGTGTTACTGACTGCAATGATTCCATCTTGAAACTCTGAACTAAAATCGTTTTGTTCAATTCTCTTAGGTCTAATACGGGTCTTAAGTCGCCTGTCTTTTTCTGAATTAAGAAAAGTGGTGAATAGAAACCTTGCCCTTGTTCTTGTATTGGCACTGGTTCCACTGCACCCTTGTGGAGTAGTGTTTGTACATATTCAAATATTAACTGCCGTTTTGAGGTAAACGTGTGGGGCAGAAATGTGGGGTCGCAGGAGTGACTAGAAATCTCCAGCGGTGTCCTACTCGGACAACTTCTGCTACCCAAGGCTCCTTGACTTGATCCGTCCAGACATGAGCAAACCTGCGTAGTCTGGCCCCCACTTCACCTGTCTGGATGGAGAAACCTTCAAAAGGGTTTCTGCTGTTCCGACGTTGTGCCCGCCTTCGACATCCGTGCCACTGTTGACTGAGGTGACTTTGTGCCCTTTCTGTACTCTTTGAGAGGTCTGAAGGGTCTGAACTCCCTTACTTTATTGGGGTATTGCCTTCTCCCCGGGAAGCATCTCTGTTTCAGTTTTACATCTTGTGGGAGCAGCCCCGACTTGCCCCCTGTCACTTTTGATATTGCCGAATCCATCATATTTCCGAATAACGCAGTCCCATTAAAGGGGATGCGACACCAATTTATTTTTGATGATGTATCTGCCGTCCATGGCTTAAGCCATAGAGCTCTTCTTGCCATGACCGAGGATTGCATGGACCTTGCTGAGCAACGAATCAATAGCTGCTTCTCCAACATAGTCACCAGACTGTATAATATTGTCTAGCAATTCGAGGGATGCCGTCATGTCTGCACCCGACTGTATTTCCCCCTTTACGTATTCTGCCCATGCTGTGATGGCTTTTGCCAATGTTGCAAGTGCTAAGACAGGTCTACATGCACTTCCTGCAGCTAGATAGGTTCTCTTTAAGTCTGCATCCATCCTTTTGTCTAAGGGGTCCTTGAAGGACACTGCATCATCCATCGGAAGGGTTACATGCCGTGCCAACCTCATGATAGTGGCATCAACCAAGGGGGGAGTTTCCAAATTATGCATGTCCTCTGTCTTAAAGGGATACATAAGCATAAATCTATTGACAGGTGACGCTTTTCTGTCCACCTTTTCCCACTCCTCCTGGATCACTTCCTTTACCTCTTCTATGAGAGGGAATGATAGCGTTGTCTTTTTCAATTGTGGGTAATACTTTCTCGCTTTTGCGGGATGAGTCACTTCTTCCTCCCACTGAAGTGCTTCTCTTACAGCTTTTATCAACGGTTGTACCCCCGAGTATCTAAAACGTTGTTTTGTGTCATCAATTTGGGAAACCTCCCTGGAATCCCACTCTGGGGATGGGTCTTTGGGTCGCAGTATGACCCCTGCTTGTCCCTCTGGCTTCACTGCTTGTTGGTTTTGAATCGTGTATAGATTCTTTAACCGTCTGCTTTATTATTTGCATAATTTCAGCTCTTTCAGTCTCTTTATCTGTTGCTGCTTCACGCAAACAGGCTTTACACAAGATTTTCCCTCTAAGGGCCACTCTTCCACATCCTACACAGAGATCATCTCTGTTCTCCTCTCCATGCTGAGTATGTTCCACTCTGTGCCGGCTTTGATCACGGGCTTTAGAGAGTGATGCTGATCTCTCAGAGCTTGAGGCGTGTCTGTGCTGTGTCTCCTTGCTCTTGGAGGAATGATGTGGTAACTGTGGGCTGAAACAGATTTACAGCCAATCAGTAAGTACACTCTTTTAAAAGATATGTCATGCAGACATACATACCTACCTGCCCTCACCTTAAGATACGTGGCTGGTCTGTAGGAGAGCTCATGATTCTGAAATTCATAGATAGTCCCACTTAGATACTTGTCATAACATGGTTTTTGATGAAACTTTCAACATGTAAGTTTCCTACCTGGATCCCGATTTGTTTGTTTGTAGCGCCTGGTCACGATGCTGGTGCACTAACCTTGTGCTGCGCTCTGTGTACAGGCTGTTTCCAAAGTTATATCTCGTGCCTGAGACGCCCCCAGCGTCTCACCTGACCGGAAGTTCTTTGGCCGCCATCTTGCTTCACCCGGCTGGCCATCCATAGGCTTGTTTATCACCGGAAGTCCTGTTTCCGCCATATTGCTGTACCCGGAAGTCGTACCACCGCCATTTTGCGAGTGGGCAGACATAGGTGTTTGTTCTGGGATAGCTCTCCTAGACCACATACCTGCGCGGTATGAGGCATGAACCTGTGCGGCTTGGCCGGAAGTGTCTAGCAAGGTGAGGGGAAAACAAAAAATGTCCTGCTTTCTAGCAGTAGCATAACCGCCTGTAGCAGTGAGGAAAAAACAGAGAATACTGCGGTAAGGGAGGAGACCTACTTTTATAGTATAACCGATCCTGATTAGGCAGGGAGGCGAAGCCTTCCCATACGTATATGCTGTCATGCTGTGTCAGGAAAATAGATTTTATGGCTGGAGCTACACTTTAAAAAAGTACCAGTTCAGAATTACAAACAGATTCTACTTAACAACAAACCTACAGTGCCTGTCTTGTTTGCACTGCCTGTATAATGCTTTTCAAAGTATATAGGGCCAAAGGGGCTTGTAATGACCTGGGGGAGTGGGGGGAAACCCATGCTATTTTTCTCAATGATTTTCATCCATATTGCAGGGACCAGACATTACATTAAACCCGCAAGCAGTTTTAAATTACTATTTTCTTATAGTAATCTAATTTTGTGCAGGGATAGTTCTAAACACGTGCCACCTCACAGGCATACTATAGACACCCAGCAGGTACGATATTTAAAGGAATTAAAAAAATTTTTTTTTACTTTAAGCATCATTAAAATCACTGCTCCTGAAAAAACACAGTTTTTAAAACTTTTTTTTTCCATTGATACATGTTCATTGGGGCAAGACCCGGTTCGGTCTGTTCGAAGGTTCTGATGCGAACCGAACGGGGGGGTGTTCGGCTCATCCCTAATCCTGACAGGGTCCTGCTCACTGCTAACTACAGGGATCACTCTGGGGCAGACTGCAAGCTCCCCTTAAGCAGGAATTAAACACTTCTTGTGAATGATGGTAACATAATTCCAAACAGACACAAATTAGTTCTCTATATTCAATAATAAATCATCACATTTATTTTATTTTAAGGTAAGTAGTGTAAGTACTTGAATTTTACTTGGTATTACTATCTTGCAGTTCCTGTGAAGCAGAACTGGGTGAGGAAGAAGCAGCACAATGTGCCAATTACTTGTGCTGATAGGCAAGATGCATTCTGATAGGAAGGAGTAGAATAGTGTAGAAGGGGCTCATCAGTCAGCTGCTTCCAGTGGCGGTTGGTGCTCAAAATGTTTTTTTTTTTGGGGGGGTGCAAAAAAACTGAAAAATACTGGGGAAAAACACATAAATTGCAACCTGTGTCCATCAAATGGAGCCACTGTGTCCATCAAATGGAGCCACTGTGTCCATCAAATGGAGCCACGTGTGCCCCATCAAATGCAGCCACTTGTGCCCATCAAATTCAGCCATTAGGATGCCCGCTGTCTGCCTGACACTTACCCCATCTTGGTGGTGGATCAGGCAGTGGGTGATGGCAGCGAGCTGTGGGACAGCTCCTGTGTCCTCCATGCTTACCCCTTCTCTCTTCTTCCATTCTGCTAGGCATCCAATAGGGGCCCCTGTGCCTTCATCCAATCAGGTGACGGGAATTAGACCCGCGCTTTCTGATTGGCAGAGGGGCGGTTCAGTGTTAGAAAAGCAAATATTTGCTTTTCTAACAAATCTGGATGGACTCTGAGCGCAATGCTGCAACACCCCCGCTGCTGTAAGGCACCAGCACAGTGCCTAAAAAACAATTTTTCTGCCCCTGTTTAACAGGGGCGTGTAATTACAATTTTTGATGCAATACTTTGCAGCGGGCTCATTCCTGGGCTCCAACTAGAGTATCTGTGAGGGTTTGCAGTGTTGTGGCACCAGCACCAGTGCCTAAGACCCAATTTTTCTGCTCCTGTTTAACCACTCAACCACTGCACGCCGTAAAATAATGGCTGCAGGGTGGTTCCTTAACTCTGGGAGGACGTTATATAACGTCCTCCCAGAATCGCGCTCCCGCGCCCCCTGGGGCACGCACATGGGAATGTCCTGATAGCCGATATCGGTCGTTTACCACGTGATCGCTCCGTCCAATGACGGAGCGATCACATGTAAACAAACCAGCGTCATTGATGACGCCGGTTCCTCCATCCTCTCTCTGTACCAATCGGTACAGTGTGAGAGGGGGGGAGCGGGTGTCAGCAGCGCTGTGGCTGGATCTGTGACTATTGCAGTCACAGATCCAGCCATCCCTGCTCAGCCATCCCTGCAACCCCCGCCCCAATACTCTGCAATACCCCCTGCAATACTCTTCCTTCCCTGCCATTACTCTGCAATACCTCTGCGCAATACTCTGCAATACCCCCTGTGCAATACTCTGCAATACCCCCTGAGCCAATACTCTGCAATACCCCCTGCGCCAATACTCTGCAATACCCCCTGCACCAATACTCTGCAATACCCCCTGCGCCAATACTCTGCAATACCCCCTGCGCCAATACTCTGCAATACCCCCTGCGCCAATACTCTGCAATACCCCCTGCGCCAATACTCTGCAATACCCCCCCGCAATACTCTGCAATACCCCCTGCGCAATACTCTGCAATACCCCCTGCGCGATACTCTGCAATACCCCCGCGCAATACTCTGCAATACCCCTGCGCAATACTCTGCAATACCCTCACGCAATACTCTGCAATACCCCGCGCGCAATACTCTGCAATACCCCGCGCGCAATACTCTGCAATACCCCCTGCGCAATACTCTGCAATACCCCCTGCGCAATACTCTGCAGTACCCCTGCGCAGTACTCAGCAGTACCCCCGCACAATACTCTGCAATACACCGGCACCAATACTCTGCAATACCCCCGCACCAATACTCTGCAAAACCCCCGCACCAATACTCTGCAATACCCCCGCACAATACTCTGCAATACCCCTGCACAATACTCTGCAATACCTCCTGTGACAAGAAGTCAGGTAAATCTGTGGGTGTTGTCACAGACAGGAGATACATTTCTGCCTTGTTTAGACAATATACCAATTATTATTAGGTGTCGGCTGCAGAAGCAGCCAGAAAGATTTAAGGGCGTTGAAAAATGTCAGCTGTTCAGAATGAGGCAATTAAGGCCTCTATAAGTAATCCAGAGGATTACTACTGATTGCTGCATCCTGAGGCTTTTTGAGTGAAGGAGAGCAGTGAGCAGAAATACTTCTGAAGAGGTGAGATGCTGTTGATTTTTCTGTGTGATAAAAATCAAAAAGACTATTTGTTTTTCTGCTGTATGACCAGCAGTGTCTGCTCCGCAGTAGGCTGTGTGTCTCCCACGAACCATCCTTCACAAATATGCAGCCTAAATTCCCAGCCTAGACCGCCAGCTTAATCCAGCCAAACTCTGACATTTTTGAAATACCTGCCTCCGGGTGCTGTGTTCCGGTGCCTCGCCATGAATATCTGAGAGCTGTGGCGGAGATTCCTTTGGGGACCTGCGGAGGCTTGGCGGTGGAGCGATCTCCTGGAGCGGACGATCGGAGGACTTCGGTCAGCTGATAGCGGGCACGTGACCCAGACTGACAAATCCTGGTGCGTCTAGGCCAAGGGCCAGAGACATCGGTAGCGGCGTCGGTGGTTGCTGAACCCCCCACATCCCTGAGGCACCCTGCTTTGCTCCGCCGACAGTCCGCGGGAGTTACACGGAGCGGGAGGTAGAGGATTCAGTTGTCGGCAAGATTGTATGCTGTATGGGGCTGATGGCCGAAACTGGAGCTCCCGTGTATCTGTTATACAGCGTGTCTAACTGATATTCCCTTTGATGTCTGCTATTGCTGTCGTTTGCTACCTGCAGGCTAAAAAAAAAAAAAAAAAACATATACACTGAACTTATGGCAAAGACAGCTGTTGATAAAAGAACTCAAGGAGAACTGAAAGTTTACTGAAAGGTCACGTGAGTAATACTGCTTGGACAAAAACTGCTGCTGCCACTGTATGTCTTAGGAGGGTTAAAAAGGATAAATGAGCAATAAGTTTAATGAAGATACGCATAAACTGGTACACTGTATACTGTACACTGAATAGTACCCACACTGTTTGATATACCATATGTGGTGCCTAGAAACTGAAACTATAAATGTGGAAGGTTCAATCTATTTTCCAAGTGCAGCAGATAAATGCAAACTATAAAAGTATTTAGTCCTATGCAGGGAACGCTGAAATAATTTCTAATCTCCAGGCTGGTTTTTGGGAAAATAATTTTCCTTGGACAATTTTGCATTTTGCATTTATTTTATTTTTTTTGTGAAAAAGTTTGGAGATTATAGAGAGATAATCTGCAAAATATTATTTTTCTTTTCCCTCAAGGTTGCTACTATACTGCTATTTTGCACTGACATCTGGGGATTCTGGATATACGGGGACATTGTGTATACCACCATGAGTATTTAATAAAGGCTACTTTCTTACGCCTTAGAGTGACTGCTTAAAATTGATTGCTTTTAAACTTTCTGCCGTTACCAAGAAATAAGCAGCCATGTCGGGTCCACAGGCATTACGCTCTGCTAAGGATAAAGAAAAATATAAAAGCGGGTCAGCTATCACAGTGGCTAAGCTAGAGAAACATGCGCATGTAACAGATCATATCCTGGCTAAAGGGGGGTTACCAGCCCAGATTAAAACAACAGCGGACAGGAAAAGTCAAGGACCATCGGTAGGACCGGTTAAAAATCTCATTAATAAAAATATAGACACAGTGGATAAAGGGAATGAGACAGATACAGGACTAGTCCCTACTGTGGAAGGGGAACCCACATTAAAGGACGTATTTTTGGTGGTTAGTACATGTAAACAGACTCTGGGGCAGTTATGTGACCAGATGAAGGGGTTAAAGAAGAGTTGATACTCGTCCGACAGGAGCTCCAAAAAACAAATGAACGAACAACTGAGGCAGAGGGAAGAATATCTCAAATAGAAGATGACCTATACCCAGTAAAGCAAGGGGTTAAAACAATGAAAGAACAGATGACCAAGTTTGAGGAAAAGCTGGATAAAATGGAAAACAGGAATCGAAGGGACAATGTGAGACTGGTGTGACTACCGGAAAAATGTGAAGGGACTAACTCAACTCAGTTCCTGGAAAATTGGTTCTTAAAATTATTCGGAAGAGAAGCTTTTTCGCCACAGTTTTCTATAGAAAGAGCGCATAGAGTTCCTGCTACCCCCCCCCCCCCCACCAGGAGGGAGACCACGATCAATATAAATGACATTTTTGAATTTTAAGGACAAAGTAATGCTACTCAGAAAAAGTAGAGAGATGGGGAGTGTTATGTGGGAAGGATCGAAGGTTTCACTATACCCAGACTTTTCACCCCTCCTACAGAAGCGGAGAGCTAGCTTCATTGAAGTTAAACATAGAATGCAAAAGTTTAATTTAACATATGCTTTGCTGTACCCGGCGCGGCTGCGAGTGGCCGCACTAGACGGGATTTTCTTCTTTGAATCTGCAGAGGATGCGATGAGATGGCTGGAGGATAAGAAGGATCAATTATTGCCAAAATTAAGGAATACGTAGTAGTCTTAAAGAAGTAGATATAGGGAATTTAAAGGAATAATAATAAGCACCTTAGAAGTGATGGGTAATGGGAAACACATATATTTTAAGGGGTTAGAATGAGAGGAGAGTGTATTGTAATGGGATTGGGTGGGAGGGGGTGCTGGGGTGTGGGGAGGGGGGAGGAGGGAGGGGGGGTAGTGTGGATGAACCGATCACAAAAAGGGCCCATAGGGATTACCTAGAGGGGAGTGGGGAGGGAAAGGGAGGAGGGAGGGAGAGTAGGAAGGGGGGGGGGGGACATTCTAATGGGATACACAGTGGGAAACAAAGATTTCGATTACACAGGGGGGAGAATATGCACATATACAAATGTTACAAATGACACAAGCTGTGGTAAGGGGGAAATTAACACAGATAATATACTTAAAAAAAGTAAGCACAGATACTACAGAGTACACAGATGAAGGACACAAATACACTAAAAGTAGTAATAGTAAAACTTAAAGTTTGTGGCGATACCATATATAGAGAGAAAGGGAACACTGGGTGTATGAGCTGTGAAGGGGGAGTGGGAGGGGGAAGGGAGAGGGGGAATTTTCTCCTCTTTCTTTATTCTCTCTCTTTCCCCTCTCTATCTTTTTTTGTTTTTGCTATATGTTTCTGGGGGTCATGGATGGTATATGGTTGGTCTAATAGAATGATTAAGGATACAAATATATTATGGGAGCTGCGGTGGCTCAACGCGATTGGCACTGTGCTGACAAGCCATTCACCTCTGCAGCTAGGGGTTCGGATCCCGGTCTCGGCTACATGTGAATTGAGTTTGGTGGTCTCAGCCCGGCTCCCGGTGGGTGTGCTATGCGAGGTAAGCCTGCGCTTAGTACGCCCACCCCCCTCCCACAAAAACCACCACACTTGCACGCACTCGAAATTGGGTTAACATGCACGCACTTTGACCACGCGGTCTCTAAAAAGAGAGGCGAAGGACTAATGGGGCTGGTTGAGCGGGCTACATCCTCTCACTCCCTTATAGGGAGTCCCCTCTGCCCCGTTGGGCTTCAAAGCGGAGCAGGTAGGGCAGGCTGTGTGGGAGGACCCCCTCATGCACCCGCCATTGCCACCCGGGGCATGGAGAAAGGTGGCAGATTGCCTCTGGGGGAGGCCTGCCTTCTCCCAACTCCTGCAGTCCGGCTCCTCTCTCGAGTACACGCACACAATACACTTAAAAAAAAATATATATATATAAAAAAAATATATATGAAAAAAAAAAAAAAGAGAAAAAAAAAAAAGGATACAAATATATTAATGCAGAAAGCAGAATAGAATATCAAAAGTAGGACCTAAGAAGCTATGTATATAAAATAATGAAGTTTTATCTTTAGGTAAGCAGGTAGAAACAATCGTATCCTGGAATGTCAGGGGTTTGCATGATTCCAGAAAAAGGATTGTTGCGTATGTCTAAATATCCAAGGCAATACCACTCGTTCCGCACTAGATACTCCAGGGGGGTTAGAATATTGTTCTCCAGAACCACTGCATTTATTGAGCAGGATGTGCTCGTAGATTCTGAGGGCAGGTTTATCTTTATAATGGGGAAATGGGATTCTCATATATGCGTTATTGCTAATATATATGTATCGCCACCCTTTACGTTGATGGTATTACAATGTCTAGCTAGGTTTCTGGTTAAACATCCCCAGCTCCCTGTATATGTTCTGGGGGACTTTAACAGTGCAATGGATATCTCTTTGGATATACATAAAAATGCAATTATTTACGGACACAGAGAGCCTGCGGATGCAGATCCAATATTTTTTGGACGATAATAAAACATCAGCTGCGCCCGGTGTGGTATGGGATACGCTAAAAGCCTTTATCAGGGGGATGTGCATAAATGAAATTTGTTTCATTAAAAAGAGGAATAGGCAGTGGGCCAGGGATGCTGAGAGGGTGGTGGAGAAAGAAGAGGAGATATATTTATTGGACCCCACTCCCGAACGGGGGAAGGAGTGGACAGATGCACAAAAACTATACCGCACTATCCATCTGCAGCAAGCTGATAATAAAATATTTTTTTCCTTCCAAAATTATTTTGAGGAGGGGGAAAAAAATGGTCATATGTTGGCAATGATGGCTAGATCGCAGCAGCCATCTCAAGTGGTCCATAGTATCAGGACTTCAGCACAATTGATTGCCACAGACACGCCTTCTATATTGAAGGAATTTTATTCCTTCTATCAAGATTTATACTCCTCTAAGGTAATATATCCAGTAGAGGATCTGACACGCTTCCTGGAGTCTATTACACTCCCTCAACTTGATAAGATGGATAGGGAGCATCCTAATGCACCCCTTACTCTTGAAGAACTCCAGACAGCATTGGCTACATTTCCAAACTCAAAGGCCCCGGGTAATGATGGATTACCAATTGAACTATATAAAAAGTTTGGGGGAGTGCTCCTACCGGAGCTATTACATAGACTCAAAAATGCACTAGACTCAGATTCTTTGCCTAGATCCATGTATGAAGCTGTAGTGGTAGTGATATTGAAACCAGGGAAGGATCCTAATAATCCTGACTCATATAGACCTATTTCATTATTAAATACGGACTTGAAACTCCTTACCAAGGTAATTGCCACGCGACTTTCGACGGTGGTAACCACATTAGTGCATCCGGACCAGTCCGGCTTCATACCAAACCGATCTACGGCAAATAACCTGAGACGACTTTTTTTTAAATATGCAGATCCCTACTGATAACCAGGGTAATAGAGCTATACTCTCATTAGATGCCGCTAAGGCTTTTGATAGCGTGGAATGGGAATACCTGTGGAAAGTATTGGAGAAGTTTAACTTGGGAGAGGGAATAATTTCTTGGATTAAATTACTGTATAACGCACCAAAGGCATGCATGCGGATAAACCATACCCTCTCACCTTCATTTGATTTATATAGGGGAACGAGACAGGGTTGCCCCCTTTCCCCCTTACTTTTCGCCCTAGCCATAGAGCCTTTGGCGTCCGCTATAAGGGGAAATCCAGATATACAGGGGAAAATCAGAAGACAAACTGGCACTATACGCAGATGATGCGCTGCTGTTTTTGTGGGACACATCTGTGTCCCTGGTCCACCTTATGGAATTGGTTCACACCTTTGGAATATTCTCCGGGTTTACAATTAATTGTGATAAATCTACCCTTCTCCCATTGGACCCACTCCCGGGACCCTTGCCGCAGAGTGCGCATCAGATTAAAGTGGTGGATAAATTCAAATACTTAGGTATCATGGTTCACCCTAAGTTAGAACAATATATTAAGTTGAATGTGGAGACTGTCCTAAAAAAAATTCAAGAAAAAACAACTAGTTGGATCAAGCTACCGCTGTCCGTGGTGGGGCGCTGCAACTTGATCAAAATGATTTGGAATCCTCAGCTACTTTATGTGCTTCACAATGCTCCCATTTGGATCCCTGCCCATGTATTTAAAAGATGTAATACCATATATCGGGCACTAATATGGAGGAAACAAGTCCCAATAATTAAATTGGAAACTTTACAGGAGACAAAGGAATTGGGAGGATTAGCAGTACCGAATCCATTCTTTTACTTTTTGGTGGCACAGCTACAACACTTGACAGGATGGTTATGTTCAGAGTACCTGGACCCTATTAGAAACATAGTGAGTACCCAGGTAACGGGGAATAACTTGGTGGAATGTATAGAGGCAGGGGAAATGGGGGCTAGGGGCCAGTGCCACACTTTGATACTTATAGATAAGGTATGGAATAAAACCAAACAGCATTTGCAATATATTAGATATACTAATTGGTCACGTATATGGAAGAATAGTAACTACTTAGAACTTAATAAATGACAAAATTTTTCCAATTGGGAAAGACGGGGGATAAGGTATATTTCACAACTATACCGCAACGGTATATTCAGGGACTTTCAGTCCCTGCGTGCGGAATTTGACTTGCCCAACACGTTTTTCTTTCAATATTTACAACTGCGACATGCTGTTTTGGCGCAGGCCAAAACTTCCATATGGGAGTCCACTAGACCGGTAGTGCTTATGAAACTAACTATGGCCCCCTCCAGGAAAGGACAAATCTCGTCCCTGTATGGCTCTCTACTTGACCATGTCTCTGGGGCAATGACCTTGAGATGTAGAGCTGGTTGGGGGGATGATATAGGACAACTCTCCGACGAAGAGTGGAAAGCAATACTGGCCAATGTTCTTAAGGTATCATTGTCATCAACTCAGAAGCTTACACAGCTTTTTATTAATCATCGCTCATATCGTACACCGGAAAAACTATATAAATGGCATAGAAGAGATGACCCGTTCTGCCCCCGTTGTCTGGTGGATAACGGGACACTTGTGCATATGCTGTGGAGGTGCCCAAAGCTACAGCGCTATTGGGCTGAGATAGTGGCTACTGTCAACAGCATATGGAATCTTCAATTGTCTGTCGACCCTAAACTCTGTCTTTTGGGGTGGTTAGATGAAGAACGGTATGGGTCATACACCTCTACCGCTATTTAAGGGAACAACTTACGTACAAGCATCGGGGTACTCCAGGGAAGTTTGAGAACATATGGGATCCCTGGTTGGACACCCATGGCTTGACATCATTACGACTTGTGCAAAGTAGAATATATGGAGATAGAGCTGCAGCGGTTACTTTACTTAATTAGATGGCGATATGGAATTAAGACTTAATAGATAAAAAAGAAAGGGAGAATTATTAATGTTCTTAAGTAGCCTAGTAAGAGAGCTATGGTATACGGTGTTAGGCCCCTACGAACATAACATTCCCAATATAGCATCGATGCCTCTGGATAGATTGAACCTATTATATGTAGTAATGAAGAGTATAAGGATTGTATACTGTTTCTTTTTGTCTCCCTGATGATATTTGAAATACGTCTTGCAATATATTATGAAGGTGTTTTTTTTTTTTTTTTTTTTTTTAGGGGGGTGGAGGGAAATGGGGAGAAAAATGTTTGTGTATGTTTTTTTTTTATATGTTTGTTTTGTAATTTTTCAATAAAAAAAAAATATCTGATTAAAAAAAAAATCAAAGACCATTTGTTTTACTGCTGTAGGACCAGCAGTGTCGGCCCAGCAGTAGGCTGTGCCAGACTCCATAGATAGGTTTCTGTGTGGTGAAGGTAGACGCCCCAAGTGGCCAGGGTTTATTTTTAGAGTTGAGCGGACACCTGGATGTTCGGGTTCGGACCCGAACCTGGACTTTGAAAAAAAAGTTCGGGTTCGGGACCGAACCCGAACCCGGACTTTAACCCGAACCCGAACCCCATTGAAGTCAATGGGGACCCGGATTTTTGACTACAAAAATGTCTCTAAAAAACTAAGGAAAAGGGCTGGAGGGCTGCAAATGGCAGCAAAATGTCGGGAAGAGCATGGCAAGTACTCTGGAAATAAATGTGGATAGGGAAATAACATAAAAAAAATTAAAATAAAAAAATATAATGATTTTTGACCTTTGAGGACGAGGTCCATACAGTTTTGTTCAAAATTATTGAACCCAATGCTGTAAAGGGTTTTAGGGAATTTAGTGTACATTTGTAATTGTATTCAGAATGAAATCCTACAAGGACTTCATAAAGAACCATATGCAACTAATATGACATCAATTGGTTTTGTAATACAGTAGTAAATGCAAAATTCAAGGCAATGGGCACTGTTGAAACGCTACCTGGTCGTGGCAGAAAGAAGATGCTGACTTCGACTGCTGTGCGCTACCTGAAGCGTAGAGTGGAGAAAAGTCCCCGTGTGACTGTTGAGGAACTGAGAAAATATTTGTCAGATGTGGGTACTGAAGTTTCTGCTCAGACAATACGGCGCACACTGCGTAATGAAGGCCTCCATGCCAGAACTCCCAGGCGCACCCCCTTGCTGTCGACTAAGTATGCCGAAAGTCATGTGGGCAAACCACACACGTTTTGGGATTGTGTTCTGTGGACTGATGAAACAAAATTACAACTGTTTGGGCCCATGGATCAACGCTATGTTTGGAGGAGGAAGAACAAGGCCTATGATGAAAAGAACACCTTGCCTACTGTGAAGCATGGCGGGGGGTCAATCATGCTTTGGGGCTGTTTTGCTTCTGCAGGTACAGGGAAGCTTCAGCGTGTGCAAGGTACCATGAATTCTCTTCAGTACCAAGGAGATATTGGATGACAATGTGATGCAGTCCGTCACAAACCTGAGGCTTGGGAGACGTTGGACCTTTCAACAGGACAATGATCCCATGCATACCTCCAACTCCACTAGAGCATGGTTGCAGATTAAAGGCTGGAACATTTTGGAGTGGCCATCGCAGTCACCAGACTTAAATCCAATTGAGAACCTCTGGTGGGACTTAAAGAAAGCAGTTGCAGTGCCTAAGAATGTGACTGAAGGTGGAAGCGGCGGTGGAGGAGGAGGAGGAGGAGGAGGTAGCCAACACAGCAGGTTTTGGTTTTTAATTGATTTTGGGTAAACCCCAAAATAGTGAGACAAATCTAGGGTTGCTACCTCATCCCTTTAAACCTAAACACAGAGTTACACAGGTTCTGGGGCTAATTTAATGTCGATAGACTCGATAAGGCACCAAGTGAGTTTAATTAACAGCACCTTAATCAGCCAGAGAACCTGTGTAATTAATATGTTTTTGCTTTGGAAGGGATGAGATGGCAACCCTAGAAAGCTCCGAAAAAAACAATGGCTGGGTAAGGCCGGCCCGGTGTCTGTTCTGCACAAGGTACGGACAACTCCTCTGGGATCCATGCCTGGTTCATTTTAATGAACGTGAGCTTGTCCACATTGGCTCTGGACAGGCGGCTGCGCTTGTCTGTGATAACGCCCCCTGCCGTGCTAAATACACGTTCAGACAATACACTGGCCGCAGGGCAGGCCAGCACCTCCAAGGCGTAAAGGGCAAGCTCGGGCCATGTGCCCAATTTGGAGACCCATAAGTTTAAGGGGGCATAGCCGTCATTCAGTACGTGTAGGGGTGTGCTCACATACTGCTCCACCATGTTGCTGAAATGCTGCCTCCTGCTAAAACGTTCCATATCAGCTGGTGGTGCTGTTTGTTGTGGTGTGCTGACAAAGCTTTTCCACATTTCGGCCATGCTAACCCTGCCTTCTGAGGTGCTGGCGGTGCCCCTGCTGCGTTGGCGACCTCTTCCTCCTCCTCTGCCTTCGCCTTCTGCTTCCACTGTGCCCCCGCTGCCAGGTGGGAATTGCACCAGCAGCGCGTCTAACAGCGTGCGCTTGTACTCGCGCATCTTGCGTTCACGCTCCAGTGAGGGGATTAAGGACGGTACATTGTCCTTGTAACGGGGATCCAGCAGCGTGGCCACCCAGTAATCAGCACCTGTCATAATGTGCGATACACGCCGGTTGTTGCGGAGACACTGCAGCATGTAATTGCTCATGTGTGCCAGGCTGCCCAGAGGCAATGAAAAGCTGTCCTCTGTGGGAGGTGTATCATCTGTGTCCTCTGTATCCCCCCAGCCACGCACCAGTAATGGCCATGAGCTGATCTGGATGCCATCCTGCTGTGAACATGGTTCCTCCTCCTCCTCCATGTCTTCTTCCTCCTCATCCTCCACCGCGTCATCCTCCAGAACTGTGCCCTTGCTAGACAACTGTGTACCTGGTCTTTGTTGGTGCACGAACTCACCCTCGGAGCCACTTGTGAATGACTGCCCTGAAAGCCTTGCAAATGATCCCGATTGCTCCTCCTCCTCCTCCTGTGCCACATCCTATTCCATCATCGCCTGTAGCGTTTTTTCAAGGAGGCATAGAACTGGGATAGTCACGCTGAGAGCGGCGTCATTGGCACTGGCCATGTTGATGGAGTACTCAAAACAGCGCAACAAGGCACACAGGTCTTGCATGGAGGCCCAGTTATTGGTGGTAAAGTGGTTCTGTTCCGCAGAGCGACTCATGCGTGTGTGCTGCAGCTGGAACTCCACTATCGCCTGCTGCTGCTCGCACAGTCTGGCCAGCATGTGCAAGGTGGAGTTCCACCTTGTGGGCACATGACATATGAGGCGGTGAGCGGGAAGGCCGAAGTTACGCTGCAGCGCTGCCAGGCGAGCAGCAGCAGGGTGAGAACACCGAAAGTGTGACAGACGGCCCGCACTTTCTGCAGCAGCTGTGGCATATCGGGGTAAGTTCTCAGGAAACTCTGCACCACCAAATTCAGCACATGCGCCAAGCAAGGGATGTGCATCAAACCGGCTAGGCCCAGAGCTGCTACGAGATTTTGCCCGTTATCGCACACCACCAGGCCCGGCTTGAGGCTCACTGACGCCAACCACTCATCGGTCTGTTGTTCCATGTCCCTCCACAACTCCTGCGCGGTGTGTGGTTTTTCCCCCAAACAGGAAAGTTTTAAAACTGCCTGCTGGCGTTTACCCATGGCTGTGCTGAAGTTGGTGGTGAATTTGTTACGCTGACTGGATGAGGAGGCGGTAGAGGATGAGGAAGCGGAGTAGAAGGAGTTAGGAACAGGAGGCAAACTGAAGCACCCTGCAATCCATTCGTAGAGCGGGATTAGGCCCAACCAAATACCGCTGCAGGCTCTGTCGGCTACTCGCACCTGAGAAAGGTGTTTCACTTGTGCTTGTAGCTGGCACAGATCGACCACGTCCTCTCCCTGTAACAGGAGCTCCACCAGCAGCACCACGACCGCGGCCATGTCCCTTATTTGACGTTTTCCTCATATTTCTCAAATTTAGGGTCTTGCCCTAGTTTTGAGAAATTTTAAATACAAAAATAGTGTAAGCTGGTGAAATAGGCAGAGATTCACCTATATATTTCTCTACCTATAGCAATAAGCAGGAAGCCAGCACTAAACAATGTACTGCACAGACAGTATATCACAGGGGACAGGTGGAGTGCTGGTGAAATGGGCAGAGATTCACCTATATATTTCTCAAATTTAGGGTCTTGCCCTAATTTTGAGAAATTTTAAATACAAAAATAGTGTAAGCTGGTGAAATAGGCAGAGATTCACCTATATATTTCTCTACCTATAACAATAAGCAGGAAGCCAGCACTAAACAATGTACTGCACAGACAGTATATCACAGGGGACAGGTGGAGTGCTGGTGAAATGGGCAGAGATTTACCTATATATTTCTCAAATTTAGGGTCTTGCCCTAATTTTGAGAAATTTTAAATACAAAAAAGTGTAAGCTGGTGAAATAGGCAGAGATTTGCCTATATATTTCTCCACCTATAGCAAGAAGCAGGAACCCAGCCCTAAACAATGTACTGCACATACAGTATATCACAGGGGACAGGTGCAGGGCTGTTGAAATATACAGAGTCACCTATAGATTGCTGACTGCCCCTATAGGAAAAATATTTCAGGAACCTGTCCCTGACTATGTACTTGACAGAAACACAGTATATCACAGGTGCACAGGTGGTATGGCAGGTGTAATGCTGTTGAAATACTCAGTCACCTATAGAGTGCTGACTGCCCCTATAGGAAAAATATTTCAGGAACCTGTCCCTGACTATGTACTTGACAAAAACACAGTATATCACAGGTGCACAGGTGGTGTGGCAGGTGCAGTGCTGTTGAAATATTCAGAGTCACCTATAGATTGCAAACTGCCCCATAGACCTAACACTGTCCCTGAGCAGATTCAGCAGCCTTTCCCTCACATAAGTGAAGCAGTGACAACGAGCCAGATGCCATAAGATGATGCAGATATCAAAGAAATAAAGTGTGCTTCTTGATATTTCTGGAGCAGCATAGCAGCATAGACCTAACACTGTCCCTGAGCAGATTCAGCAGCCTTTCCCTCACATAAGTGAAGCAGTGACAACGAGCCAGATGCCATAAGATGATGCAGATATCAAAGAAATAAAGTGTGCTTCTTGATATTTCTGGAGCAGCATAGCAGCATAGACCTAACACTGTCCCTGAGCAGATTCAGCAGCCTTTCCCTCACATAAGTGAAGCAGTGACAACGAGCCAGATGCCATAAGATGATGCAGATATCAAAGAAATAAAGTGAGCTTCTTGATATTTCTGGAGCAGCATAGCAGCATAGACCTAACACTGTCCCTGAGCAGATTCAGCAGCCTTTCCCTCACATAAGTGAAGCACAGTGACAACGAGCCAGATACACCTAAGACTTTCCCTAAGCAGCAGATTCCAGCAGCCTTTCCCTATCATGAGTGAAGCAGAGTGACGATCTGTGCTGTGTGCCTCTATCTAATATAGAGACTGGTCACATGATGGGTCACATGCTGCACTGGCCAATCACAGCCATGCCGTAGGCAGTCACAGTAGTAACACGAATGGCGATTGGCTGCCGTGCAGCGCGCCAAAACATACCCGAACTCCGAACCCGAACCCAGACTTTTTCCAATTATTCAGGTTCGGGTCCGGGTTCGGGAAAAACCCAAAGTCCGTACTGAACCCGAACTTTACAGTTCGGGTTCGCTCAACCCTATTTATTTTATGTTTGATTTTGTTTATGCTGTTTGGATGCTTGCACTTGTTTCCAGCAAGATGGAAGAATAAACCAAATTCTTTGTTTTCCACCGTCTTCGGCTGTTTCTCTGTATCGTTTCGTGTGTAGTGAACCCATCCAGGGGGTCACACACCCCCGTTACTGAGCTAACCCCTTACACCCCGCACCAATACTCTGCAATACCCACGCACCAATACTCTGCAATACCCACGCACCAATACTCTGCAATACCCGGAAAATACTCTGGGGAAAAAAATGCGTTTTAACCACTTCCCGTCGGCCGTCATATAACGTCCTTGACTTTGTGCAGGGATATCTGAATGATGCCTGCAGCTACAGGCATCATTCAGATATCCTCTTTTTCAACCGGCGATTCCCTACACCATAGGAATGATCATGGCGGCTGTTCCACCTCTTGATCGTTCTTACGAGAGGCGAAAGGGGACATCCCCCCTCCCTTTGCCCTCTGGTGCTTCTTCCGACCCACCGCTACGATCGAAGCCAGGATCGTTTTTTTTTCAGGCTTCCCAGCCTAGAGGTGAGATGTGGGATCTTCTTGACCCCATATCTCACTGTAAAGAGGACCTGTCATGCTATATTCCTATTACAAGGGATGTTTACATTCCTTGTAATAGGAATAAAAGTGATCAAAACATTTATTTTTGGGGAAAAATGTGTCAAACTAAAATAAATAAAGTAAACTGAACAATTAAAAAAAAATTTTTTTTTTAAAGCGCCCCTGTTCCCGTGTGCTCGTGTACAGAAGCGACCGCACACGCAAGTCCCGCCCACATATGAAAACGGTGTTCAAATCACACATGTGAGGTATCGCTGCGAACGTTAGAGTGAGAGCAATAATTTTGGCCCTAGACCTCTTCTCCAACTAAAAAGATGTAACCAGTAAAAATACTTAAAGCGTCACATATGGGGATTTTTAAGTAGCGAAGTTTGGCGCCATTTCACAAGCGTGTGCAATTTTGAAGGGTGACATGTTGGGTATCTATTGACTCGGCGTAACTTCATCTTTCATATTATGCAAAAAAATTGGGCTAACTTTAATGTTTTTTTTTTAAAAGCACAAAACTGTTTTATTAAAAAAAAAACGCATTCGAAAAATTGCTGTGCAAATACCATGCGCGATAAAAAGTTACAACGACCGCCATTGTATTCTCTAGGGTCTTTGCTAAAAAAACATATATAATGTTTTGGGGTTCTATGTAATTTTCTAGCAAATAAAAAATGATTTTTACATGTAGGAGAGGAATGTCAGAACTGGTCTGGGTGTTCCAGAACGCCTAATGGTGCTCCCTGCATGTTGGGCCTCTGTATGTGGCCACGCTGTGTAAAAGTCGCACACATGTGTTATTGCCATACTCGGGAGGAATAGCAGAATGTGTTTTGGGGTGTAATTTGTGGTATGCATATGCTCTTCATTTGGTTACAGTGTTGTATGACTGAGTTATTGTCATTCAAAATGTGAGAGCACCGAAAGCTGAAAATCGGTCTGGTTATTAAGGGTGTTTAAGTGTCCAGTGGTCAAGTGGTTAACAGGGGTGTGTAATTAAAATTTTTGATGCAATACTTTGCAGCGGGCTCATTCCTGCGCTCCAACTAGAGTATCTGTGAGGGGTTGCAGTGTTGTGGCACCAGCACCACCACCACCACCACCACCAACAAAGGCCCAATTTTTCAGCCCCTGTTCAACAGGGGCATGTAATTACAATTCTTGATCTAATATTTCACAGCAGGGCCCATTCCTGTGCCACCAAGAGTAACTGTGAGGGCTTATAGAGTTGTGGCACCAGTGCCAACACCAAATGCCCAATTTTTCTACCAATGTTCAACAATGGCATGTAATTACAATTCTTGATATAATTGTTCACACAGCAGGGCGTTCCAGCGCCCACCAAGACTAACTGTGAGGGCTTACAGTGTTGTGGCAACACCAACACCTAGGGCCAAAATTTCTGCAGAGTATATACGGCAGGCCCCTACTTTCAAACATCCAACTTACAAACGACTCCTACTTGCAAACGGAAGGAGACAACAGGAAGTGAGAGGAAATCTACCCCATAGGAAGGGAAATTCTCTTCTGTAAGAGGTGTCTCCTGTCCACTGATGCTTTATCACCAATCCTTGTTTCACAAAAAAAAACACCACATTTTCAAAACATCATTTGTCATTGGGACAGAAAGTGAATTGCAATCTTCTGAACAGATGCACATAGACAGCACAACAAATGTTTACAGGGGCGATAACCCTTCTCTATGTTTTCAGAAAAGCTTAAAAATAGATTTTATGGCTTGAGCTACACTTTAAAAAAGTACCAGTTCAAAATTACAAACAGATTCTACTTAACAACAAACCTACAGTGCCTGTCTTGTTTGCACCGCCTGTATAATGCTTTTCAAAGTATATAGGGCCAAAGGGGCTTGTAATGACCTGGGGGGAGTGGGTGGAAACCCATGCTATTTTTCTCAATGATTTTCATCCATATTGCAGGAACCAGACATTGCATTAAAGCCGCAAGCAGTTTTAAATTACCTTTTTCTTATAGTAATCTCATTTTGTGCAGGGACAGTTCTAAACACGTGCCACCTCACAGGCATACTATAGACACCCAGCAGAGTTTGTCCCTTCGGATATGGTTCTTTGGAAAGTTCGAATCAGATGTTGAAAGCTTTTTACACACTAAAATGATGTTCAGGTTTAACAAGCACATATGCTGAAGGATCAATCATTAAATTTATAAAGAAGTGATCAGTTCAATGTGATGAAATTGAGATCAACAGAAAACATCTGCTCATCACAAATCAGCAATAACCCCTTGTATCCTAGTTTGATTAAAGCAATCATCTAATTTCAAGACTGAAAAATTTGCTTCACAATACACAGTCTAATTATCCGATTACCAGATTAGATTTAATACAATTACACCAACAATTTTCCCATATATGCACACATTTACATCTTACCTCATTACAACCACATGTTTCTTCCCATTTGATTTTCCTTTTAGACATCTGTTTTCTCAGAACAGCAGTACTTTATCCTTACTTTCTTTTTAAAGCCATGGTATATAAAAAAGCATGTCTTTGTTTAACAGGCTGTACAATATTTTTTCTGACATTATACCAAATACATCACTACAACCAGTGCAAAGTTTAGTACAAAAACAGTTAGGCAATGAAAATATAAAAACATGGGGGTAGATCCACGTACAACGGCGCATTATTGCGCCGGGCGTAGCGTATCTAATATACACTACGCCGCTGTAACTTACTTTTTTTGGTTTCGAATCCTCAACGAATTTGCGCCATAAGTTACGGCGGCGTAGTGTATCTCTTGCGGCGTAAGGGCGCGGAATTCAAATGGATGTTAAGGGGGCGTGTTTTATGTAAATACGTCGTGACCCGACGTAAACAACGTTTTTTTTAACTGCGCATGCGCCGTCCCTGGGGGTATCCCAGTACGCATGCTCGAAATTTAACCGGAACAAGCCAATGCTTACGACGGTGACGTCATTCTATGCAGATTCCTATTCGTGAACGACTTACGCAAACGACATAAAAAAAAATCAAAATTGTACGCAGGGAACAACGGCCATACTTAACATTGAGTACGCCACCATATAGCACCTTTAACTATACGCCGGAAAAAGCCGAACGAAAACTACGTAAAAAAATGCGCCGGGCCGACGTACGTTCGTGGATCGCCGTAACTAGCTAATTTGCATACTCAACATGGATTTTGACGGGAACGGCACTTAGCGGGCGCCAAAAAATTGCAGCTTTGATCCGACGGCGTACTAAGACGTACCCCTGTCGGATCGATCCCAGATGCCGTCGTATCTTCTTTTGTGGATACAAAACAAAGGTACGACGCGGGAAATTTAAAATTACGCCGGCGTATCAGTAGATATGCCGGCGTAATCCTTTTGTCGATCTGCCCCCTTGTGTTCATACAGTCTACATCAAGTGTTCTCGTTTATTTTTAAACCATTATTTTTCATTTAAAAAATAGGATTTTATGCTCACCGTAAAATCTTTTTCTCTGAGTTCATGGACGGACACAGCCTTTATCTTGACAAAGTGGGTATTAGCTTTCCTTTAGGATTGACTAGGAAGAAAGTGTTAACTTCAAAGCTGAACAGCCCCACCCAGGGGGCGGTTCTACTGGCTATATCCCCTCAGCCTGCACCAAGCAGCTCAGTTCGTAACAAGCAGTACAAACTTAAAAAAAGGGGTGGGTGCTGTGTCCGTCCATGAACTCAGAGAAAAAGATTTTATGGTGAGTATAAAATCCCATTTTCTCTTTCGTTCATGGACGGACACAGCCTTAATCTTGACAAGGTGGGATGTCCCAAAGCAGTGTCAAAATGAGGGGTGGGAACAGCATAAAATTAAACTTCACCCTAAAACAAAACTGAGCTCCTCAACTGAGGAGTTGTAACTCTAAACAGCCGCCTGCAAAACTTTTCGGCCGAAGAATCAACTGTTAAAGTTCAGTGAAAGTGTGACCGGCGACCAGGTCACTGCCTTACCTGGGAAACAGACGCACCTAAGCTCAAGAGGCACCTATTGCCCTGGTCGAATGCATCGTGACAGGGAGGTGCCTGACCCTTTATTGCGTAAGCCTGATCACGATCTGTCGGATCCACCTTGAAATGGTGGCCGATGAGACCGCTGGGCCCTTCTGACATCTGAGTGTTCAGTACCCAACCAAAGTGTCGGAGGGTTTGACAGGTTATAGACATGCTCACCTCTAATTCTGTGCTTGAAGCGGCTCTCAGAAGAAGGTCGTCCAAGTAGCCCACGATAGCGATGCAACGTTGTCTTAGTAGGGCGAGAATTGGGGCAAGCACTTTGGTGAACACCCTTGGTGCCGATACCAGGCCAAAGGGGAGAGCCACAAATTGATAGTGGTATTCCCCGACTGCAAAATGCAGATATCTCTGATGCTTTGTGCATATGGGGACATTTAAATAGGCGTCTCTGATGTCCAAGGATGCGAGAAAGCCCCCCAGCTGGAGGGCAGCGACGACAGAGCGAACTGATTCCATCCAGAATCTTTGTACCTTCACGAAGCAATTGAGGGCTCTGAGGTCCAGAATTGGGCGAACGACCTCCTTCTTTGGTACTATGAACAGATTTGAGTAAAACCCCTGAAATCGTGTTCCTGTACTGGGACAGGGACAACAACAACACCACGTTTCAGCAGGTCTTGAACTGCCCCAAATAGGGCCTCTCGACGAGTCGGTTGTAGCTGGAGGTTGGAGGGAAAAAATCTGTTTGGTGGGCAAGATAGAATTCTATCTTGTACCCTGAAGAGACTACCTCGCAAACCCACCGGTCAGGGACCTGAGATGTCCACCGGGTAACGAATTTGCGAAGACGTCCCCCCACCCGAGAGATGGGTGGGGGCAAACCTTCATGTGGACTTAGCTTTGTCTGCAGGTTTGCGAAACCAGGGACGACTCTGTCCCTGAGCAGGCGCTTTATCGGCCTGAGGTCTTTTACCTGCCGCACTGGGCGGACGAAAAAAACGCTTGTGTGCGGTAGAGCTGTCAGAAAAAGGTTTGGTGTTTAAGTGGTTAAACATTCATAATTTACATACAGAAGTCTATTCCTTTGATGTAAAAGTCAAATTGATACAATGTTTACACTTAACATTCCACTGATAAAGAATGTTTTCAAAACTTGGCAAACTGCCTAGACTTGGCAAATTGCCCAGACTTTGACTTTTGGCTGAGAGCAGAGAGGAAATTCTTTGCATACCAAAGTGCAGAGAGAAAATTCTTTGCATACCAAAGATGTAAAAACCCTGTGTCAAGATCGCAACGGAAAAGGATCGCGATAACGATTCTTGATGAATAATCGTGCAGCTCTAGTGTGCAGTAAAGAAGGGCCCTTGCCTGCGGCGTGGCTCCTTCCCCTTTTTGGACTGTGGGAGCAGTGTGCTCTTACCTCCTGTGGCATCTTTAATTATGTCATCCAGGGAAGCTCCAAAAAGTCTGATGCCTTTTAAAGGACAAGTCCATCAGGGCCTTCTTGGAAGATTGGTCCGCGGACCAAATCTTTAACCAAAGTAGACAGCGTAACACCACCGCCTGACTTGAAGCCCTGGCCAGAAGAGGAATAGTGTCCAAGGCTGATTCGCAAATGAATTTTAGGCCTTGCACCAGTTGGTCAGCTAGAGCTACCTTGTTCGGGGAAGCCTGACATGCTTGTAACCCATTGAGCAGCATCTTTGCCTATTCCAGGGCCCCAACTATGGTTGGGCATACAGACAAACCTACTACCGTGTATAGGTTGCGGATGATCGCCTCAGCCTTCTTGTCTGCAGGGCCCTTGAAGGCGGGAGCCCCCTCCACCAGTATGGTGGTTAGCTTGTTTAGTCTGGACACAGGAGGGTCCACTATCGGGGGCGAGGTCCATCTTTTCAAGAACTCTCTTCAAGAGGGTAACACACCGTCAGATTTTTAGGGACTGAAAAAAAAACCTTCTGTGGTTTGTCCCACTCCTTGTATAAAAGATTGTCTATATAAGACACACAAGGAAACACCTTAGCAGTGCGGGTCGCCTTACGGAACCCAAAGGGGACCAGCGCTTCAATTGCTTCTGCAGACCCCTCAATCTTTAGAGTATCTCGCACTGCGGTGATAAGGTCATTTACCAGAGCCCTATCGCATGCTGACTTGGATCCGGAGTCATCCTCACTGTCCGGCCGGTCTGCATTCTCAGATACCTCAGAGCCAGGGTCATGAGCCGTAGCTGAACCCGGCTCCGCATCTGAGTTGTCCCCAGAAGATGGCGGGGGAGGGGGCGCTTTCTAGCCCCCACTTGCCCACACACTGCTTCCACCTTGGCAACAAAGGCATCTAGGATTGTCGACATAGCGTCCACCGATACAATGGGTGCAGGGGCATCTATTGCAAGCTCAGGTGTTACAGGGGAAAAAGCGTCTGCTTCTGACACCATGCTGACCCACACACCTGACACAGGGACTTCAAGGCAAGGCACAGTAACCCACCCTCCTAGCTGCAGCAAAGACGAGAGGTTCCCAGTCAGAGAACTCCCCACCCTGGAACAGTAGTATGCTGCCATCTGCCACTTAGTAGAGCTGCTTCCTTGTCAGATATGCAGTCTGACCCTTCAGCAGTGTATGTCTGTCAGTCTGTGCCGTTTAAGTGCTGTCTGATAGATGGCAAAATGAACGCTGAATGGCTACTAGAGGCCAATAACAATTGCAGGCCACAAAAACATGGCCGCCAAACATGAATAGGCAAACACCACCTGGATCACAGAAGCAGAAGATAGAGGCCAAATACCGCACGGCCACAAGAACATGGTCACCAGTGCAGATAGAGGAATACAGCATGGATCACAGCAAAAATGGTCGCCGACAGCATGGAGCAGGGCACACAGGTAAGCAAAATCTTTTTAAGCAGCTTATAACCAGGGCTCGAGTCCTGCGGGAACGCGTGGGAACGACGTCCCTGCACTTGTTTCACAGCGGGAACGCCGTTCCCTTTGCAGGACTCAAGCAGACGCATTGTGACAGGCTGCGCTGCAAGCCGGCGATTACTACTGTACCTGTGTCCTGTCTCCGTCTGTCCTTTTCTGTCACCACAGCAACACCCACGCTCCCGCTGATGTCATACGAGTGCGCCCGGCTTGTCCCGCCAATAGCTGCACATCCATCGCAGAGGCTCCTGCCCAGCGCAGCTACTACCATCGCCTCCCGCCCGGTCCCTTTGCTGTCCTGTACAAGTGCTGCAGAGGACTTCTCACAACAGAGGTAGGTACCCTTGAGTTACTGAACTGTAATAAAAAGTGCAATGTGCAAGAATCCCTGGTGGGAGAAAATAGCCAAAAGTTCCAAATCGTATGTGCTATTGCTAAAAAATGTGGAACAAAATAAAGTGCTATGTGCAAACCTTATTATTATAGTAACTTAACTTGCCAGCAAGTACTATGGCAATGGTAAATTGCAAATACAGAACAAACAAGTCCTTAATAACACAAATGATAAATATGATAAAAGTGGCAAAAACAACTGTGCAAAGCAGGCAGGAGTGGGTTCACTTTACATGCTGTAACCTCACAGCAGTGAGGTAAGGGGCTACCCATTCACTATCTCACAGTGTGGATATTATAGAAGATACTGTCACCACATTCAGCACATATCCATTGGACTTTCACATTTTTGCATGATTGCTATATACTATATCATGAAATAAGTTATTTTGTACTGCATCAGTTGGATTGCCACGCATGCTTTGCACAGTTGTTTTTGGCACTTTTATCATATTTAACATTTGTGTTATTGAGGACTTGTTTTTTCTGTATTTGCACTTTACCATTGCTATAGTACTTGCTGGCAAGTTAAGTTACTATAATAATAAGGTTTGCACATAGCACTTTATTTTGTTCCACATTTTTTTAGCAATAGCACATACGATTTGAAACTTTTGGCTATTCTCTCCCACCAGGGATTCTTGCACATTGCACTTTTTATTACAACAGCTCAGCACTATTTGTATACCCATTATTTTCACAAGGTATAGTATACCTTGTTTAAGTGTTTTGTAGCAGTTGGCACATTATTCACACATCTTTCAGTAGCACGGTAATATTTCTTATATACACCCTTGAGTTACTACACCGCACTTTTCCTGACCCATTTAAGTTATGTGGATTCATGACAGTTCTATTAAGTGACTATTGTCTGCCGATGGTCTGACTTTAACCCTTCTCTTCTTGGACTCTGCAGTAATGTCGTCCTAAAACTTTTATATCTTATTATCCAGCCAGATGCTTTTATGATTATATGCATTACCATGGATTGTATTTTATTGTTCCTATAGCCACATTGTTTTCAGTGCAATATTATTTAATTTTTATTTATTACATTACTATAAAGTTTTAAACTACTTATCTCTCTCTCTCTCTCTCTCTCTCTCTCTCTCTCTCTCTCTCTCCTGTTTTAAGTGTGCTGTGTAGTGTAAAGGGGGTCCAGTGATGCAGGGTGCTGTGTAATGTAAAGGGGGTCCAGTGATGCAGGGTGCTGTGTAATGTAAAGGGGGTCCAGAGGTACAAGGTGCTGTGTAATGTAAAGGGGGTCCAGAGGTGCAGGGTGCTGTGTAATGTAAAGGGGGTCCAGTGATGCAGGGTGCTGAGTAATGTAAAGGGGGTCCAGTGATGCAGGGTGCTGTGTAATGTAAAGGGGGTCCAGTGATGCAGGGTGCTGTGTAGTGTAAAAGGGTCCAGTGATGCAGGGTGCTGTGTAATGTAAAGGGGGTCCAGTGATGCAGGGTGCTGTGTAATGTAAAGGGGGTCCAGTGATGGAGGGTGCTGTGTAATGTAAAGGGGGTCCAGTGATGCAGGGTGCTGTGTACTGTAAAAGGGTGTGAAATATATATGCATATGAGCGTATCTTTTTTTTTGGGGTGGGGGAGTGGATCTTGGGTGGGAGTTCCCACACTTTTTTCCCCAGGACTTGACCCCTGCTTATAATAATGCTTTAGCGGACGTATATGCACAGTTCCCCCCAGGTGAAGCCCTCCCCAGGAGAACCCCCCGCCCCAGCAGCTAGCTCAGAGAGCCTAGGGAGGAGGGAAGGAAGGGAGGGGAGAAGGGGGATAGGGCCCTTTACTCACCTCTCCAGGAATGCCCAGCTCTGTCTTCCTGCCGAAGCAGGGGATTACTACTTACCCTTCCTGTGGATTGTGCAGGAAGCATCCTAGGCAGATCATCTCCCGCATGGTGACGGAGGTGACTGTTGGCCCGGCTGCTGCGACTCGGTCCTATAGACCGGTCATATGCATGCCCTGGAGAGTATAGCTCACTGGCCACCCGTAGAGCGACAGGCCTGTCGTGGACGACCCAGTGCGTAACTATGGTTGTCACACGCTCGATGGCCGAAACTGGGGGGACTACAAGGATCTGGAATCCAGCCTGTCGCCCAGTCGGCAGTTGATCGAAGATCACAGGAAAAAAATTAATAAAAAAAAAAAATCCAAAGTAGATTTGAAATAAAGCCTCCGGGCCTATGGGCCCGAAGGGAGCCATGTCTTCTCCTTAACTAGGCAGAAAAAAACTGAGCTGCTTGGTGCAGGCTGAGGGGATATAGCCAGTAGGACCGCCCCCTGGGCGGGGCTGTTCAGCTTTGAAGTTGTTAACACTTTCTGCCTAGTCACTCCTAAAGGAAGGCTAATACCCACTTTGTCAAGATTAAGGCTGTGTCCGTCCATGAACGAAAGAGAAAATACACCGATCTGGCATTTATTGGTGGAGCAATATATTGAAATAAAAAACACTTTCACTGTGCTGTGACTCACCCAGGGAGTCCTGAACACCCTGCTACTGAGCTAATCCCTCACAAAGGACTATTGCTAGGATTTTGGAAGGGTACTCCTAAGCCCATTTAGAGCAGGGATTCTGCAAATTTGATAAACGATCTTACCAAATGGGGAAATGAAGGGGGGGGGGTGTGGTCTTAAAAATGAAGGTTATAAAGAACCAATGTTTTAGTTATTCTTCCGTTTAGTAAAGTGAATCTGTGCTCAAAACTATGCCACCAAAGAAATTACATATTATGAACAAGTAAAAGTGCTTTTAAACAAGTCCTCATTCACCTATGTCGCTTTGGAGATTTCAGAAAAATTCATCTTCAAATTCTCTATGGAGAACAGAATCTTAATAGCCCGCTGGGCTTTTAAAATAAACAAGCATCAGATGTATTTTTATTTTTTTAAGTTACATTTTTGTGTACTTTCGGCAAGACAGGAAATCTTACAAGGATGAAATAATGATACAAAACTCAGAGGTACATCCAATAACACCAAACAATCAGAGCAAAATGAATCACAGCATATTGCAAGTACAGAAACGATAAATGAAGACATGGGTGTTTGTAGTCGCTGTAATATTGGAAATCGCGCCAATAATACCATGTTTTGCATTGCTGCTTTTCCGTCTGTCTCATAGCTGTCAATAAACCCTCCATTTCAGCAATTTTTTCTACCACAGCGATCCACTGGCTTACTGTCAGGGGATGTGAGCATTTCCATTTTTGAGGGATGAAGATTTTTCCTGCATTCAGTAAGTGTACCAAAAGAGATCTCTTGTATCTATGCCACGAGAGTGGAGTTAAGGCATCAGGTATTTCTAAGCTGTTAGAAATCAACTGAAACTGATGTTGGTCTTTATTTGCTTTAATTGTGGTCTTGAAATAATTAAATCTGGGACAGATCAGAGTGGTTTAATTGGTCAGTGCAGGCACAAGATCAAACTTGTAGGCAGGTAAAGTTTTATGTTGCCCCAGCCAGGGAGGTTAGTGTTGTGTTTCCCAGTTCTTTCTTGGAGGGATTTTTGGGTCCTGCACAGGTTCTGTGTATTATAAAAGGAACAGGGGTCGGGTGGGGATCCCAAGAGTGCAGGTGGTTGCTGTTGTAGGCTGTGCATGGATTTTGCTTGCGGTACTGTTGCTGGAATCTGTCCTGCAAACCTACTGAAGTTTGCAGAGACCGGGGGGGCCTGCTAATGAACATCTGGTTTTAATAGCCTTCTACAGCATATGGGGATTGCTGGGACCCGCAGTCTGCCCAGAAGATGCCAATCCTGGATACTGCTGTCATGGACTAAACCAATTATGGACTCTATCTCTATGTTGTAAGCATGTACATGTGACAGGATAGCCTTTTGCAGGAGGTTGTTGTTAGCATTATCTCTGTGAGCAGGTTCATCTCCCATAGCAACGGGAGCAAACGAGCACTGCAGAGGTCTCCAGCTAGTCCGTGCTAGGCGCATTATTGGACATTCCGTTACTGGGAGTGAGGTAGCAGGGATACATTGGACAGTTGGAGAGGACATTGGCTTGGCATGTCCCTCATACATGCATTAGTGACCATGGTGGTGTGTACATATACGTCAATTAGAGTTCAGTCTTATGTGCAGGTAAGGGTACTCCATGTGTAAAGCAGTGACCCTATCCAAAGTGCCTAGCATAGCCCAGAAGAACCCTCTCTGGGGTAGGCCTCTTATGAGACCCTTACTTGGTACCCTCTAAGGAGGGGAACATGGAGGAAGTGTCACCCACCCTACCTCTACATGCTGATCCATCCTGGCATCCCCTGGAAGAGAAGACGAAGAACAGCACAGTTTTCAAATACCAGGAGAAGGAGGAGAGGGGAGGCTGAGCAGGAGGAGGAGGAAGAAGAAGCTCACGCATACGATCGTATACTGAACCCCACCGGATCACCAGTGGAGATACCAGAATTGGTGACGAGGAGATCGTGAGGAGCTCAACACTCTGGATATCTTGTCGTATGGTGCTAACCGGCAGAGGTTTATCTGCAAAGCTTGTACGACCTTACTATCTGAGGTCCATCTTATCTGGTAAGGGTCCATCCCTATATTCACCTGTGTGTGGCACTTGAGGAAAACGCTTATTGTGGTTGTAGTGGACAACAGTTTATCCCTCACATCCTGTACTTTATCTTTGATCACCCAGTGAGATCAAACTATCTCCTTCTTGGATACAGAGGAATCTGTTCTCTTACTCATGGTTACTAACTTTTCACATTTATCAAATACCCTTTTTGGACACTCAATATTCTTTTTATATATGGATATGTTCTTTTCATATATGGACATTTTATATTTACCTTGAGATACCGCAGAGGTTTTTGGTGTCACTTATGACATTTGTTTTGTTATTAATATGAATAGTACACGTTGTTACTAGCAACATGTAAAGAATGCTGGGTTGACAAGCGGTGATGTTGCTCCTGTCAATAATTCAGTGTACTCTTTGACAGCGGACATTATAAGGTTTGCTGCGGATCTCATATAATCAGGGACCTCCAATCCAGTCCCAGTATATCCCTTCTGGCTGATCCACCGGCATCTTGATCTTTGGAATAATTTCTCCCTAACGGGATGAACATCCAAAACTTGCATTATTTGTACATCCTGATACCTTTTTTGACTGGCAACCCCATTGCTTGAACCCAGCGTGCTGTATATTTTCAATTCTTTTAAAACGTATCCAATGAAATACTCACCATCCTTTATAATACATGAACTAATTGTCCTTCTCTACACACCCCTGAAGAAGGTTATCCCAAATGCGTCGGGTGTAAAGAAGGTTCTTCTTGTATTTACCCAATATGGTGACAATCTTTGGAACTCTGTATTTTAATTTAATATTTAAACATTTTTTGATGAATATGTACAATTGTGAATAAAACCTTTTTTACTCTCAATATCCTGTATATTTTGAACTATTATTAGTGCCTTAAAAGTCCACCCAGGGGAACCCCCCCTTTTTCTTTTCAAATAAAATAAATGTGTAAACCTCCACATCAGGTACAAATGGTAAAACTAAATAAATATATATAATGTGATAACATTTGTGTGAGCCTGTATCGACCCTTATACAGGTGTATGTAAACCTGCCAACACGCTCCCACCCACAGTGACAATCTAATTTGAACAAAAGCAACCTATTGTCAATGTGCTGTATATAAGTGAGAAACAAATTAGTAATCAGAAAATAAATAAGAAGTGATATATAATCCAATTACAGCCTTAAATCCAAGGCTATATGATATCCAAGCGATAAATTGCATGAGAGAAATTGCATAAAAAGGAACAGTAGTCTCTAGTAAAAAAGTTCTATTAATTCCAATCAGGACCAGGGGCGGACTGACCATTAAGTCACTCGGGCACTGCCCGAGGGCCCCATGTCACTAGGGGGCCCCATCAGGGTTGCCAGGCTCAGTAAAATAAGGGACAGTATGTAAAAATCTATGTTTTTTTTAACATCTGTCCCTGATATGTCTGAAACCAACATGCTTCGGATGTGAAAATCCCGAGATTTTAGCTGCCCCGCCTCTGCACTGCCTCCTGGCATGGTGGCCATCTGTAAGCCCAGGGGCCCCATAGTCTTCTATTGCTCGGGGGCCCCATGAGTTGTCAGTCCGCCCCTGATCAGGACTTTAAGGATGCAGAGTCTTGCAGTGAGGGAAGGTGTTCCTTTACCACAGATGATATGTTCGCAGTGGTCCCGGTGCTCCCCCACAAGGTTCCCCACTCACCAGATCCAACTCCCCACCAGGGGTGTACAGCGTGTAGTATAGGTTTCCCAAGTTTCCACTGCTCCAGGTCTCTCTACGGCAAATCAGATCCGTCCACGTTAAAGTCTTTCCAGCACCAATTTGTATGGTAGTCCCTTAGAAAGAGAAAGATTCGGCTCCCATAGTGTAGTACTCAAATAGGATTTTTATTATGGCCACAGAGTGCCAAATACTTAAAATAATGCAGCACTGTATAATCTCAGTACAGCTCAATAGTAGACAGAAATAAAATAAGTAAAAATAAAAGCTAACAGTAAAAAGCTGTACGTTTGTGCCGCGCTTGTGCTGGTTTGTGCCGCTAAAACGAGCGTTTGTGCCGGTTTGGTTTCTGAGATATTAACCACTTGCTTACTGGGCACATATACCCCCCTCCTGCCCAGGTGAAATTTCAGCTTCCGGCACTGCGTCGTTTTAACTGACAATTGCGCGGTCGTGCGACGTGGCTCCCAAACAAAATTGACGTCCTTTTTTCCCCACAAGTAGAGCTTTCTTTTGGTGGTATTTGATCGCCTGTGCGGTTTTTATTTTTTGCGCTATAAACCAAAAAGTGCGACAATTTTGAAAAAAAATACAATATTTTTTACTTGTTGCTATAATAGCCCAATTTAAAAAAACAAAAACATTTTTTTTCTCAGTTTAGGCCGATACGCATTCTTCTACATATTTTTGGTAAAAAAAATAAAAAAAATCGCAATAAGCGCAAAAGTTATAGCGCCTACAAAATAGGGGACAGAATTATTATTTTTTATTATTTTTTTTTACTAGAAATGGCGGCGATCTGTGATTTTTATTGGGACTGCGACGTTATGGCGGACACATCAGACACTTTTGACACATTTTTGGCGCCATTCACATTTATACTGCGATCAGTGCTATAAATATTCACTAATTACTGTATAAATGTGACTGGCATTTCAGGGTTAACACTAGGGGGTTAAATATGTTCCCTATATAGTGTTCTAACTGTAGGTGGGGGGGGGGTGACCGATCTGTGTCTCTATGTACAAGAGACACAGATCGGTCTCCTCTCCAGAGACAGGACGCTGTCTCTGTGTGAGCCGGCAATGACAGATGATCTCATATGTTTACATATGAGATCATCTCTCATTGGCCGCACAGATCGCATCGCGAACAGCCACTCTGATTGGCCGTTCACGGCGATCTGTAATTGGCTGTGTCCAAGGGACACGGCCAACACAGAAGTTCCCCGCTGCGCGCTCTGGAGCGCGCGCGGGGAACGCCCAAAGGGGCGGATGTCAATTGACGTCCAGTTGGATATTGAGATCCGTGCTGTAGCCGTCATTTGACTATAGCGCGGGTCTCAGGAGGTTAAACATTCAATTTAATGCAAACCCCGCCCACTGTGCACCCCATGTTGCTGAATTTTTAAAAAAAAACGCGCCATTCGTTTGTGCCGCCTTTGTGCTGGTTTGTGCCGCAAAAATAAACGTTTGTGCTGCTTTGGTTCCGGAGATATTGCACGTTATATTTGCTGTAACCCCGCCCACTTTGCACCCCATGTTGCTGAATTAAAAAAAAAAACACGCCATTCTTTTGTGCTGGTTTGTGCCGCAAAAATAAACGTTTGTGCCACTTTAGTTCTGGAGATATTGCACGTTATATTTTCTGTAACCCCGCCCACTTTGCACCCCATGTTTCTGAATTTAAATTGACAGCTGGCTATGCCTCACTAGAGCCTGAGCCAGCTGTGCCCGCCCCCTCCCTGTCTGTTCCTCCCCCATCTGTTCTTCCAGTCAGCGCTAGAGAATCGGAAGTGGGGGGGGCATCCCTGCAGGGAGAGGACCGGGAAGGGGGGGATCCCTGCGGGGGGTGGCAAAACTACGCATGTGAAGTAAAACATCATGCATAATATCCACCAAATCTGCACAAACTGGGAACAAATGAATCTAGTTGTATGTAAGATTTAATAACGAGGTGTAAAGTCAGTGTGGTTACAGAAAATATAACGCTCAATATCTCCGGAACTAAACGGCACAAACGTTTATTTTTGTGGCACAAACCAGCACAAACGCAGCACAAACGAATGGCGCGTTTTGTTTTTTAATTCAGCAACATGGGGTGCAAAGTGGGCGGGGTTACAGCAAATATAACGCACAATATCTCCGGAACCAAAGCGGCACAAACGTTTATTTTAGCGTCACAAACCAGCACAAACGCGGCACAAACGAATGGCGCCTTTTTTTTATAAAAATTCAGCAACATGGGGTGCAAAGTGGGCGGGGTTACAGCAAATATAACACATAATATCTCCGGAACCAAAGCGGCACAAACGTTTATTTTAGCGGCACAAACCAGCACAAACGCGGCACAAACGAATGGCGCCGTTTTTTTTAAATTCAGCAACATGGGGTGCAAAGTGGGCGGGGTTACAGAAAATATAACGCGCAATATCTCTGGAACCAAAGAGGCACAAACGTTTATTTTTACGGCACAAACCAGCACAAATGCGGCACAAACGAATGGCGCGTTTTTTTTTTAAAATTCAGCAACATGGGGTGCAAAGTGGGCGGGGTTACAGCAAATATAACACACAATATCTCCGGAACCAAAGCGGCACAAATGTTTATTTTAGCGGCACAAACCAGCACAAACGAATGGCGCATTTTTTTTTCAAATTCAGCAACATGGGGTGCAAAGTGGGCGGGGTTACAGCCAATATAACGTGCAATATTTCCGGAACCAAAGCGGCACAAACGTTTATTTTTGCGGCACAAACCAGCACAAATGCGGCACAAACGAATGGCGTGTTTTTTTTTATTCAGCAACATGGGGTGCAAAGTGGGCGGGGTTACAGAAAATATAACGCGCAATATATCCGAAACTAAAGCCGCACAAACGTTTATTTTTGCGGCACAAACGCGGCACAAACGAATGGCACGTTTTTTTTTTTATTCAGCAACATGGGGTACAAAGTGGGCGGGGCTTGCATTAAATTGAATGTTTAATATCTCAGAAACCAAACCGGCACAAACGCTCGTTTTAGCGGCACAAACGCGGCACAAACGAATGGTATATTTTTATTCAGATTTTACAAACATGGGGTGCCAACTTCACACAGGTAAAAGCTGTGGCTGTTTGGAACAGTCAGGCTCATAAAACGAACTGGCCGGGTATAAGAAATGGGCGCTTGTACCGGGGACTGCAGCGTGCGCTCCAGCTGCGTTCCACCTGGCGCTTACCCGGAAGTGACATAATACGCAATTTATCGCTTGGATATCATATAGCCTTGGAATTGAGGCTGTAATTGGATTATATATCACTTCTTATTTATTTTCTGATTACTAATTTGTTTCTCACTTATATACAGCACATTGACAATAGGTTGCTATTGTTCAAATTAGATTGTCACTGTGGGTGGGAGCGTGTTGGCAGGTTTACATACACCTGTATAAGGGTCGACACAGGCTCACACTAATGTTATCACATTTAGGCAGATTTAGGTATAGTTACGCCGGCGTATCAGTAGATACGCCGTCGTAACTGTGAATCCGCGCCGTCCTACATTTAAGCGTATGCTCAAACTGAGATACGCTTAAATGTTGCTAAGATACGAGCGGCGTAAGTCTTCATACGCCGTCGTATCTTAGCTGTCTATTTACGCTGGCCGCTAGGGGCGTGTACGCTGATTTACGCCTAGAATATGTAAATCAGCGAGTTACGCCTATTCACGAACGTACGCTCGCCCATCGCAGTAAAGATACGCCGTTTACGTAAGGCGTTTTCAGGCGTAAAGATAAACCACCAAAAAGATGTTAAGTATAGACGTCGGAACCGCCGTAGAATTTCACGTTGTTTGCGTAAGTCGATTCAGAGTAGGGCTGGGCGTAGGTTACGTTCACGTCGAAAGCATTGACTATTTGCGACGTGATTTGGAGCATGCGCACTGGGATACGTCCACGGACGGCGCATGCGCCGTTCGTTCAAAACGTCATTTACGTGGGGTCATGCTTTATTTACATAAAACACGCCCAGCTCATTCACAATTTGAATTAGGCGCGCTTACGCTGACACATTTACGCTACACCGCCGTAACTTAGGACGCAAGTGCTTTGTGAATACAGCACTTGCCTCTCTAACTTGCGGCGGCGTAACATAAATTACATACGCTACGCCCGCACAACTTTAAGCCGCCGTACGTGAATCTGGCCAATTATATATATATTTATTTTGTTTTACCATTGGTACCTGATGTGGAGGTTTACACATTTATTTTATTTCACCACTGGCATTTGATGTGGAGGTTTACACATTGAATATATTGATATATTTTACTTTTATTTAGCTCACTTATTAGTAGCTCACTTTTACTGGATCCCCCAGTTGGGGACCTCATTTGGCTTAGGGGGTAAGGTATAGGCAGCGCCACCACCCCCAATCTTTACACTTTTTTTTTCACTATTTTCACTATCCCCTTTTAGGGGATTGGTTTTTAGGGGGGGGGGCAGCAGCCAGGGTACGCGTTTCTGAGCTCAGGTATATTATTTTTTATTATAGGCCTCCCAGAGTTCCCCCATCAATTCCTCATTTTCAAGCAGGGTGCTATTAGGCTTTCAGGAACCTGGTCTGCGGGTAAAGCCCTCGCCAAGTCCCCCCCCCCCCCGAAAGGGAATAGCCCTGTGGTCAGAGAAAAAGCAGGGGATCATGGAGAACTCACGATGCTTGACTGTTCTTAAAGTGTGCACGAAGTGAATCCTGGAACGCACAGATCCGCCGGGTCGGCACCACGAATAGTTCACGGTACCTTTCCCTATGGATCCCACGGCGTCCTGTAAGGAAGCCTCCGAGATCATCTCCTTGAGCAGCCTAGAAGTAGCATCAAATTTTGCGTATATGCTGGAGCTGTGCCCAGCCTCCTCTATCGGACAGTTAAAATCACCGCCAATCACTACTACTCTGGTGGTGACGAGTTGCATCCGCAGGGTCTGGAAAAGTTCCAGCCGTGCACTCTTATCTGGGGGGGCGTACACGTTGATGAGCCTAATTGGCTCATCTATGACCAAAAGACGGCCACAGACTAGCTCATGGATGGAGTCAACCGTGAAGCGCCCACCCCTGACAAGAATGGCTACCCCTGCGGATTTGCAATCGCCACCCACGGACCAGTAGGAGGGACCGAGGGTCCACTGAGAGGTCAGATGGGTGTACCTTCTCAAAGGAGGAAGAGCGCACTACTGGAGCATGTAGACATCACTTTAATGAGTAGAAAGAAAAGTCAGCACCACTTGCCTTCTAGAGTTATCCTTGATGCTCCTCACATTAATGGAAAAGATCGAGATCCCAGCCATAATGAAAAAGGGTATGAGGTTTAGTCAGCAAGGGACCGAACTTACCTCCCCGAAGGGGGGAGGGGGTGACTCCTCCATTTCCTCAGCTCCCTGTTCTGTGGTCTGGGTTAGACCCAGGTCCTCCAGGACATCGTCAATCATCTGATTGAGGTTGACAGTGGAGTTAGGCACGGTGTCGGCCATAATCTCCTCCTCTTCTTCCTCTCCTGCAGACTCCAGGTCCTCCAGTGCTTGCTCTTGGTGGAGGCAGCGGGTTCCTCTGCCATTGGACTCTCAGGCTTCCGTTTCCGGCTTCCTGTTGGGGGTGTGCCAGAGGAGGGGACAGGGGCAGGGGCCGACTTACCTGTGGCCTTACGTGGCTCTCTCGGTTTCATCTTTGGTGGCTTCTTCCCGGAGCTAGGGGCTGGCTTACCCTGGATCAGGGCTCCAACGCAGGTCCGTGTCCTCTGGGCACATTGCATGAAGACATTCTCTGCCAAACCGCAGAGGTTGCAGGCTTTGGACCTCGGACAGTCCTTGGTCTCATGGCCTGAAACCCTACAGAACCTGCAAGAAAGTTCTGTGCAATCCTTACCCTTATGCCCAGGATGGCCACATCTGTTGCAGTTGTTGGGCATCCCGGGGTAGAAAAGGAGGGGTAGAAAAGGAGGCCTGTGGATGTTCCCATGGAGAAGCACAGCTGCAGGTGCTGCGTGTCCCCCGAAGGGTCTTTCCTGATTTTGCAAAGAACGGACCACTTACCTATCCAGAAGCCGTTGACATCGAGGATTTGGACTGGGTACTTTACCACAGTGCAAAACCTCTGGAGGTATGTGGCTTGTCCTTGCCTTGGGTAGGTGGGTTCCTCATGAACTTCCGGAAAGGGAATTCAGGGCCACTGGTCTTCACCATGTCCCAGTATCTTCTGCAGACTTGGAACGACACAAAGGTGATGAAGAAGATCCCTCTTGCGAAGGACTGCACTGAAAGCGTCTCCGCTTTGCTGAAGCCCTGCTTCAGGGTCATCTTCTTTCCGAAGATCTCCGGGGTCATGTCAGGGACTCTTCTGTCCACCTCTTTCAGCTGCAGCACGACCGTCTGCTTCATCCAGGGCTCCAAGGTTGGCAGCCCGTCTAGAGGCAGGTTCAGCTTGGCTGGTCTTGGTTGGCTGGCGCCAGCCAGGGTAGGAGTGGAGGTTGATGCAGCGACATTCTCGGGGGCTTCGGAGGAAGTGGCTGGAGCAGGGTTCTTCTTCATCATCTTATCTGTCTTCTTCATCTTATCAGTCTTCTTCTCGTTCTTCCCCATCGTCGAGGAGTTGGATGTCTCTTCAGGAGTTTTTAGGCGGCTTCCTTCTGGTTCCTCAACGTCTTCACTCTTTTTGTAGCCTTTACAAAGGCTCTAGCATCTACTGCCCCGAAGGTAGTAATGCGGAGTGGGGGGGGAGAAGGGTAGATCACAAACTCGTTCCAAGTGGGGGCTAAGCCTCTGCCCAATAGGTGAAGCTGAATTTAATCAACGATCCTACAAGGCCGAGCAGAGGGTACCCCACAAGGACCAATTGGCTTGGGTAGATACAAGTGGTTCTCAATGTCCTAGCTGTGAAGCAGAGACACCCCTAAAGGCTATAGTCGATACTACACTTGATCTTAGCCAAAAGGCTAAGAAGTTTATATCACCTTTTGTAGGAATGACAAAGGCACAGTAAAAAAAAATGGTGTTCAAAGACACAATTTCTGGAACTTGGTGTAGAGTAATAAGCTCTGAGTCTTGCAAGTAGTCATCCCACGTATTTCCGATGTTGCAAAAATTCAACTGAGCAATAAGGTATGTCCTCCTAGACACACCACTATGCACATGTCCAGAAGCTCTTTTAAGGAATCATCCAGAAGGCTTTGAACGACTGCTGGAGCGTTGCACGGTCCCAATGTCCATTCCTTCCTCAAAAGGGGATAGGCTCAGTTCTTGAGGTGTAGGGACAGGTGCTGTGAAACTTGATGAAGATTCAGATTGTCTCTCTTAACCTACGATCTATTGTGATAGCACGTTGTATGGTATCATTGAGAGATTGGGGGAGATCTGCTCTAACCAATTCATCCTTGAGTGGTTCGGAAAGGCCGAGACGAAAATGGTTGTGTAATATCATTCCACTCAATCTCAATGGCCCACCTCTGAAATTGCGCTATGAAGTCCTCAACAGGTCCTGTACCTTGTTTGAGATTCCTAATAGCATTTTCCACAGTGAGTTGCTTGTTGAAATCATCATAAAGCAAGGACATAGTTGCGAAAAACTGTGGACATGAATTTAGAATGGGATCCTCTTTTTCTAGGTAGGTATTTGCCCATGCACGTGGTTCACCACGTAAATAGGATATGAGGGTAAGCACCTTAATCCGGTCATTGGGGAAGGTGCAAGGGCATTTTTCAAACATTAATTTACACGCATTAATGAATTCCCTGTAGGTCTTTTGATCACCAATAAAAGGTGCAGGTGGATTGACCTTAGGTTCAGGGGGAAAAGGAGGCAAATTGGGATTTTGCGCAACTTAATCCTGCAGTGTTTGGTTCTCCAACTTCAGAGTTTGTACAGTTTGAGCAAGTGCGTCTACCTTTTGAGAAAGGGTGACCACATGGTTGGCAAGTTCCGCTGGGTTCATTTTTAAGGTTCTATTATTCTGTAATGGCTCTGGTGAACGGAGTGAACCACAACTGCGGTAGCAAGGATTTCAATGCTATTCTTTATGTGAGAATTCAGTATTAGGTCCCAGGCGTCACTCCACACAAACAGAAGTTTGGGAGTTCTCTACATCATCTCTCTCTCACATAAAGAAAGCTCGGACTCATTACAACATGCAACCAAAGCTTAGCGTTTAAAATTATAGTATGCACGTAAAGATTCCAATGCACAACTGTATGCAAGCGATTATCAGTATTACATTGCGTCGTGCATTAGGCCACTAAGGGAGAAGGTATGAAATATGTCAACCCTTCGCATAGAAAATTTAGCAAGAACATGTTCAACAAGTTAGGGCAAGGCCTATAAGCAAATAGGGCCAGATTCACAGTGGAGATACGACGGCGTATCTGCTGATACGCAGTCATATCTCTGTTTCTATCTATGCGACTGATTCATAGAATCAGTTACGCATAGATAGCCATAAGATCCGACAGGTGTAATTGTTTTACACTGTCGGATCTTAAGATGCAATACCGCGGCCGCCGCTGGGGGGAATTTGCGTCGTAAACCAGCGTCAGGTATGCAAATTAGGAGTTACGGCGATTCCCGACGGTTTTTCGCGTTCGCTACGTCGCCGCTAGTCTAGTTTCCCGTCGCAAAGTTAGTCGTTTGTTTTTGGTGCCTTAACTTTACACAGCAATCGTATTGCTGTATAAAGTATGGCCGTTGTTCCCGCGTCGAAATTTAAAAAATAACGTCGTTTGCGTAAGCCGTCCGGGAATACGGAATTACGCTACGCGCGTCGTCGTTCGAAAAAATGACATCACGGCGCGCAATGCACGGCGGGAGTTCGGAAACGGAGCATGCGCGGTAGGTCCGGCGCGGGAGCGCGCCTAATTTAAATGGCACACGCCCATTTAAATTGGCCCGCCTTGCGCGGAGGCCGATGGCGTAGGTTTTCATCGCAAGTGCTTGGTGAATCAGGCACTTGCGATGAAAAATTGCGGCGGTGTAACGTATCTACGATACGTTACGCCGCCGCTGCCCTACGTGAATCTGGCCCATAGTACTTATGTCAAGCACGTAGTAAATAGGCGCAACTAATAATTACATATGAGAGGCAATTATAGCTCAGGTACTTTGAGAGTACACGTAGTAAATAGGAGTTGTAGCGAGAACTAATAGTTGCCTCTGGGAGGCAAATATAGCACAGGTACTTTGAGAGTACATGGAGTAAATAGGAGTTGTAGCGACAACTAATAGTTGCATATAAGAGGCGAATATAGCTCGTAATAATAGTTGCATATGAAAAGCAATTATTGCTGAGGTAATAATAGAGTAAATGTCCCTTTAAGATATTCCCTAGCAAAGAAAAATAGGCACAACAGTCTATCCCAAGTAGTATGTTAATAGCCACAAGCCATAATAAATAACAGCAATTGTTTTAGGTGGAAAGTATGCAGCAGATCTTTCTGTAGAACTACAAGTGACACAATTGCTACTTATCCGTTTGCAGGGCTTCAGTGTTTTAGCAGCAAGGGACTCCGTAGTGTAGGGCATCAGCAAGGAAGAACTCCCAGGTTGTCTGCAGCGATGGCAGGCTGGACGCAGTGAAGGTCTTCTGCTAGCTGGCCATAATGTTGCCTGTCTTGTAGCGTGACCGGTACAGCTGACAATAATAGAACAATGTGCATAAGCAGCGATATTCAAGAAAACCGCCGCTTCGCAGCGCACTTATGCGTTCGCCGGGCGATGACGGCATCGCGCGGTCGCCGTAATGCGTTCCAGCGTAGAACGCATCACAGTGCTGATGTTACAGACTGCAGGAAAGTCAGGACGCTCTTTACCTTGCAGATAGAGAAAGGTGTGTTAGTGGGCGTCCTGACTCTCCTGCAGTCCAAGGGAGGGTGCGAGCACGACACTCCACACCAGGAAAAAAAGCCTTGCATTACTGTGTGGAGTTACAGACAGAAGAACAGGAAGTGAGGATTTCTCAGAAGAAATGAGGACATTTAAAAGCAAAATCGAAGGATGAGGTAAGTGAAGGAGGACTGCACTAAGGTAAAGGCAGCTATTTAGGATTTTTCTTTTTACCTTTACAACCCCTTTAAACTAGGACTAAGCGGGAGGGTGAATTAGAATATGCTGTGTGCACAATTATTAGGCAAGTGAGTATTTTGCGAGCAGGAGAGTCAGGACCCTCTCTACATTGCAGATAGAGAAAGGAGCTGTGTGTTAGTGGGCGCCCTGACTCTCTTGCTCGCCCCCTCCCCCTCAAGGGAGGGGGCGAGCACAACACTCCACACCAGGGAGAAAGCCTTGCATTACTGTGTGAAGTTACAGGCAGAAGAACAGGAAGTGAGGATTTCTCAAAAGAAATAAGGACATTTAAAAGCAAAATCGAAGGATGAGGTAAGTGAAGGAGGACTGCACTAAGGTAAAGGAAGCTATTTAGGATTTTTTTTCACCTTTACAACCCCTTTAAACTAGGACTGAGCGGGAGGGTGAATTAGAATATGCTGTGTGCACAATTATTAGGCAAGTGAGTATTTTGGCCAAATCATAATTTTTATGCATATAGTCCAAGCTGTATAAACTTGAATGCTTATTGGGTTTAAGCATATCAGATGATGTGTATTTGTGTAATGAGGGAGGGTGTGGCCTAAGGAGATTAACACCCTATATCACGGTGTGCATAATTATTAGCAGCTTCTTTTCCTCATGAAAAATGGGCCAAAAAAGAGATTTAACTGACTCTAAAAAGTCACAAAAATGTAAAAAAATCTTTCAGAGGGATGCAGAACTCTTGATATTGCTAAGAACCAGGGCTTTTTTTCAGGGGGAACTTGGGGGAACTCAGTTCCACCTCCTCTGGCTCAGACCCTTTGGTGCCTGCTCACCACAATCACTTGTAAACACAGAAGTCTGGTTTTTGTGTTTACAAGTGACAGCTCTGCACTCTGTGTGTAGCCACCTGAACTCTGCACTCTGTATGTAATGCAATTGTTGCCATATGGTTTTTGGGTAATCTAAATTAAGTAGAGATATGTGTGTGTGTATATATATATATATATATATATATATATATATATATATATATATATATATATATCGGTGTCTGTGTATGAATATAAATATATATATTCTAATTATGAATATATTATAGGGGCTGAAGACATTTCAGTCAGAGTACAAAGTTTATTGTTCATTTAGCATGTTAATTCATGGCATTTAGTACATAGCCAAGCCTTTGTTGTTACCAGACATTTTGGGAGTCAGTGAATTAAACCACCTTATGTGATGGACCCCATGCTGGGATGTTCAATCAAGATAGCCCCATCCTGTTTAAGCTTGGGAAAGGTCACTTTAATCTGCTACCGGATAAAGAAACCAGGATTTGCATGAAAGGGGGCTGACTTATGTAGTCAGGCCTCCAATCATGATCCTAGCTAGGCCAACCAATGGGACGTCAGCATAGAGAGATATACTCGACTGCAGAGGAAAAGGAAATTCACTTTATGGAAGGATGGCTTGAAGGATGAGTCTAAAGGGTAAATATGGTATAGGCATTTTGGGCCAAATCCTCAAAAATCCTGCCTAACTTATCTTTTCCCATTTAAGTTACACTGCCTTAAAATTTCTACCTAAGTGCCCGATCCACAAAGCACTTACCTAGAAATTTCAGGCCGTGTAACTTAAATGTCTCCGGCGCAAGGCGGTCCTCTTCTGCAGGGGGGCGATGACAATTTAAATGAGGCGCGCTCCCGCGCCGGCCGTACTGCGCATGCTCGTGACGTCATTTTCCCGACGGGCAGCGCGCGAAATTACGTTACGCCGGGCTTTGTGGATTGCGACGGGACAATAAAGTTGCGTCGGGTAAAAAAAGTTACGCCCCGAAAAAAAAAAAAAAAAAAAATTAAAAAAAAAACGCGGCGATTGAAAAAAAGGTCTGTTTTTACAAGGTGTAACTAGTTTACACTTTGTAAAAGCAGAACTAATTTTACGTATGCAAACGTAAACTTACGCAGAAAACACAAAGCTGAAAAGCTTTGTGGATCTCCGTAAGTCCTCATTTGCATACGCGAAGCGGCATTTCGACTCAAAATGCCCCCAGCGGCGGATGCGGTACTGCATCCTAAGATCCGACAGTGTAAGTCTCTTACAGATGTCGGATCTTCTGCCTATCTTTGGAAAACTGCTTCTGAGGATCAGTTCCAAAGATAGGCACAGGGATACGCAGGCTGAACAGCAGTTCCGCCTGCGTATCCCTTTTGAGGATTTGGCCCTTTATACCTACATGTACACGCTTGTAATCTAATGTTTTAGAGGAATATGCTCTAGATTCCTTCATGTAAATGTATGTATTTTAACCTACTGTCTTGTTTGAGACTATAGATAGGTTCTGTGTGTTAGATTAGACTTTGTATAAGCTCTAATAAATGTGTGTTATGTTGAAGCTTTCGCTCTGGACAATAGAACTCTCTTATTTTAACCATATATCATATATGTGAGTTATTAAATCTTAAATATACAATTTATTGGTAACATTTGGCGACCACGGATATATGTACAGACTGAAAGTATTTAATATAATAACAGAATGTTTGTGCATTAGAGATTAAAGCTTAGTAGGAGGAATTCAAGTTGAGTCAGCTTACCCAATCCTATCTAAGGAAAATATAAGTAAAATATTTTTGTTTTGTTTTTTAGTGGGTAATATACACCACGGGTCATTTTTTTTTTAAGGTTAGTAGGAATTCAAACTGAGTCAGTTTATCCTATCTAGCTAGGGAAAATATAGGTAAATATTTTTCCTTTTATTAGTGGGGGTTATTTGATTTTTTTTTTGTGTTTGTTTCATTAATATCCCAAAATCATAATTGATAAAGTATCTTGGATGTACCATTATAACCGGTCAATTTAATGGGGAGGAGATACCGGGATAGAAACATCTTTGACACACTGAAAGAGTGGGTCATTGGTTTTGTGGAAAAAAATAAATGATTATTGTTTTTTGCAATTTATACAAATTTGTTTAAGACACAGAAACGTGCTGGTTGTCTGTTGTCTGTAGAAAGACACTGAAATAGTTGTCTGGACTTTTGTTGTTCAAAGAATCCAACAAGTTTTTGTTTTATTTAAATCGTATGTCCACTAACATTGAAATTTTGAGGACATTGGAAATCTACAAAAGATTTTGTTTTTTTTAACTTGGGTTTTATTGCTAACGGTGGGAAGTTACAAGTAGTAATATTCTCATTGTTGTTAGTTAAAGTACAAGACTGTGGAAGGCTTGCAACTGAAACTAATACCTGCTAAAGATTTTTAGGGTAAAATAAGGTGCATTTAGCATACTGTATTTTATACCTTGAATTTTTTTTTAAGGATAAACCCTACCAAGTACTAATAATTTAATAATCTAAGTTGGTGGGAGTTTTTTTTTTTTATTGTTTGTTTGTTTTTTTAAAACTGAATTGGGTGTAGCAAATATTGGGGTAAACATAGCTGTGTTTACATTTACATTGCACCTATTGTTCCTTTGTTGTGGATCTTAGCCCTTTTGTGTTGGTGTAGACTTCATTAAGACTTGTATCTGCACTCTGGGGCAAATTCTAAGTGCTAGACTTTGATAGTCTGCTCTGTGATGTATTATTGTATCACCACTGAACTTTTAAATCATGGAGAAATTGATGGCCAGGATGGCTAAAGTTAAAAATAGCGCAGACATAATAAGGACAATGGAGGAATCCAAAAGCCCATGGCACCATGCACAGGAGTATGTAAATATAAAACTTACAGAGAGAAAATACAGCAAACGTGAGGGTAAGACCGCACTAATTTTTGCTGCATTTTGGTTAGCCAACAATTATAGGTCATTATTATTGCAGACCATTTCTCTCAAGCAAGATCTAGAAATAGCCAAAAGTAAAATCAGTACTCCAAGTACTCTAAGAGTTTCTATGACAAATACGAATGCTAGCCACCAGCAGCCAACAATACAGGGGCTGAATGCTGCAGACAGTAAATGTGAAAAATTATCTGCATCTTCCAGCACAGTGCAGACGGTACAATCTACACATACCATAGATAATAATGCAACCAGTTTCAGTATTTCTAGTTGCAACAGGAAAGTACCTCCGTCTGGAGTAGGTGATAATGCCAACAGCTCATTGAAAGATGGGAGCTCTTTTGAAAGAACCTCCATTTCTCATACAGCAAAAGGTGTTAATCAGGTTGTAGCCATTGAATGTTCTCAGCCTAAAACCACACCAGTTGTTAAGAGACGCTTTAATGCTTTACAGAAGATAAAATGCTTCTCGTGTGGTTTATTCGGCCACATTTCCCAGTTTTGTTTATCTTCTGGGGAAAAGATATTAAAGCCAAATAAGTATACAACAAGGAGGCGTGACGTGGAAGTGTACTCACCTCGCTGGGGTGAAAAGCCTAAGAAATATGAAAATACAAATTCATACATCCCTTCCTCAACTATTAAAGCGGGGGTTCACCCTAGAATAAAAAACATTTTTTTTTTTTTTATTCTATCATAAAATTCGGCATCGTAGCGCGAGCTACAGTATGCCGGTCTTACATTTTTTATCCCCGTACTCACTGTTTAATCCGACCTAGACGATTCCGTCTGCCCACGGGGAATGGGCGTTCCAATCCAGACGGAAAGTGATTGACGGCCGGCTCTGGCGCGTCACGCTTCTCCGGAAATAGCCAAAATAGGCTTGGCTCTTCACGGCGCCTGCGCATAGCCTGTGCGCAGGCGCCGTGAAGAGCCGAGACCTACTCCGGCTGTCTTCGGGGAGCGTGACGTGCCAGAGTCGGCCGTCAATCACCCTCCCTCTTGCTAGGAACGCCCATTCCCCGCGGCAGACGGAATCGTCTATGTACGATTAAACAGTGAGTACGGGGTTAAAAAATGTAAGACCGGCATACTGTAGCTCGCGCTACGATGCCGAATTTTATGCTGAAATGTTGTTCAGCAGGGTGAACCACTGCTTTAAGGCCCAAAATGAGGCTTTACAGTATGAGATCAGGCAAATGAAACAGGAACGGGATGAGTTTGTGAAAGAATTCCAATCCTTTAAAAGAAACATTATTGACTTGAATTTGAAAAATGGAGGGAGTAAATTTAGAAGGGTTGTTTTACAGGTCTAGGACATTTAGTTTCACTAGATCAAAGTTTACCAATGTACATGTAAGAATGTTGTATTGTTGGCTTTAAATAAGAAAAAACGTGGCATAAGTAATAATTGTTTTGCTGCAAGTTATTTTTTTTTTCTCAGGGTGAATCACAGAAAGCTGTACAAATGCGTAAATACGCGCCTAACAAAAGGTCAAGTATAGGGTTTTGTTTTTCTCTTATTCGGTCCCTTTGTATTCTCCCAATGGCCAGAAACGCCTAGCAATTCATTTGCAAATTACCAAAGCTAGGGGATTCAAGCTAAACGAAGGTGTGTGTGTGGGTCATGGAATGAAAGGGTATGAATGGTCCATGTGTAAACAAGACTTTTTTTTTTTGTTTGTTTTTTTTATTTTATTTTTCTGTTTTATGGCCATCAATAAGGGTAATCACACTAATGCGCATACTTTGTACGGTTTGTTTAATTCATAATGGTTTTCTCTCTCTCTCCCCCAATGTCTTGTTTGTAATGAGCTCAATACTGGTACCAGTTTAAATTTATACTTTTTCTATAACTGAAATGTATTCGCGAATAAAAAACCTGTGCACAGGTACAAGATAAGTTTATTTTGTTTTTCTCTCTCCTTTTCCTGGGGTTAGAGTGAAGTGTCATTCACTCTGACACTTGGAAACTACATAAAACATTATGCTGCCTGCACCTTGTGGCATATTACGGATCCAGTAGGTCCTATATTTCTCTGTTTTTCTCCTTCCAAAATTGACGCAGGTGCTGGTAATATGCGTAAAGGGGGTAGGTCAGCAGGAGGTCTTCTTAGACTGTAAGTACTTACAAATCCCACCATGTTTTCCTATCATTTTTGTTTGTTAAAATACAGATATATGAGGGAGTCGGTTACATGGGTCACTGTACTTACGGTGGATAGACTCATTACCTCTGCTGGCAGTCTGTGCCAAGCATATACTGTCAGTTAATCCATTAACCTCCTCAGAAGAGGTACAGTAAGATGTTATTAATGGTTTGGACTTTTGTATTTTAGGACATGGACAGATGATCGAAACCAAGACTGATCAAATTACTGTGAAACAGAGGACCTTAAAACATAGTTTTTTAATGTTTGTTTTAAGGACAATCCTTGAATAGAATTAATTAGAGTCAGGCGTAACTAAATTCTAAAATATTTTTATTTAATTTTTTTTAGTGGTCTGTTTCATAAAACAGGGCCGGGCCTCTCTCTCTCTCTCTCTCTCTCTCTCTCTCTGATACCACATCCTGTGGCCTGTTGGACTGGCAAATTGATTTTTACTGAGAATCAATTAACATGGTAATCACTACAGAGAGGACATTGCCTTTTGTATAAAAGCAATGCAATTTTTTTATTTATTTATTTTTTTTGCTTTTTATTTTATTTTTATTTTTTTATCATTTTTTTTTGTTTAACAAAATACATATTCAATGCTCTTTAACAATGCAAAGGTTGGGGCAGCATTGAATCTGAATTTTTTTTTGTTTACCTTTTTAGGTGTACATTTATTCCTCCCCTTTCTTCGAAAGAAAAATAATTTTTCTTTATTTCCTATATCACCTTATTTTTGGTGATTCTGGAGGTCGCTATGGTGAAATAAAAAAAAAAAAGAGGGGAGTAGGGGTAACATTATATGGAGAACATTTAGAACAGTTAAAACACAAAAATGTTGATATAGAATATTAAAGCTTCCCTATATCATTTTGGCGATGGGACAAAGTTCCAACAGTTTTTCTTCTCTTTTGACACTGGATAAATGTTTTATATAAATGTGTGACATTGTAGCTATTACCAACTATGACAATAGTCAGCAACAGTCATGTGACTAGTTTCCTTGTATAGGTGACATTGTATCCTCTCTACAGTTCTAATATTGGGCAGTCATCATAGGTGGTCATGGGTAATTTTTTTTTATGTTGGTCAGTTTTCTTTTTGTGCCATAAATAAGTTAAAAAAAGCAATGCTTAAAGATCATATAGATATACTGGGACTGGTGAGACTCATCGTGATTGGCAAATAACAGAGTATAGTACAATTGTACTTAAGTAATTTAGTATAATCATTCCTGAAGCCACAAGTAACTGGTGACATCACACTTATCCGCATTCTGAAATCAAGTTATTTTTGTCTGCTTAGATGACACTGCCTAAATCTGCACGGAGACCTCTTAAAGTGATGACCTCTTCCCTAGCCTGCTAAAGGCAGGACTCATACAGCAGCTACAAATGGAAGCCAAGGACGGAGCTATATGCACAAAAGTGGGGCACCACCCCAGGCTTCAACCCATCAGAGTTGGTATAACTGAACACAGCGTCAGTAAAAGGAGTTTGTGGTGAGTTGCGATGGCAACAAGATCCCCCTGGAAACTGGAAGGGTCACACACACACACACACACAGGGGCAATCCGCAGAAGGCGGGGCAGAGTTACTTGCAGGCATATGACAATGGAGGAAGAAAGATGGGGGATGGCAATAAGACTAGCTGGCTGACGGTCTGAAGGTTACATTTTTACACATGGCAATGGTATAGGGCCTCATATTAGGTCACAGTATATCTATAATAATTTTAATCAAAGGTCCTTAATACTCAGAATGACAAGATAAGCATTCATTGGAAGGCATATGTCGTAAAAGTACTCGTGTTTTTCCTTCTCTAACTTTGCCCACACTAATAAAGTACAAGCACAGAAAGCCAATAAAGGTGGTCCAAAGGCCATTACTGTATGATGTATCCAATTGGAATCACCATGGAAGGCTGTCCCAGAAGCAAGGCAAACAGGACTCGATCGACATTATGGACTTTCGCACTATTATTATTGGACGGTTGAGAACAAGGACCCTCCAGTTTTTCTTCCCCCCTTCATTTTTTTTTGTGTGTTTGGTATCTTATGATTTTTATTATGGACTTATTACATCCAGAACAAGTGATGACTTGACTACCAATACTGGGATCCAAAAATATGAACTGTAGAGACGAAAAGTAAAAAAAAAAAACATTTTTGTCACAGAGGTGTATATCATTTCAGAGGGCAAGGCCAAAAAGTTTTAAATGAAAGATTACACATAAAACCATTATTGTAGGTGTGGCCAAGTCTCATATTCTCAACTGGCCACAAGGGGCCATCTGTTGCCATATGTTTTTTGGGTAATCTAAAATAAGTAGATATATGTGTGTGTATATATATATATATATATATATATATATATATATATATATATATATATATATATATATATATATATATATATATATATATATATATATATATGGCGGTGTCTGTGTATGAATATAAATATATATATTCTAATTATGAATATATTTTTCTGAGTAGGGGCTGAAGACATTTCAGTCAGAGTACAAAGTTTATTGTTCATTTAGCATGCTAATTCATGGCATTTAGTACATAGCCAAGCCTTTGTTGTTACCAGACATTTTGGGAGTCAGTGAATTAAACCACCTTATGTGATGGACCCCATGCTGGGATGTTCAATCAAGATAGCCCCATCCTGTTTAAGCTTGGGAAAGGTCACTTTAATCTGCTACCGGATATAGAAACCAGGATTTGCATAAAGGGGGCTGACTTATGTAGTCAGGCCTCCAATCATGATCCTAGCTAGGCCAACCAATGGGATGTCAGCATAGAGAGATATACTCGACTGCAGAGGAAAAGGAAATTCACTTTATGGAAGGATGGCTTGAAGGATGAGTCTAAAGGGTAAATATGGTATAGGCATTTTATACCTACATGTAGCACACGCTTGTAATCTAATGTTTTAGAGGAATATGCTCTAGATTCCTTCATGTAAATGTATGTATTTTAACCTACGGTCTTGTTTGAGACTATAGATAGGTTCTGTGTGTTAGATTAGACTTTGTATAAGCTCTAATAAATGTGTGTTATGTTGAAGCTTTCGCTCTGGACAATAGAACTCTTATTTTAACCATATATCATATATGTGAGTTATTAAATCTTAAATATACAATTTATTGGTAACACAATGCTGGTATTTAATGCCCCTTTAAGACCCTTCTACTGTTTGTGAAATCTGAACGGGGTCGTGGTTGAGTTCCTGCACCTATTTTCTGAGAACCAAATGTTTTGTTGCAAATAGTCAATAGGGTTGCAAGAAACGTGTTGAGAAAAAGAGATGCAAATTAACTGTCAAAGATTTGAGAAGAATCAAACGTGAAGCTACCAGGAATCCATTATCCTCCAGTGCTGTCATATTCCAGAACTGCAACCTACCTGCTGTGCTCAGAAGTGTTCAGTGCTCAGAGACATGGCCAAGGTAAGGTAGGCTGAAACCTGACCACCACTGAACAAGACACATAAGTTAAAACATCAAGACTGGGCCAAGAAATATCTGCAGACAGATTTTATGGACTGATGAGATGAGAGTTACTCTTGATGGACCAGATAGATGGGCCTGTAGCTGGATCAGTAATGGGCACAGAGTTCCACTTCAACTCCACTCCGGCACCAGCAAGGTGGAGGTGGGGTACTGGTATGGGCTGATAATATTACAGATGAGCTAGATGGACCTTTTCGGGTTGAAGATGGACTCAAAATCCACTCCCAAACCTACTGCTAGTTTCTAGAAGACCCTTTCTTCAAGCAACAGTACAGGAAAACGTTTACATCTTTCAAGAAGACGATGATATTTATGCAGAACAATACTTCATTGCATGCATTGAAGTACTCCACTGCATGGCTATGTTTATGCAACATTTCAACTACAATGTGCATCATAAAAATGTAAATTTATTTTAAAAAAGAATGTCAGAAGAACAAGAGCACAATCCGTCTGTCATTTAAAACATCTTCACAAAAAGATCCTTTGTCGCCTTGAGGCTGGGTTCACACTACTACACTACTTTCATCCTACTTTGCTCTGTGTTCAATGTTTCCCTATGAGAGCGTCTTGTAGCGTCCTACACAAGTCGGTCCGACTTTGAAAATGCTCCCTGTACTACTTTTGGTCCTACATTGATCCTACTTCAGGCCCATTGAATATCATTGAAGTCGGACCAAAGTAGTATCCTGTTCATGAAAGTAGGATGGATGTAGGACCAATGTAGGATAAATGTAGGACCAATGTAGCAGAGCAAAGTAGGATGAAAGTAGTGTAGTAGTGTGAACCCAGCCTCAAAGCTGCAAGGGACACACACCATTGATTGGCACTGACTTAATCAATGTTCTTAGCAAATCTTTAATTGGAATTTCAGCTGGAAACCTTCTAATATAATTCATCATAGGTAACATACCAACAGCTGTGGTTGAGTGGATCAATATTCAAGTATCAGAGAAATTCAAACAGGTCCCCAATGACAACTGTTTTCTGACATGTATCCCAGAATCCTTTTATTGCATTAACTTGCTTAGGAGTGTTGCTGAAAAATTACTTGTGATTTACACTGTGCCTAAAGTGTGTGCACTTGCATGGAGTAAATAAGTTAAACCTCTAATGGCAGCTACAGACCCACCAGTGTCTGACTCCCACTGCTTCCACTAATGAGTAAATTTATGGCTGATGTAAGAAAAAGACTTGTTTTATGATACTAATGCTCATATTTTCTGGCAGCTTGAAAGAAGCACATTGCATACATGCCAGCAACACATATCAGACATAGCAGTAATGGGATAGCCATGCATGAATTTGCTACGCAATTGAAATGTGTTATTTGGTGAATTGCACTTGGAAGCTGTACACAGCTAGGTCAATGAATACACAGCTGTGAAGTGTAACTTTTACCTGTGCACTGTACATATCTGCATATCACTGTATTCTGCACATCTCATGTCTAGGCAGTGTTAAATATTTAAGTATATATGAGTGACTATTAATTTTTAAATTACTATGAGAAATATTTTAAATGGTCCCAGTGCTCTAAAACTGTTTTAGAATTATTACAGATGACATCTAGTTAGTTACTGTGGCCAGTGGTAGGGAATGCTTTTCCTTAAAGAAAACCTGTAATAAAAAAACACAGAGGTTGTCAATGCTCAGCTTAACACAAGAAAATAAGGGTTAAGCTGACCCTCTGGCTTCAATACTTTAAGTTACTGACCTGAAACAAAAATGAAAATATAGGGCCAGATCCACAAAAGAGATAAGACGGAGTAACTGCTGTTACTCCATCGTATCCCTTGTCCTAACTTTGGAACTGATCCACAGAAGCAGTTTTCCAAAGTTAGGGAGAAGATCCGGCATGTGTAATTGAATTACACTGCCGAATCTTAGGATGCAGTACCGCATCCGCCGCTGGGGGCATTTCGAGTCGAAATGCCGCTTCTAGTATGCAAATTAGCACTTAGGGTGATCCACAAAGCTTTTCAGCTTCGTTTTTTCGCCGTAAGTTTTAGTTTGCAAGTGTAAAACTAGGGCTGGTTTTACAAAGTGTAAAGTTAGTAACACCATGTAAAAGCCCATTCAAGCGTCGGCATTTGGTATGCATTCCTGAGGGAGAACTCCACGGCAATTTGTAAAATCAAAACCGGCATGGGTTCCCCCCCCAGGAGCATACCAGGCCCTTAGGTCTGGTATGGGTTGTAAGGAGACCCCCCCCTACACCGAAAAATCGACGTAGGGGTCCCCCTACAATCCATACCAGACCCGTATCCAAAGCACGCTACCCGGCCGGCCAGGAATGGGAGTGGGGACGAGCGAGCGCCCCCCCCCTCCTGAGCCGTACCAGGCCGCATGCTCTCAACATGGGGGGGTTGGGTGCTCTGAGGCAGGGGGGCGCACTGCGGGCCCCCCCACCCCAGAGCACCCTGTCCCCATGTTGATGAGGACAGGACCTCTTCCCGACAACCCTGGCCGTTGGTTGTCGGGGTCTGCGGGCGGGGTGCTTATCGGAATCTGGGAGTCCCCTCAAATAAGGGGGCCCCCAGATACCGGCCCCCCACCCTAAGTGAATGGATATGGGGTACATCGTACCCCTACCCATTCACCTGGAGGCAAAAAGTTAAAGTTATTAAACACACAACACAAGGGTTTTTAAAATCATTTATTAGTCTGCTCCGGAGGCCCCCCCTGTCTTCTTTAGCTCTAATACCAGGGGGGGCTTCTTCTTCCGCTCTCCGGGGGTCTTCTCCGCTCTCCGGGGGGGTTTCTTCTTCCGCTCTCCGGGGGGGTCTTCTCCGCTCTCCGGGGGTCTTCTTCTATCTTCGCCGCTCTCCGCTGTTGACTCGGCGCACCCCGGTTCTTCTGCAGCTGTCCGGTGCCTTCTCCTTCAGCGCTGGCTGCCTGCTATCTTCGTGTGTTAGCTCAATTACTAGCAGGCAGCCAACGCGGTCTTCTGTGACGTCATGTTCTTCTCTTCTGTTCTTCTCCCCTCTTCCGATGTTGACTCGACGCCTCTTCTCACTGCAATGATGGAAGCGCGCCTTGCATCCGATTTATATAGGCCTCACCGTCCCATCATGCTCCGGTAGGTACCCACGTGGTGGGTGCATACCCACGTGCACCCACCATGTGGGTACCTACCGGAGCATGATGGGACGGTGATGCCTATATAAATGGGATGCAAGGCGTGCTTCCATCATTGCAGTGACAAGAGGCGTCGAGTCAACATCGGAAGAAGGGAGAAGAGAAGAAAAGAACATGACGTCACAGAAGACCGTGCTGGCTGCCAGCTAGTAATTGAGCTAACACACGAAGATAGCAGGCAGCCAGCGCTGAAGGAGAAAGTACCAGACAGCTGGAGAAGAACCGGGGTGCGCCGAGTCAACAGCGGAGAGCGGCGAAGATAGAAGAAGACCCCCGGAGAGCGGAGAAGACCCCCCCGGAGAGCGGAAGAAGAAACCCCCCCCGGAGAGCGGAGAAGACCCCCGGAGAGCGGAAGAAGAAGCCCCCCCCTGGTATTAGAGCTAAAGAAGACAGTGGGGGCCTCCGGAGCAGACTAATAAATGATTTTAAAAACCCTTGTGTTGTGTGTTTAATAACTTTAACTTTTTGCCTCCAGGTGAATGGGTAGGGGTACGATGTACCCCATATCCATTCACTTAGGGTGGGGGGACGGTATCTGGGGGCCCCCTTATTTGAGGGGACTCCCAGATTCCGATAAGCACCCCGCCCGCAGACCCCGACAACCAACGGCCAGGGTTGTCGGGAAGAGGTCCTGTCCTCATCAACATGGGGACAGGGTGCTCTGGGGTGGGGGGGCCCGCAGTGCACCCCCCTGCCCCAGAGCACCCAACCCCCCCATGTTGAGGGCATGCGGCCTGGCACGGCTCAGGAGGGGGGGGGCGCTCGCTCGTCCCCACTCCCTTTCCTGACCGGCCGGGTAGCGTGCTTTGGATACGGGTCTGGTATGGATTGTAGGGGGACCCCCTACGTCGATTTTTCGGCGTAGGGGGGGTCTCCTTACAACCCATACCTAAGGGCCTGGTATGCTCCTGGGGGGGAACCCATGCCGGTTTTTTCTTTGAAAATTGGCATGGAGTTCTCCCTCAGGAATGCATGCCGAGCGACGCTGTCAAATTTTTTTTTTTTCCCGACGCAACTTTTTTAAGCCGGCGCGATCCACAAAACTCGGCGTAACGTAACTTCGCGCATGCGCAGTACGGCCGGCGCGGGATCGCGCCTCATTTAAATGGGACTCGCCCCATTTGAATAGGAACGCCTTGCACCGGCCGGATTTAAGTTACACAGCCTGAAATTTCTAGGTAAGTGCTTTGTGGATCGGGCACTTAGGTAGAAATTTTAAGGCAGTGTAACTTAAATGGGATTTTTTAAGTTGCGCCAGGTTTTTGTGGATCTGGCCCAAAGACCTTTGTCTTCTCTTTGACTTGCCTGATCTGTATGTTTGTTCCAAATGAGTGACTCAGAAGCTAATGAAGGCATAGACAACAAGCAAACAAGCATTTCCAGAAGGAGGTCAGCAATTGCAACCCCCATATTATAGTTTTTCTTTAAATCTGTAGCCTGTGTATGTTACTTGTCTAAATAAACACATTTTGCAGTGTTCCAAAGGGAATGTAAGAGCATCACTTATGCCGCGTACACACGACCGTTTTTCATGGTGTAAAATATTTAAAAAAAATGAATGTCATTAAAAACAATCGTGTGTGGGCTCCAGAGCATTTTTCATGACGTGAAAAATGGGCATTAAAAATTTAGAACATGATCTATTTTTTTCGCATCATTTTTTACGTTGTCTTTTACCACGTCGTGAAAAACGGTTGTGTGTAGGCTTTAACAACGTGAAAAAAACGCGCATGCTCAGAAGCAAGTTATGAGAAGGGAGCACTCGTTCGTAATCGAGATAGAACATTCATCACGCTGTAACAGACTGAAAAGCACGAAGACTGAAAAGCACGAATCGTCTCTCACCAAACTTTTACTAACACAAAATCAGCAAAAGCAGCCCCAAGGGTGGCGCCATCCGAATGGAACTTCCCCTTTATAGTGCCGTTGTACGTCACAACGCTTTGCATTTTTTTCACGATCGTGTGTAGACAAGGCAGGCTTAACAAGAATTGGGTTGAAAAAAACAGTTTTAGACCATTAAAAATGGTCGTGTGTACGCGGCATAATCATTCTTTCATGATATTATACTTTCAGAGAGTTTCACCCATTTACCTCATTGCTGGTAATGGAAAAAACAAAATGTTTATTTTATCAAAAGACCATGGACATACTTATGGTTCAGAGACCTCTTTACCATCTCCTTGTCCAGACCGTTTCTTGGGGGAAGGACTTCCTAGATATGTAACATCAAAAAAATACTCCATGGGTTTGACTAAGTAAATGCAAATAAGCTGTTCACTCAAAAAGAAATAGATTAGTGAATGCGGTAAAAATTCAAACTGCACAGAATAACAAAACACAAGCAAGAATATAAAACAAATGGTATTTTTGCTTGCAAATGATTGATAGAAGTAGCAGAGCTTCACCTTGCAAATTCCCTTGCAAAAAGAAAACTGCCTTGCAAAATGAACAGACTACTTGTCTTTAGTAAATCAACCCTCATGAGTTGAACCCTTCAGTTCATGTCACCTTCTTTGATGTGTATGTACTGCTAACATGCAACTTTCTTCTCTATTCATAGAGATGCACTACTAGAGTAATCTGTGAGTGACAGGTATGAATGGGTTTCTGGTACTGACTGACAGAAGCAGGTACCTCCTGTTCCTTTTGAGACGAAATTACACACCACTGCAACTGATGCAAACTCTATGCCAATGTATAAGAGAGAGGGGGCGTGGCTTGGCGCGCGGTGCGAATGGCAGCAGTGTGAAGGAGCTCCAGCAACCCGTGGGACCTGGGAACAGAAGCGGGCATGGCTTGGCGCGCGGGGCGAATGGCAGCAGTGTGAAGGAGCTCCAACAACCCGTGGGACCTGGGAACAGAAAACTGCCAGTTTCTGAGTGATTATGTCCTCCCAACTTAGGAGAGGGTCACACAACCGTTCACTACGCTCACTGAACACACCTAAAAGGAAGATCACGCCGACCAACCTAAATAAATTTAGCTTCAACGGCAGCAGCAAGGCCTCCAAGATGGCGCCGCCACACAGACTGCACATGGAGGAAGACATGGCTGATGACAATGAGGTTTCTCTCCCAGCCTCCGAGGAATCCTCCAGAGGTAATGACACTAACGATAGCCCTCTGACTTACGCAATGATGACCGACATAGCCGCAGACATCAAAAGCTCCTTCTCTGCGGCCATCACAGACATTAAAACTGAGCTCCTTAGGTTTTCTGAGCAGATGGGGGTAACAGAGCGCGCAGGGAAGAGACGAGACAGGGCCCTACTCAGACTCGACGATATCACAGCGAACCATTGCCATCACTTAATTGATATGAACAGACATATCGAGGACCTCGATAATAGGGGGAGGAGACACAATATTCGGGTGAGGGGTTTACCTGAGTCAGTGAACCCCGATCAAGTGAGGCCTACTATATCCGCCATCTTTAACAACCTGATGGATAGGCCAGAGCAATCCCCGATTGAGTTTGACAGAGCGCATAGGGCTCTTAGACCCAGAGCCCCAGATAACAACCCACCGAGAGACATCATCTGCTGTCTACCAAGCTTTGGTCTAAAAGAGGAGATTTTACACAAAGCTAGAATGGCGGATCAGATAGTACATGATGGCGCTATGATCCAACTATTCCAGGACCTATCCCCGATCACCTTGAGGAACAGAAGAGCCCTGAAACCCCTTCTCGAAGTACTCCGAGAGAAAAACATAACATATAGGTGGAAATTTCCTTTTGCCCTGCAAGCTAACTACATGGGCAAACGGCACATGCTCAGGGTCCCAGAGGAACTGATGAAATTCTGTGAGAACCTGCAGATAGCACCGGTAGGCTTACCGGACTGGTATGCAGAATTCCTCCTACCTCCCCCCATCAACAATCCTCAACATTCAAAAGAAAAAAGAAAAAAAGAAAAAAGAAAAAGAAAAAAACAGTGCAGCGCTAGTGAGTGATATTGTGCTCATATAAATTAATAATAAACAAAAAAAGTCATTCTGGAATAAACTGAAAATATAGCCAGAATAGGAAAAAACATAAAAATGCAGATGGATATATGAAGAAAAAGTCTTAAAAAGCCACGAAACAAAGTTCATATGACTCTATCCAGTAATTTTCCTTGTGAAAGAGAAGTGGATTGTGCAGACAATGTGAAAGACTCTTGATTGATGTGAGGTAAGCTGTCACCAATACACCCGTGAGGAAGGATAAGATTGCCTGCTTACCAGATGAAAAGACTGTTTTGCATCAGTCTAATAGGGCCTGTGGGAAGTCTGGTCTCCCAATACCTTAGCCGTCAAGATAACCACGGTATAGCTCAGCATACAATCCGAAGAGTCATAAACCAAAAAAAAAGAGAAGAAGGACCTCTCATAGCGTATAACGTTTAAAAATAAAAGAGGGTTTAATAAAAATTGCACTTACAATTAGGCAATATAAATACAGCATGGATAGCAAAACGTCTCCGATCTCTTGTTCCGATGCTTCTCGCTACTCGGTCAGGAAAACACAGCCGGCGTTCAGGACGGAACGCGATGACGTCACGGCACCCTACGATCGTTTCGTCGCTAATGGACTTCAACGGGGGAGTAAGCCGGTTGGTTTTTGTTTATTTCTATAATCCTCAACATTCGCCTAGACCACCATCGATGCTCTCCCCGCTCCAGCAAAGGAACCTACGCAACAATCCGAACAGCCATTTCAACAGCTCTCCAGCAACCTCCAGGAGCTACAAAAGCCCAAAAGTGAAAGAGGCACAAAGGCTCTAAAGTTTTCCATGGCCACAAAACCTCAGTTGGCTGTTTAATGGTTTTCAAATGGTTGGAGCACGTTCGATATTCACTCTCCATTTCATTTTTTTTTTTTATGTTACACTCTTCTTCTGTTTGAACCGCCTTCTCCATGCATCATATTGATCTATTGCCTGCATAGATTAACTCACTCTATGCAATGAGAGGGATCTCTCAGTTTAGCCACCAGATGGCGCACCTATTCCAAGTCTGACCATAATGATGACATCCGAGGGAAACTTCAGAAAGAAATTTATTAACCCTTTACAGGAACTAACTTTTTGCCTTGCGACGTCCTTTGTTGCAACTTCCAGGTTACTATTTCCTTTTTTATTGTTTTTGTTTTTGCCTTTTTTAGACCTTAATCCACCTTTGCCTGATGACACCAAACAGAGGTCACGCAATTAGCCTCTACAGATCTCTGTCCTCTACTGACTTGTCCACAGACTAAGAGGTTGCATTTTTGTGGTGGACTTCAGGCTATGTACACTTTAGCTTATGTATCATTGCTCTGAGGTACTAACTTTACTGCAAATTCTCAGGCTCTTGTTTCCTCATGATGAGAACTGTCCTTCAGCTCCGCACACCATGGATCAGTGAAGCGCTATCATCTCAGCCAGAAGGACGGACATAATACAGACGACACATACAGGAAGCCTGTTACACCACGCAGACTACCTAGATATCACAACCGTGAGTAAACTTCTGGTGCACTTCTTCACCCCTCATTGAGTACATACCACTTAAAGACAGAAAACTGAAATAACCTCACCAAAGACACACCTCAACCCTCCAGAGATGTCTTCCTGATAGCTATAGTACAACAGTTCTTTCTTTTACCCGGGCAACCACACAAACCCCGGCAGAGGACAGAGATAAGATTTTTGCTGATTTAATCCTCTCTTCACCTCATGTTTATCGTAATTAGCTGGTTATTATGTTTGTTTGTTTTTTTATATATCCTTTTTTAACTTTTTTTTGATGTTGCTGTCTATGCCTAATGGTCAGACCTTACTAAGTTATACCTGAGGTAGACCCTCCAGGCCTTTTTGCACTGAAGGTTATAAATGTTGTTAAATAATCCGTGCTGTTACAGGATATGTATGCTATATAGGATATAGTGGTTGCACAGACCCTTGCATCATTTCGCGTTTTTTTTTTCTCTTATATACATGGCCTCAGTAAAGAAATCAGGAAAAGATGACATCTTTTCATGCTTACTTTTCTCAGGTCCCCCGGCCCTCACCTCCTCACGAATAACCCAATACTGTCACTTTTCATCATTCGTCACAACCTTTGGTTACTGACGATAAGTTAGTGGTTGTTCCAGAACTGCTGCGTTCCATACGTACACCTCCCACCTACCCCCAAGAGCTTACTTTAGTTCTTAGTAAATAGGAATTTAGTAGACTCTCCACACTCCTAGTGTGTTCTTGAGTATTACTCACATTTTTCTACCTTTTCACCTTACCCCCCCTCCCTTCCCTCCCCTCTCCCTTTTTTTCACAACCTTCCCTCCTAACATAACTTGAAGGACTCATCCCCTACCCCACAAGACAGGTCCCCAGGGACTAACAACTAACATTATGGCCTATGCCTTTTTAGGGAATTCACCCTCTGTCATATCACACAATGCCAACGGATTGAACATTCCAGAAAATAGAACCGAAATGTTCCGTGAACTCAAAAAAGTACGCCCCTCAGTGGTTTTCCTACAAGAAACCCACTTCAAAGGACAGAACATACCCAAACTAACCGACAACCTTTTTACAAAAGCATTCCATGCCACGAACCCTTTGGCTAAAACCAAGGGAGTATCTATTATACTCAACAGGGACTCCCCCTTCGTATTCAAGCAGCTCCTTGCAGACCCAGAGGGCAGATATCTTTTTCTAAAGGGCACATGGGCAGGTACTCCTATTACCCTAGCTAACGTTTACTTCCCCAACACAGCACACATCACGTTCTGCCGCAAGATCATTGATGAGCTCACTTGGTTCGCGGAGGGATGCGTCATACTCGGAGGAGATTTTAATATTCCTCTCTCCCCACTAAGAGACACCTCCTCAGGATATACACACGTTTCCTTTAAGATACTAAAACGTATCAAACTCATGCTACAATCCCTCACACTGGTAGACACCTGGAGGTCAACACACCCCTCGGAGAAAGATTTCACATTCTTCTCTGCCCCCCATAAAAGGTACTCGCGAATTGACATGATATTTATCTCTCAAAGAGACTTGGGAAATGTTCTTAGGGCTGAAATAGGCATTATTTCTTTTTCAGACCATGCCCCGACAGCCATATCCCTTCTTTTTGGCCCACCAAGACAATCCACATTCAATTGGAGGCTTAACACGTCCTTGCTTACAGACCAGGTGATCAAAGACGACATACATCAAACAATCACGTCATTCTTCTTAAATAATTCTGCTGAAGATACGAATCCCCTAAACAATTGGGAGGCACACAAAAGCGTTGTACGGGGGGGAATTGATAAAATGGGGATCTAGAAAAAAAATGAAAGAGACAAGGAGATCACCAGATTATCAAACCAAATAGCTAACCTAGAAGCACAACATAAGAAGTCACTAGCGATCTCTGTCGAGGAGGAACTGATAAAATGCAGATCTTCCCTGAAACTAATTTTAGACATCAAGGTAAAGAAAGCTCTCTTTCCGGAAAAATATCTTTTACGAACAGGGAGACAAAAGTGGGAAACTCCTCGCAAAAGCCCTTAGGGATACAAAATCAGCAAACCATGTTCATGCCATAGGTGACAAAGGAGGCACGCTAAGACATGAACCTGAAAAAATAGCAGAGCTTTTTCAGAAATTCTATGACAAACTATATAACCTACCAGATCAACACAAACCCCCCTATATCAAGAACTCGAAAGCAGACACTATATCTGAGTTCCTAAAAGATAGTGGACTCCCCTCACTCACACATAACGACATCTCCAATCTAAACGTACCCATAAATGTAACGGAACTAATAGATGCCATCAAAGACTTAAAAGCAGGGAAGAGCCCAGGCCCAGATGGCTTCACTTCCCAATACTACAAAACTTTTACAAACTTATTATGTACACCCCTACTTTCTACCTTCAATTATTTAGCAAAACACAAAAACACCTCCAACTCATTTCTCCTGGCACACATCGCCGTTGTTCCCAAACCCGACAAAGACCATACTGACTGCGCTAACTTTAGACCTATATCACTCTTAAATGTCGACCTGAAACTCCTAGCCAAAATCCTAGCAAATAGGCTGAAACCCCTGCTTAACAAAATGATAGGCCCCGAACAAGTAGGCTTCATGCCAGGTAGGGAAGCCCGTGACAACATCACAAAAGCACTAAACCTAATTCACTTTGCCAAAAAATCCAAATTTGAGGGGATGCTCCTTTCTACCGACGCCGAAAAGGCCTTCGATAGAATCTCATGGAACTATATGTTTGAAGCCAGCTTGCACATTGGACTGGAGGGAAACATTATGTCATGGATTTCAGCCTTATACCAGAATCCCCAAGCTAGAGTCAAAGTCAACAACATACTCTCAGACCCTATAAACGCCAGGGATGCCCCCTCTCCCCTATACTTTTTATCATCTTCTTGGAACCATTGATCAGAACTATCAATCTTTCCAAAGATGTGGGGGGATTTGCGGTGAAGGACAGAGAATACAAAGTAGCTGCGTATGCAGATGACCTGCTGTTCTTCCTCACACGCCCTCACACATCCATCCCCAATCTACAAAAAATCTTCGACACTTTTAGTTTTATCTCGCACTTTAAAATTAATCAGTCCAAATCGGAGGCACTAAACCTCACCCTATCCTCTGACCCTCTTGACCAAGTGAAGTCAAATTACTCGTTCAGATGGGTCCCTACGACACTTAAATACTTAGGTATCCACCTGACTGATTCCATAGACTCACTATTCCACGCTAACTACACTACACTCCTGAAATCTATCTCGGACGACCTTAACAAATGGACCCCAAAACTGTTCTCGTGGTTCGGCAGAGCCTCAATTTTAAAAATGACAGTACTCCCCAGACTTTTCTACATATTTAATGCTCTCCCTATATGTGTTCCAAACACTTTCTTTACTAGGCTTAGTAGGTTACAGAGGCGCTTCTTATGGGCAGACAAGAACCCCAGAATCAATTTCATACAACTAACCCTACCCAAAAGAGAAGGTGGTATAGGGCTTCCAGACTACAGAAAATACCATCAGGCATCCCACATAACCAGAATTATCGACTGGCACTGTCACCTTAAGGAAAAAGACTGGGTCCAACTAGAACAGCAACTAGCCCCAAACCAAACCAGATTCTATCCATGGACATTACACTCAAAGGACACTAAGGCAATAGAACACCCCTTGGTAGCTACCACCCTCGCAACCTGGCACAAACTTGCAGGAAAACATGGTCTTTCCTCTATTCCCGGCCCTCTCACCCCAATTTTCAACAACCCGGACTTCTATCCAGGTCTTAACAGAAAGGAGGCCCCTAACCTCTTGGCCACGCACTGTCTGATCGGCCCCACAATCAAAACATTCGAGACACTACTAAAAGAGCAGGATAAACCACTCCCTGGCTTTTGGTTTTACCTCCAGCTAAGAGATTTCCTGGTAAACACCAAATTTTGCCCCGCATTCTACAAACCTCTGACAAACCTTGAAAAAGTTTGCCTCAAAGGAACACAGGTATACCATACTACCTCTCTAGCTTACTCCTGGCTAATCCAGCCACTACCCAATGAAATTAATAAACACAAAATAAGATGGGAGGGTGACCTGGGTATACAGATAGAAGATGCACATTGGGAAAAAGCATGCATTATGGCGCACAAATGCTCCCTGAGCACTAAATACCAGGAAATTTCGTATAAGATCCTAACCCAATGGTACATCACTCCTCAAAAAGCTAAAACATTGTTCCACACAGCATCTGATACGTGCTGGAGATGTGAGGGAGATGTTGGCACCTTCTTACACATCTGGTGGGAATGTCCACGAATTCTTGACTATTGGAAGGGGGTGATTGAGTGGATCAGGCACATCACAGAGACCTCTCTAACTCTTGACGTAGCAGCTTGCCTGCTCCACATTAATCACATGCCGATCAGTAAATACAAGAAAACCCTCACCAGACACCTATTAAATGCAGCCAAAACCCTCATTCCCCTACACTGGAAAACCAAACACACCCCGACAGTCAAGGACTGGCTAAACAGGGTTGCATTCATATATAAAATGGAAGAAATACTAGCAATGAAAAAAGAAAACAGTGACAGTTTTAATGCCCTTTGGCAACCATGGTTTTTGTTCACATTTTCTGCTGAATTTCAAGCACTAAGCCTATGACGAGCTAAGGCTCTCTAATCTTCCAATGCTCTATATTCTGTATAATGTTGATGTATAACTAGTTCATTATAGCTACTTATGGAAACGTACGACACACTCCATATTTGGTCTTGATCTTCCCTTTTCCCATCCCTGCCCCCTCACTCATCTCCTCTCCACCCTTCCCCGTCCCTCCCCTTCATTCTTTACCCCAAGCTCCTTCCTCTCACCTGACCTTCCTGGTCTCTCCTCTTTCCCCATCTCCTCTCCTTTTCATAGCTACTATTTCAGTAACTTGATTTCACACCCTGATCTCTAGTAAGTAATCCCTACTTACGATACTAAATGTACTACTCTATGACATTGATAATACCCTCTATTACTCTGTATAAAACTTATATATGCATTGTACTGTAAAAAAATGTCATCTGTATGCTTTGTTTAATCCTTCAATAAATATCCTGATTGAGAAAAAAAAAAAAGAGAGAGGACTAAAAAAAATACATGTTATATAGGGTTTACCTATTTAAGAAATCCAATTATATAGTTAACAACAGACAATAATATCAGAAACAGGCAGACCCCGAGTTACGAACACCCGAGTTACGAACGACTCCTACTTACGAACGGCCTCAAATGCAGGCCAATTGTGCTCCACGCTGATCTTAGATACCTCTGAGCACCTCCGGACACATCCTGCACTGCAGTACTAAATGTACTGCATGGCCAGAAGAGCCCCAGATAACATAACAAGTGCCCGAAACATCCCACATCCATGCACAGGCAGAAGTTACACTTACAAATGCAGTGTTCCGACTTACGAACAACTTCGACTTACAAACAAACCTACAGTCCTTATTGTTTTCCTAACTCAGGGACTGCCTGTATAAGTATTTACTACAGACGTAATGTAATTTAAAACTAAAAAACACTGCTTCTACACATCATTTGAAAATTAAAGTGAATCTATAGTTTTGGATAAAATTAGGGTTTATTTTGAATAAAAAGAAGTGCAGCGCTTGTAAACCATGTATCAATATTCCTGTATCGATAATGTGCAGAAAAATGCAACTACATAAAATTAAATATGCATATATCAATTACTGTGTAAAAAAAACAATGTGCCATATAATATGCAACAATAAAGTGCAATAATAAAAAGTGACATGTGTGTCACTAGTCCATATAAGCGACTAAAAATCCTTGTGGAAATAAGTGACTTGGTACAAATGCTTGACCTAGTGAGAACCGTTACCCCAGTGAGATGAAAGGCTTACTGGAACTCCAGTGACCTCCCTTACTCAGGGAGGTCACAAAGCGCTAATTGCACCAGAATCTTCTTTTTTTTTACCTTTTTTTATGCGAATCAGAGATTCTGTGGAATCAGATTACCTATATGCAGCATTCACATGTAGCATTGCACCTGTTTTATTTCATTAAATCTGCTTAAAGAGATAATATCGCACTATTTGGAGTTTTATTTATTTTTTTGCATGATTTGCACTTCCTTTGGATATTTGAGACACTTGCTTTGAATACCGCCCAGGATACGGAGGCTCCTGGTTGGAGACGCCCAGGAGACTTGAGACGCCCAGGAGATCTGGATATCCATGGTTGGGGATCTCTGATCCAATTAGCGGTTTGTGACCTCCCTGAGTAAGGCCCCTTTCAGACGAATGGCTGTTTTGCCGCAGCTAAAAGCATGTTTATGTTTGGCTGGAATTCAAGACTCCAGGCACAGCGGTCAGCTGCATTTGTACAGTGCTTTTAGCTGTGGTTGCGTTTAGCTGCGGCACGATATTGAACGGTGATCCGTCTTGGATCCCTGCCAATACCAAGCACTGCGTTTGGTATGAATCTTAAGGGGAAACTCCACGCCAAATTTAAAAATAAAAACGGCATGGGTTCCCCCTACAGGAGCATACCAGGCCCTTGGATCTGCTATGGATTTTAAGGAGACACCCTGTACGCCGAAAAAACAGCGCGGGGTTCACCCAAAATCCATACCAGACCTGTATCCGAGCAGCAGCCCGGCCGGTCAGGAAAAAAAGGGTGGGGACGAGCGAGAGCCCCCCCCCTCCTTAACCATGCCAGGCCGCATTCCCTCAACATGGGGGGGTAGGTGCTTTGGGGCAGGGGGGCACCCTGTGGCCCTCCCACCCCAAAGCACCTGTCCCCATGTAGATGAGGACAGGGCCTCTTCCCGACAACCCTGGCCGTTGGTTGTCAGGGTCTGTGGGAGGGGAGCTTATGGGAATCCGGGAGCCCCCTTTAATAAGGGGGCCCCCAGATGCCGGCCCCCCACCCTAGGTGAATTCTCCCCGTCTTGTTCTCTCCCGCTGGGGGGGGCACTTTCTTCTTTAGCTCTTTTACAGTGGCCCCCCTCCCGGGCTTCTTCTTCGACGTCTTCGGGGGGGTGTTAGTCTTCACCGCCGTCTGGTTCTCTTCCGCCGGGGGGGCGCTTTCTTCTTTAGCTCTTTTACAGCGGCCCCCCCTCCCGGGCTTCTACTTCGACGTCTTCGGCCGGGGGGTGCCCGGGATTCTGTCGCCTTCTGTCTTCTTCTTCTTCTCTTCTTCTTCGATGTTGACACGTCGCTTCTTCCTGCTGTAATGCCGTGTGCGTGGCTCGCACCGATTTATATAGGCCCGGAGCATGATGGGACTGTGACGTCATAAGAGGCCTATATAAATCGGTGCGAGCCGCACACATGGCATTACAGCAGGAGTCAACATCGAAGAAGAAGTAGAAGGCAGAAGGCAACAGAAGCCCAGGCACCCCCCGTCGAAGACGTAGAAGAAGAAGCCCGGGAGGGGGGCTGCTGTAAAAGAGCTAAAGAAGAAAGCGCCCCCCCGGCGGAAGAGAACCAGACGGCGGTGAAGACCTGCACATCCCCCCCTCCCCAGAAGACATCAAAGAAGCAGTCCCCCCTTGTAAAAGAGCTAAGAAGGGAGGGGGGCACCGGAGCTGACTAATAAATTAGTTTAATAACCCTGTGTAGTGTTTTTTTTTACATATTTTTTTCCGCCAGGTGAATGGGTAGGGGTACGATGTATAATAAGGGGCCCCCTTATTAAAAGGGGCTCCCGGATTCCGAAAAGCTCCCCTCGCGCAGACCCCGACAACCAATGACCAGGGTTGTTGGAAAGAGGCCCTGTCCTCATCAACAAGCACCTACCCCCCATGTTGAGGGCATGCGGCCTGGCACGGTTAAGAAGGGGGGGCGCTCACTCATCCCCACCTCTTTCCTGACCGGCCAGGCTGCTGCTCGGATACGGGTCTGGTATGGATTTTGGGGGGAACCCCACGCTGTTTTTTTGGCGTACGGGGTGTCTCCTTAAAATCCATAGCAGATCCAAGGGCCTGGTATGCTCCTGTAGGGGGAACCCATGCCGTTTTTTTATTTGATTTTATAAGATTCATACCAAACGCAGCTGACATAGTGCACTGCGATTACCTGCGGTTATGTGCCGATAGCTGCGGGATTTCGCAGCTGGACGCATTGAGATCTATTTTTTCTATCCGCAGAAAACCGCGGGGAACAATACCGCAGGTAACCGTAGTGTGTGAATGATGTCATAGGAAAGCATTGTGTGCTTCTAGCTGCGGTAAAATCCGCAGCTGAAAGCACCATTCTAACGTCCGTGTGAAAGGGACCTAAGGGAGGTCGCTGGAGTTCCGGTAAGCCTTTCATCTCACTGGGGTGATGGTTTTCACTAGGTCAAGCATTTGTACCAAGTCACTTTATTTCCACAAAATAGGAACAGGATTTTTAGTCGCTTATATGGACTTTTTATCACACATGTCACTTTTTATTGCACTTTATTCTTGCATATTATTATATGGCACATGGTTTTGTTTACACATTGATATATGCCTATTTAATTTTATGTAGTTGCATTTTTCTGCACATCTGTACTTTATCGATACAGGAATATTGACAAGCACTGCACTTCTTTTAAACCATTTTGACTTTGTGCTTAGTATTCAGGGTATTGTGTTCAGCTGCTGCTTGATATATTTTAAACTGAGCGTGGATATTTCACCCATGTACATTCAGGGTTTATTGTTGGTCGTGTTGTTGCTAGGTAGATTTATCCTTCCCCTCTTTCCCGGTGACAACATTTGCCTGAAACATTAGTGATGGGAATTTTTTTTTTTTTTGTCATTCCACAAAGGGAAATTTATAATTTTCCTGACAGACTCCATGGCAGCCTACGTGTGGGTTAACCCCGCCTCCTCTCCAATGCTATAGGACCCCATACCCATAAAAGTCAGCTCACCTTTCAGTACTGCGTTCCCTTTTTGTCCTCCTCCAATGGACCTAGGATGGATAGCACACTTTAGCGGTGCAGCTCGGAGCCCAGCCACGGGCGGGTGGAGAGCTTTCAGCAACCTTACTTCTATCCATGTGATGTTGCTGTAGTGTGCCAAAGATCTGGAGCATCCACGGCTGGCAAGGTCTGACACCATCACTTTCTCCATGGCAGTCGCTTCTGTTTAATTTGTGTTTTATGTATGGTTTCCCCATAATTCCCTCCATGCCCCCTGCTACTCCTTATGGCGGCTGGAATGCTTCTGCGTTCCAGCTTGCCGCGGTTGTCCGGTTCTCGGGGGCCGCTGCCGTTCGAGCATGCGCGGTGTCCTCTCTCAGAACGAGACTTGGCTTGCGCGTGCGCGATACGGCAAATCTCTTGGCGCCGATGGGTGGCTTCCCCACCACGCAGGTGTGTGTCTGAAAGGCGTGTGACTGGTGGGGAACTTAAAGTTGCTGCTTGCCTGTGTCATTTGGGATTCCCCTGATAGGCGACCAGATGCAACTGCTGATACTCTGGCGATCCAGGTCAGTGAGAAGGGTCTGTTATTGCTACATGGGCTTAGTCTGGTGACCTTTTTTCTGTTGCAAGGATTATTTAAAAAAAAAAATGATGTTAAAAATATAATATATATACAAAGGGAGAAAAGGTTTATTATATTTATATATGCTAGTTTGCTCATGCATAGGTGCACTATTTTTTTTATAGGTGTCGCATCATGGAGGTTTTGTCTTTTAAAGGGGCATGTTACTTATAGTGCCAAAAAAAAGTTAAATAGGTTCCTCATTACCAGACCTATTCTTGCTGTGACACGCTGGTCCAGAAGCTATGGACCAATCACTGCCCATATTTGGCCAGCCCTCACGCACAAGGTATGTGCGGGAGAGGGGAGGGCGTGGAGGTGGAGTCGCAAAATATTGGTTTTGCTTGATGGCTTCCCCCGAAATCTTTTTTCTTTTAGCCCTTCCGGTCCGGATCCTCAAGTCGCAGTCCAGATCGACTCGGACCTTGCCAGGCCGCACCACCATTTATCTTTAAAATCTAAACGTAACTCTCCATCTGCATCTCACCACCAGAGGAGAAGCTCCCATTCCTCCTCCAGACACCTCTCCAACCGTCATGACAGCCGCTCTGACCGAAGAGCCTGCTGGGGATGTGGCACTCGAGTCTCTGAGGGCAAGTCATTGTGTGGCCATTGTTTCCCCAACCTGCGCGGTTGGGGAAAAGGAGACAGAGGATCAACTCATTGAGTCTCTAGTGGAACGGGTGGTGCAATGTTCTTTAAAGGAGAGGGTTACTTCCCACGTACAAAGCCAGTCCAGTACTATTCAGTCTGGTTCTCTGGCTGATGAGGTCCATGAGGATCCAGGTCCTTCCCAGCCCTATGCTTCCTCACCTACCTCCCCGGAGGGAGAACTGGAAAGCGATGAGGAACGTGTGGAATTTGACTTCTCACAAGTAACTCCGCTTATTAAAGCGGTTAAGGAGGCCCTGTTGTGGGAAGACCCATCTACTCCCCCAGCTAAGCAGAAAAAGTATTTCAAACGTCTGGGAAAAGAGCGCCCAAGTTTTCCGTTATTGACCGAACTAAAGGGCGTTTTTGATGAAGAGTGGAGTAAAGTGGACAGGAAGTCCTCTATGACAAACAAAGCCTCCAGGATGTATCCTTTCAAAGTGGATGAAGTGAAGCACCTGGAGAACACTCCTCTCGTAGATGCAGCTGTAATGCGTCTGGCCAAGCACGTTACGCTGCCATTAGCCGATTCGGTTTCGTTCAAGGATGGTCTTGACAGAAGGATGGACCAGGATCTCAAAAGAATATACAGGCTTGCTGGTCCGGCTTGTAAACCGGCCCTGGCCTTGGCAGCCCATCCAAGGCTATGGAGGCATGGACGTAGAATGTAGACTCCTTCCTTAAAGGTGTTTCAGAAGAACTGGCCAGGAATTCAGCAGCAGCAGAGCTTAAACTAGCGGTGGCCTTCCTGGGGGAGGCATCCGTCGATTTTATCCGCCTGCTGGTGAGCATCATGCTGTCTTCAGTCACAGCCAAGCGGGCCCTGTGGCTACGCCCTTGGATCGCTGACCCATCATCTAAACAACACTGGTGTAAGATTCCTTTTGAGGGATCGTCTCTGTTTGGCAACAAACTGGACGACGCCATAGCTATGGCCAAGGGTGGAAAATTGGGCTGCCTCCCCCAGGACAAGTGTCAGCCCGAAAGGAAGAAGCCACAGTTCAGAAGACGTAACCCGGAGCGTTCAAGAGAAGCTCGCTCCTACAGACCTGGTAGGGACTTCAGGAGAAACTGGAGTAGAGGTCAGATGTCCTTTCGCAAGCCAGCAAAGAGCCAGGCGCCCAGTGGGCGCGATCAGACAAAATCCTTTTGAGATTACGCCCGCCCAGGCGGGTCAGGTGGGAGCCCGTCTGCTCCTCTTCCGACACGTCTGGGTGGCCTCGATCTCGGACTTCTGGGAAGTCAAGACAGTGTCATCAGGTCACGCATGGTCTTTCTCCAGCGTTCTTCCCCCCCAGATTTGTCTCCACCCTTCTCCCGCTTGCGGAAGAACAGAAGCAGGCTCTACTGTCCTACGTGGACCTGTTAAAATCGCAGTTAGCAGTAGTTTGTGTCGCAAAGGACGAACAGTTTCAAGGGGTATACTCCCCCCTTTTCTTAGTTCAAAAGAAAAGCGGTGGCCTGGCGTCCGGTAATAGATTTAACTTACCTGAACAGTTTTATAAGGCACGGGAGGTTCAAGATGGAGACGCTGTCAATAATCCAACAAGCCATACAGCCAGGCGACTGGATGATCTCCATAGATCTAAAGGACGCTTACTTTCTGTGGCAGAGGAGTTTCAAAAGTACCTCAGATTCCACTTCGGGCAGGAACATCTACAATTCATCTGCCTGCCCTTCGGTTTGACGACTTCCCGAGAGTTTTCACCAAAACCTTATTGGCAGTAGTGGCCCTCATCAGGCTAAAAGGTGTACACCTTTATCATTATTTGGACGATCTCCTTGTACTGTGCCAGGACAGAGTTCAACTTCTAACGCAAAGAGATTAAGTAATTTCGACCCTATCCGATTTCGGATGGCTCTTGAACTTGGAGAAAAGCCACGTGGATCCAGCCCAACGTTTAATTTACCTAGGGGCTCAGTTCGATACGGTGAAGAAAACTATCTCCCTTCCGTTAGAGAAAATTCCAGTGATTCGGGAGAGGATCTCTCAGGCCCTGGATACCCCTCACCTGAAAGCATCACAGTGCCTAAGAATTATCGGCAGAATGGTCTCCACGACCCCCATGGTAAAATGGCGCTGTGAAGGTTGCGCCCTTTCCAGTCAGGCTTCCTCAGACAGTGGAAATCAGGGGACAGGAGTCAGCTGATCCACATATCAACAGCAATGAGGAACAGCCTTTTTTGGTGGCTCCAGCACAGGAACCCCCAACAACTGCCATTCCATCGCCCCCATCTCGTGGGTCACAGTCACGACCGATGCCAATGGTTTCCAGCTGGGGGGCCCTCTGCAGTGCAAACGGCATGCTCGCCTCTGAAAATCCGGGGGCGAACGTTCTGGAACTTCGGGCAGCTTGGTGTGCCCTCCAGTCCCTCTCCCGGCTCCTGAAAGGGGAATCGATGTTGTTAAGAATGGAAAACACCACATCGGTGTCCTACGTGAAGAAGCAAGGGGGGCCACGGAGTTCCACGCTCCTGCAAGAGGTCGAACCCATCATGAGGTGGGCCCAGAAAAACCTGGCCAATATATCGGCAGTCTTCATACATGGAGTGCAGAACTCAACTAGACAACAACGAGTGGTCCCTCCACGAACAGTCATTCAGATGGATTCTGTCCCTGGGAATCAATCACCAAGTGGATCTTTTCGCTTCCCCCTACAACTTTAAAGTGGAAAAGTTTTGTTGCAATCAAGCATTCGGGACGGATGCCTTGGCGGATCGATGGAGGTTCAAGAGGGCATATGCCTTTCCCCCGATCCCGATAATTCTCAAGTTCCTGCGGAGACTTCAGGCGGAGGCAGTCAAAGTAGCGGTGGTGGCTCCCTACTGGCCGAACAGGCCGTGGTTTCCCCTCTTGGTCCAGCTGAGCTATCGTGACCCAGTACCTCTCCCTCTCAGAATGGACCTTCTCTCTCAAGGGTCACTCCCTTTTTCCGAGGAGCATCAAGAATCAAGCCCCAAAGGAAACCAAGATTTTCCAAGTGGGATCTTCCCCTTGTTCTCGATTCTCTGAATGGACTCAGTACCACGGGCCTTCCCCGTCTTCCATAAAGGACTTCTCAGCAAAGTGGCCTTCTTAGTTGCTATCACCTCGGCCAAGAGGGTTTCTGAGATTGGGTCACTTGGTTCTAAATAGACATGTGCAATTCGTTTAGTTTCTAATTTGTTTAACGAAAATTCGTAAATTCGTTAATTCCGAATTTTCGTATTTATTAACGAATTTTCGGACTTCCGAAAATTTCCAATTTTCCGAATATCCGAATATTCGGATTTTTGAACATTCATAAATACGAAATGTTTTCTTTTTTTTTATTTTCAAATTTTAGAATTTTCGAAATTCTGAATTTTCGAAATTTTGAATTTTTCTTTATTTTTTGAATATTCGAATTTTCGAATTTTCAAATTTTTAATTTTCAAATTTTTAATTTTCAAATTTTTAATTTTCAAATTTTTAATTTTCGAATTTTCCGGAATTTTTTTTTCGAATTTTTCATTTTCGAATTTCGAATATGCAAATTTTTTATTTTTTGAATTTTTTATTTTTTGAATTTTTCTTTATCGAATTTTCGAATTTTCTATTTTTTTATTTTCGAAAAAACATTTTTTCGATTTTCCCGAATTTACAGGAAAAAAAAACGAATGAAACAAAAACGAAAACAAATATTTTTTTTGAATTTCCCGAATTTCCAAAAAAAAAAAAAAAAAAACGAAAATAACATAAACGAAAAAAAAAGGAATTTTTTGGCAGTGCACATGTCTAGTTATAAAGAACCTTTCCTGACGTTTTTTCCAGATCGGGTAGTCCTTATACCCATGTTGGAGTCAAATCCGAAAGTATCTTCAGTATTCTACGAGAATCAGGAAATTGTTCTACCTACCTTTAGGTCTCCAGAGTCCAACAAAACTAATTCCTTGGATATAGGCAAAATCCTGAAGGAATATCTTCAGGTTACTTTTCCTTCAGACGTTCTGACCATTTATTCGTTCTGCATTCAGGCAGCAGTAAAGGGGAAAAGGCCTCAACCAGGACAACGCATCTTGGATCGTCCAGACAATCCAAGAAGCATATAGGGCTAAGGGCTTGGCTCCCCCACAGGCGGTGACGGCACACTCCACCATAGGGATGGCAGCTTCCTGGGCGGCGGCCCGCCATGTGGCTCCGGATGTCATCTGTAAAGTGGCCTCATGGGCCTCTATTAATACATTCATGTCTCATTACTGTATAGAGCCTGCATCACTTTCTTCTGTAAATTTAGGTTTGAGAATCCTGTCGGTTGACGGGACAAATTAAAACTATTTTCTGTTCAGCATACCCACCCATGTGGTCTGGCTAGTTATTTCCCACACGTAAGCTGTCATTGAGTCTGTCAGGAAAAGGGAAAAATGTATTGTCAAATACTTACCGTAATTTTCCTTTCTTAATTGAGTCCATGGCAGACGGAGTACCCACCCTATAAGAAAATAATGTCTAAGAGTCGGCTAGTTATGGAACGCAGTACTGAAAGGTGAGCTGACTTTTATGGGTATGGGGCCCTATAGCATTGGAGAGGAGGCGGGGTTAACCTACACGTAGGCTGCCATGGAGTCCATCAGGAAAGAAAAATTACGGTAAGTATTTGACAATAAATTTTCCCTTTTTTTGTTGCCACCAGAGCAAAGGATGAGGTGAAATCTTACAATAGGGGTACTGGTTCTGGTGAACACATCTAAGATGGAATTTTGTGAACGTTGTAGAGATTTCCTCTCACCTACACTTGCATCTCTGGCACAAAAAAAAATAAGATTTTCAAAACAAGACGCACACAGCAAGAGAAAAACTAAAAAAACATTTTGTCCTTTTTAAGTTTCCATCCTTTTAAAGTAAACAATGTACATTTCTATATGTGAGAGAAAAAAGTTGTATGATGATTTTTTCTCACATTACAGTATAATTTACAATGTGCCAAAGTGGCATATTGTAGTCACTCTGTCACTCTTTGGCCATTTTATTGCCACCAGTGTATGCCATATGTTGTAGCTTTGGGGGGCTTACACATACTCCCATCAGCTGCTGGGAGTGTGTATATCTGACAACCTATCAGATGTCAGATGAAAGCCATCCAGCAGTTGAGCAGATGCTGGATGGCTTCCTCAAACCCCCATTACTTAAACTCCCCCTCCCTGCCATGTTTCCCAGGCTCCACATGCCCATCGGCAGCTCTGGCTCACCATGGTGGTTGCTGCTGGGTCGAGGGGAGGGAAATCAGCGAACTTCCATTTGCTGATCTACCCTTCCTGTTACTGACCCAGAAGCAAAACATCACTGATGGGTCATGTTTTCACTTTTCCAAGCCAGTATGGCAGGGGAAGAAACAAATTCAAGTTAAGTAAAAAAAATAAAAAAAATAAAATAAACTGTACAAAATTAAAAATACATCCAAGCCCTTCAAATTCTCCCTAAAAAATGTTTTGCTCCCCCCACTCCCACATACATGCATGTATGAACGTAAATGCATGTCAGGGCACCTACGCACAAAAAAGGTTAATTGCTATACACATGTTACATATCAGCACACAAATAGCAATAAAACTATGCCCAGTATTCCTGTTAACTATAAACTGGTAACCTGTAGGGGCTTATACAGTACCTATATAAAGTACAAAAGTTTGTCGCTGTTTCACGTGCATACACAATTTTAAAGGCCAAGTTCTCTTTTTTTCTAAATTCCAGCTCCATGTACCAATATAGCATTAATGTACTTATTTTGCAAAAATAAAACGGCTTTCTATTAATTCTGCACCAACTTACCTAACTCTCTTCATAGTTGTTTAACCACTTCTATAACAGGCACTTACGCACCTTCCTGCCCAAGCCAAATTTTTAGCTTTCAGCGCTATCGCACTTTGAATGAAAATTGCGCGGTCATGCTACACTGTACCCAAAAAATTGGGTATGTGTCCTAAAATTAGCTTTAGTGTTTTTTTTTTACTCAAATTGCACTAATATTGTGTGACTACCACTAATATACTGTATTGTCTAGGATGTCTGCTTTCAGATAATGTTTGGGGGGTTTTACGTAATTCTCAGGCCTAAATTTTTTTTTTAAACGTGTGGAATGCAGAAACAGCTCTGTCAGCGAAAGACTTAAAGGAAATCTATGGTAACAGTATACACTTTCATTCTTTAACATCAGCATTGTAATAGTAATACAAACAACAGTTGTTTTTGACAATTCAATATACACCTACTGTACTTCAGAAATCTCCTATTATGTTCTGAGTACTGCCAGTCTGCTGGTCATCTCTCTTTCCAAAATTTCCTGCATGCATTTCTTGCATGCTTTGCAGCTCCTTCCTACTCTCAACTTTTAAAGACAAAACCCCGATTTCTGTAAAGAGCCACTGTAGTGGATGATTATAAAATCCCTATTTTTCAAATTAGGCTAATTCTTTTTATTATTAGAATCACTTAAATGTTGCCAAATGTTGCTTTTCTTATATTCTTATATATTGTTTTTATTGCTTGATCTATGGAGTTATTATGTATGGATATATATTGCAACACTGTTATTATCCTTACATGAAGAAACAGATAATGCTTTAAAGTTACGACTACAAATCTGTTTGAAATGAAGGCAAAGAAGTTATCAATATGTTTCAAACGTGTTCAAACCTTTTTTCCCTCCTCACTCCTAATTACGGCCCCTCCTTTATGTTGAATTCCTGGACACTTTCCTTGAGACTTGTGTGGATTTTCAAGAGGAAGTTTTACCATCCCCCTCATCCTGTCTTCCCCTCACCCAGAGGACTGATTGAATCTTGTAACCAAAGGAATTCTATGTAAAATGGCGAATGAGTCTGAAAAAAGACACAAGGGGACTTTATGTCACATGACAAGAAGGGTGTGTGCAGCTGGTCTGGAATGAACATGGAATAGGAAACCACCCTTCTATATGAACTGGCCAATGAGAAGCTTCAAGCCAAGGACAGCCCACACAGGGGAGGAGGGTAGAGTGGGTGTGCATACTTTGTGATTCTGTGATTTTAATAAAGAGCCAGCAGGCTTGCTCTTCTTGTTTTGGGATTGAAGTCGAGAGAGGTGAGCATGTGAATCTCTTTGTCTGTAGATTTGCACTGTTTCACCATAGTAATTTGAATCAGACGGCAGAATGGGTAACCCTGAGATTGTATCAGGAAATCATTTAAATAATGAGTCTCTATCAATTGGCGCCCAACATGGGGCTTTGCTTTATTTGGGGTATGCAACGCGTCTGTGCGGGTGGAGACAGGCTGATCACCTACACTTCCGTGCAGGCGTCTTGCGCTTCCTCAAATCAAAGACGGTTATCCTTGAGCAAAGGATGTTGTATCAGTCTCTAAGAAGAGAAGTTGACTAAAGGAGGGTTGCCCTGGCTGAGAGAGCTAGGATCCTTATTTTGGGGGGCACTGAGGGTTTTCTTTTTACATTATACATGGGTGTATGAAGACAATATACATTTATGTATATTTTTATATATATATATATATATATATATATATATATATATTTTTTTTTTTTTGAGGTTAGGGGTTAAAAATTAGCGCCCAGCAGACAGGGGGCTGAAAGAGTGGTATTCCGTATGTCTCTGTTGATGTCTTTGTTTGATATCTGTGTTTTTCTGTTTGAAGTGTTTATGTTGTGTATGTATTGTTTGTCCTTGCGTTTTTTTTTTACATGCATTTTTATATTTTTGTTCTGGAAGATGCAAGCAGCACACAGTACTGCCTGCTTTTCTTCGAAGGTTCCCCCTTCTCCCCCCCTCCTAGAGTTTCAGATTTCTCTGCTGGTTAATAGAGGCAGAGATGACCCCCCTCCACTCCTTGCATACTGGAATTTCCCCCCCCCCTCATGCTTCCCTTCCCCCCCCCCTCCTGGAGTTGACAGCTTGCTCTTATGGCTGACACAGGCAAAGCAATGAACAGAAAAACGTAGTGAAAGGGTTTTTTTTTTTAAAAAAAACATAGGTCTGGTGTTTAGTATGTATGCGTGTATTTCTGTCCCGGATTTGGCTGTTTTATAATCGCTGCGGATGCTGATGTATCTTTTTGATTCACAGACATTTGAGGTTTTGGGACAGCCCAGGATATTTGTATATCCGAATCTATGTGTAAAGTGGGGCTTATTATTGTTGTTTTTTTTAATAGTCCTGAGATGACTTCCTGATCACAAAGATGAAGTCCTGCCCCTCCCTGGTGGGGGATAAAACTGGGTGTGTGAGGAATGTGGGAGGTCCGGACCCCCACATCCTGACCGCCCTGGGTTCTGCCACGCTTGCAGTTGTAAGTTGGAGGACCTCCCCCAGAAGTCCTCCCCCTTGCAAACACCCCCCTCTTTTACCCCCCTCCCTAGGAAACTAAAAGGCAACCTAGAAGACAGTTTTTTTTAACAAAAGGTTGAATTGGGATATTGCAACTGTTTCTTTGGTGTTGATGTGTGGGATGGGATTGTGGTACCTCATAATGCTGGGCTTAGTTTAGCGGTTACATGGTGACCAGCCCTTCCTGTTTTTTTTATCCTTTTAACGGGTAGATTGTGTGTTCTGTGGGGACCTGTCTCACTGGGTTCCCTGCTTACACACCCTGACGATGGTATGAATTGCATGACCTGATACATAGAGGGCTTTTTGCCAGTTTGATTGTTGTAATGTGGTACCCAGGGCCTGTTATTGTCCCTTAATTTCCCTCATGTTCTGCCCACGATGCCCGGCTGGTGGAGACATGGGCCACGCCCGAATGCTGTTCCCTGCTGGAAGCATGGGCCCTGCCCAAATGCTCGAGGCCTTGCCCCTTCCTTACCCTCATGTTCTGCCCAAATGTATGCCCGGCTGGAGGAAGCATGGGCCTGCCTGGATGCTCTTCCCTGCTGAAGGCTTTCCCCCGTCTTGAACGCAGATGGTGTCACCTCCTGCCCGCTGCCCATACTGGATTCTGTGCTACGGGCCACTGGGCCTTCTTCTTCATTCTCTCCTTAGTCTGTCCAGGGGGGGTAGATGACATGTCGCTTCGCTGGACAGACGCGTAAGGATGAGAATCATGCAGGGCCGCAGGCCTACCTGGAGGTGGAATCCGCTCATGTACCCACTGTCCTGTGTGCCCCGACCTCAAGGCCTTGACCCCATGGGGTGCCCACAAGGTGGTTGAGAGTGTGTAAATCCTTGCGTTCATGGCTACAGTCATTGTGTTCAGTCACAAATGAGGTATGAGGAGATTCTGGGTATCACATTGGAACATTAGAACGTTTTACATATTACATTTAAATGGTTTTATTCCACATGCTGTGCCATGCCACCCTCAGGGTTAGTGGGTAAGTGGCCCCAAGGGGGGAGTATTCATTATCCCTTTTTGAAATCTTGTTTGAGACAGTCTCTAGATTAGATTGTTATAAGCTATGACAGTTGCAATTACAGTCTGATACTTTGAGAAATTATGTGACCGCTCTTGGAAAATAGTTAACTAATATCAGTGTACGAGTTTTTTCTCGCATTTCTGATGTAGGTACCGATAATTACTGATATCCCCTGGGTGATGATTAAGAGGTTCCTTCGAAAACATTCTCTGGAAATGAGATATAATGGACTGTGCCGCCCACATCTGAATGAAACTATATATCTTTTTTCAAATACATGGGATTGTGACCACTGGGGTTTGTGGGGTGGAATATGGTTGATATATAGATCCCAAAGGGGGGTCCCGGATAAGTTTAGCGTAACTACAGGTTCACTGTGAGATATTACATAGGGTAATTAGTTAATTAATGTCAGAGTGTAAAGAAGTTCTCTAATGAGATAATTAAGTTTAATTCCGCCTGTAAATGTTTATGAATATGTTATCACCAACAACTGAAAATGTATTATGATATGTTAAAGCATAAACATGGGATTAGAACAAAGGTTTAATAGAAAAATTATTGATTGAGATTGTGTGAAGAATTGTATACAATTCAGTCAATGGTAAACAACATGGTATTTTGTATTTAGCTGAAATCCTACAGATCTGGTTGTAAGAATTAATAAGTTGAGGTCTGAGTAATATTTACAACAGATTCTAAACTTGGGTTTTGTTTATTATAAGGTTCCCCAGGAAAATTATTAAAATATGAAAGTTAGGTTCAATCTAAAAACTTTATAAAAAATATTATTATAAAAATTGTAAAAATAAAATAAAAAAAAAAAAAACAAGTGTTAAAAGTTATTATAATGTGACATTTCTGATAAAATATAAATGAGTAATTTTTTTCGGAAGAAAACAATGGTCGGTCCATGCGCAGGGACTGGTCAGTGGATTTCGTGAGATTTGTCCTCTAAGCGATCTTTTGTCGCTGCTGTAGTTGGGAAATGTCATGTTATAATGTAATGTACATGATTTTTGGCAGATGTACAAACTAAATATGTTTTAAAATTTTTGAAAAAGGGTTAAAAATTAGAAAAACGATACAATTTGATTGAAGTCACATTGTATGGTATATGGTGTATCGTACAGATCTGGTGCAATCCGGACACAGGGGGGGGGGGGGGGAACAGATGTTGGAGATTAGGTTACATGGCCTGACACACAGTGGTAAAATTACCCTTCTGTCTGGAATGCTAGCTTGAAACCAGACATCAAGTGAAAACATTCTCAACTGATGTGTTTAAATGACTGAGAGTTTGTTGAGAGCTTTTGAAGGCAAAAATATATATTTGTCTGAAGTAAATATGTTATGAACAATAAAAGCATATTATAGGGTAAATCTTTCTTTAATAATAAAAAGTAATTTGTACACAATCATTTGAAGATCTGAAAGAAAGCCCTTATTAATAAAATAGATTTTGTTTGAAATAGAGATTTCTCTCTTTCTTTCTCTCTCTCTCTCTCTCTCTTTCTTTCTTTCTTTCTTTCTCTCATATTTTACTAAACTGTGGGGTTTTTGCACCATTTGTTTTGAAGAATACCTTACTTTAAGGGTGTCGTTTCAAAGAGAATGAAATATGGTGTTAATCTGCATAGCTTAAGAAAGGTCAGATAAAATAGTGAAAATTAAAGATATGATATGAATACATGATGCAGTATGATAGAGCCATATTTATCGAACAAAGTGTCACTTTCAAGGCTTCAGATTGACGAGTGTATTAATGGAGGGGATATTGGGCCTCTACACCTGGATCCATGTGGAGGAACAATTAACTTTCTGTATGTTCGTTTATGCTGAAGGCTGCTATGTTTGTTTAAACAGTCATGTGACAAGAGTATTCATGCTGTATGATCAGTTCTGAAAACTAGTGTAATGTAATAAATAAGTTCCTTTAGGTAATAAAATATTTAGGACAGAGCCCAATATAAAATTAATGTTCTTCTGCAAAATTAAAATGCTTATGAAGGAAAATATAGTAATTAGGTGGGAACGGATGCTTTTATTAAATTTAACTTAGTAATGTGAATGTAGATTGGATAAATTATGTTTGCTATGGTCAACAGAGGTTTGTTAACTGTAAACAAGGATGCATTCCAGTATATTACTGAACACCTAGAGGCCACTTCACAAACGTCTTTGTTAAATCGCATGGCCCTAGACATGATATTAGCTGAAAAGGGGGGTGCATCTGGAATCATACCTGCGGACAGTATTTTGGGTGATAACACATTTGTGCTCAGGTATAGCAATTTTGTTTATATTGGTTACGATAATGTTTTGTTATATTGACCGTGTCCTCCATTACAGTCACCTGTTAAGAAAAACACATACCACATTTTCACGTGAGGGAGAGAATAGTGTTTGACCGCCTCCTGAAGTTTCGTTGAAGAAGGACAGCGGATAAGCCCTGTCTGGGAGCTATACGAAAAATAAAAGAGTTGCCAGTAAGGAGGCCAGACCAGGGACAAAGAGAATGTAGGGACAGTACTGATAAAATAGTCATTTTAAGGGGGGATTGTAGTGGATGATTATAAAATCCCTATTTTTCAAATTAGGCTAATTCTTTTTATTATTAGAATCACTTAAATGTTGCCAAATGTTGCTTTTCTTATATTCTTATATATTGTTTTTATTGCTTGATCTATGGAGTTATTATGTATGGATATATATTGCAACACTGTTATTATCCTTACATGAAGAAACAGATAATGCTTTAAAGTTACGACTACAAATCTGTTTGAAATGAAGGCAAAGAAGTTATCAATATGTTTCAAACGTGTTCAAACCTTCTTTCCCTCCTCACTCATAATTACGGCCCCTCCTTTATGTTGAATTCCTGGACACTTTCCTTGAGACTTGTGTGGATTTTCAAGAGGAAGTTCTACCATCCCCCTCATCCTGTCTTCCCCTCACCCAGAGGACTGATTGAATCTTGTAACCAAAGGAATTCTATGTAAAATGGCGAATGAGTCTGAAAAAAGACACAAGGGGACTTTATGTCACATGACAAGAAGGGTGTGTGCAGCTGGTCTGGAATGAACATGGAATAGGAAACCACCCTTCTATATGAACTGGCCAATGAGAAGCTTCATGCCAAGGACAGCCCACACAGGGGAGGAGGGTAGAGTGGGTGTGCATGTTTTGTGATTCTGTGGTTTTAATAAAGAGCCAGCAGGCTTGCTCTTCCTGTTTTGGGGTTGAAGCCGAGAGAGGTGAGCATGTGAATTTTTTTGTCTGTAGATTTGCACTGTTTCACCATAGTAATTTGAATCAGACAGCAGAATGGGTAACCCTGAGATTGTATCAGGAAATCAATTAATTAATGAGTCTCTATTACCACGCAGCACTTTTACCATGTGATCAGCTGTGTCCAATCACATATAAACATGGAGATGCCTGTAATCGGCTCTCCTCACCTCACACTGACAGAGTATGCGGTGAGGAGAGCTGATCAGCGGCATCTCCTCACAGGGGGACATGTAGGAATGTAATCAGTGTCCTGATTACAGTATATAAATTAAGTGTCGCCAATCAGTGCCCACTATTGCCCACCAGTGCCAGCAATCAGTGCCCACCACTGCCCACAAGTGCCACTAGTGCCCATTAGCAATGCCAGTCAGTGCTGGCTATCAGTGCCCAGCACTGCTGTCAATCAATGACCATCAGTGTCACCCATCAGCGCCACCCATCAATGCCCATCAGTACTGCCTATCCATGCTGCCTATCAGTGCTCACCAGTGTCACCTATCAGTGCCGCCTAACAGTGCCCATCAGTGCTGCCTATCAGGGCTCATCAATGCCACATATCAGTGCCACCTATTAGTGCCCATAAGTGCAGCATATTAGTGCCTCCTCATCAGTGCCACCTAATCAGTGCCCATAAGTGCCGCCTCATCAGTGCTCATAAGTACCACCTCATCAATGCCCACCAGCTCAGCCTACCAGTGCCCATCAGTGCTACCTCATCAGCGCACATCAGTGAAGGCGAAAAATTACTTAGTTACAAAATTTACTGACAGAAACTAAATAAAAAACCCAGCAGTAATATACCACCAAAACAAATCTCTATTTGTGTGAAGAAAATTATAAAAAAAATGTGTTTGGGTACAGTGTTACATGACCACACAATTCTCATTCAAAGTGTGACAGCGCTGAAAGCTAAAAAATTGCTTGGGCAGGAAGGGGGTGTAAGTGCCTGGTAGGCAAGTGGTTAAAGAAGGATATCATATTTTCTTTGTTCAAATAAATGGAAAACAATTCCACAACTTTCTTTGGATGTACATACTTGTTCACATGACTGTATATATCATTCTATAAATGTGCACAGATACTAGAAAACACTTTGCTTAATGGGGACATCAAATTATAGCTATAAATAAATACTAGGCAGCACTTGAAGTATCTAACATTTTGATTTTCATATATTTATGAAGGAAAGTATCATATAGAGACTTAAAGGGTAACTCCACGTTCGTAGGGGAAAAAATTGCAAATTAAAAACAAACAATATACAAAAGCATATACAATTAAAATCATATTGTAATTGAGTGTTATTAAAAATGACCTTTCCTTTTCAATCTACAGCTCTGTAATTTTCTGTAAAATGCAATGCAATATGGCTACACAGAATTCCCCCAGTTTTTTTCTCAACTAAAGTGTAGTTACTCTTGAACAGTACATAAGAGTGCATGCACAAGATTTCACCAAAGTTCCTCTATCTACACAAAGACAAAGACATTTAAAACAGCGATGAGTTCCAAGATTAAAGTGCCGCAATTAACAAACATAAATACAAATAGCTACCAGAAAAACCTTTCAGTTGGCATGCTGACACCCAGGATCATGTGGAGGTGTGAGCCACAAACTTTTGGAGTAAAAACCTCTTTCTGAAGTGAGATTCAGCATCAGAGTCTAGTATCAATCTATGTGTGTTTATGTTTGTAAATTGCTGTACATTTAGCCTATATCTCCTGCCTGTTCTAATGAAAATGTATATGATGTTTATAGCACAGAATTTGCCTTTGTCTGGATAGAGGAACTGTGGGGAAATCTTGTGCCTATTATATATTTATTGAGAATTATTCCTGGGTCTTTCTTGAGGAAATCCAAGTTATGGTTTCAGCACCCTTATTTATGTAAATAACCCCCTTCTGCACTGATGCTTTGATTTGGGTGTACAATAGATTACCTTTTTTTTACTAACATCAAATTATATCTGACGCATAACGGTAAACAATAAAAAAAGTAGCCACACATTTAAAAAAAACAAGAAAATAGCTTTATTGTATTAGTCTTTGCATTTTGAACATCATCTGATTTGCATGACGTGAATTGATTTCCATTGAAGCTGTTCACATAAATGCGGTGCATCCGCAGTGCAAATTTAAAAGGGGTCTTGTGCATTTTCAGAGCACTGTTGTGCAGTTCAGGTGCGAATCCCAGGCTCATTAAGTTCTATGGGAACGCTTCTGAATCGCATGTGTTTCATATAGATACATAGGTGAAGTTGAAAAAAGACTTGAAAAAGTTCATCAAGTCCAACCTATGTGTGTGATTATATGTCAGTATTACATTGTATATCCCTGTATGTTTTGGTCGTTCAGGTGCTTATCTTTTTCAATTCAGTACTTTTTTTATTCTTTTTCTAACAATCCACATTTATACATACATTACATACATTTTGTCCAAAAACATAGTCTTCCTTCTAACATTCAATCCCAAAAAAGCAAAAAATAAATAAATAAATAACTTTATTAATTAAATTGTCCTCTTCACTGTGACTCCCCCCACATCCTCTCCCAGTATAGTTCAACCTAGATTTTTATGGTCCCAGACCTCTGCCCAACCTTTCCAAAATAGAATCAAATTTATATTGAAACCCTCTATGCGTAGAGATAAATTCTCCTTTATTATGATTTCTTTTATTTGTGTTTTCCATTCTTCAATCGTCGGGGGGGTATATTGATTCAGGTTCAGGTGCTTATCTAATAGTTTAAAAAAACTATCGATGCTTCCCGCTGAAACCATCACCTGTGGAAGGGAATTCCACATCCTTGCCGCTCTTACAGTAAAGAACCCTCTACTAGGGTTGTCCCGATACCACTTTTTTAAGACCGAGTACAAGTACCAATACTTTTTTTCAAGTACTCGCCGATACCGATTATCGATACTTTTTTTTCAATGTCATGTGACAGTTTGACAGATGGGGACTGATAGGTGGCTGGTACTGATAGGTGGCACTTATGGGCACTGACTAGTGGCTGGCGCTGATGGGCACTAATAGCTGGCACTGACAGGTTAGCTGGCACTGATAGGTGGCACTGATAGATGGCAGTGAGTGAAGGGGAGTACATAGGGCAGGGTGCAGTTGGGTCCAGAGTGAAGGTGGGTGCAGTGTGCAGATGGGGACAGACTACAGGTGGGTGCAGGTGGGTACTGAGTGCAGGTGGGTACTGAGTGCAGGTGGGTACTGGGTGCAGAGTGCAGGTGGGTGCAGAGTGCAGGTGGGTGCAGGGGAGTACAAAGGGCAGTGGGTGCAGGTGGGTACAGCGTGCAGGTGGGTGGTGGGTGCAGATGGGTGGTGGGTGCAGGGGAGTACAGAGGGCAGGGTGCAGGTGGGCAGTGGGTGCAGGTGGGCAGTAGGTGCAGCGTGCAGGTGGGCAGTGGGTGTAGGTGGGTGCACTTGGGTACAGCGTGGTGGTGGGTGCAGAGTGCAGGTGGGTGGTGGGTGCAGGGACGTACAGAGGGCAGGGTGCAGGTGGGCAGTGGGTGCAGGTTGGTGCAGTTGGGTACAGCGTGCAGGTGGGTGGTGAATACAAGTGGGTGGTGGATACAGGAATGTCTTCCCTCTCCCAGCACAGACACCCTGTGGCTGGAGAGGGTGGGCGGAAGCCAGGCTTCTGTATTTAGATGTAACACAGCAATGTGCTTCTGTCCAGCCGGATTCTCGGCACCCGCCAGCACTCCCGCAGCAAAGCTCCCTGCCGTTTGTCACACTAGAGCTGGTGATGGAAAGCTTTTCCTAGGCAGAATTAGCACACTTTAAATCTCACCCCTCCAAACACAGACCTCAGATACAGCGCGGCTCAATTCAGTGAGAGAGCTGCCCCTCTTCTCAGGCTCCTCCTCATGACATGTGAGACATGTCAGAGCCGGGGAGGAGCCGCCTATGAAAAGCTTTCCATCCTAGACTCTAGTGTGACAAACGGCAGGGAGCGATGCTGCAGGAGTGTGGGCGGGTGCCGAGAATCCGGCTGGACAGAAGCACATTGCTGTGTTACATCTAAACAGCTATAGTCACTTCACAGAATCTTTTACTTGCTGAGGTCTGCCTGCTACGATGTCCTTCCTGCTCATCTGATCTCCACCTGCTCTCTGCCCCTTCTCAGCCCCGCTCTCCGCTCCTCTAAGCAATTACAATGATCTCAGCTGTCTCCCCACCCCTTCTGAGCCCCCCGCTCTCCACCCCCTCTCTGCACCCGCTCTCCACTCCCTCTCGTCACTTGAGGAAAAATAAATAAGTATCGGCAGAAGCATCAGGAGCATTTGCGCGAAAGGAAGTACTCGCGAAAATGCTCAGTATCGGTCCCGATACCGATACTAGTATCGCTATCGGGACAACCCTACCCTCAGCGCAGTTTAAGGTTAAACTTATTTTCTTCTAATTTTAATGAGTGGCCACGTTCTCCAGAGAGAACAAGTTCAGTGCTCGTAACCTTTCTTCATAACTAATGTCCTCCAGTCCTTTTATTGGTTTATTTGCCCTTCTCTGTACTCGCTCTATTTCCAGCACACCCTTCCTGAGAAATGGTGCCCAGAACTGGACAGTATACTCCAGGTGAGGCCGGACCAGAGTCTTGTAGAGTGGGAAAATGTTCGCTTTATCTCTTGAATTAATCCCCTTTTTAATGCATTTCAATATTCTGTTTGCGTTGTTAGCAGCAGCTTGGCATTGCATGCCATTGCTGAGCCTATCATCTACTAGGACCTTTTCCATCCTTGATTCCCCCAGAGGCTCTCCCTTCAGTGAATAAATTGCATTCATATTTTTTCCACCCAAATGCATTATTTTACATTTTTCCACATTAAACCTCATCTGCCATTAATTTGTCCAGATCTACTTGCAAGGTTTCCACATGCTGCAGAGAAGTTATTGCCCTGCTTAGCTTAGTATCATCCGCAAATATCACTACCCTCTGAACTTGCCCTTGTAGTCAGCTTTTAATCCATGTACTCACCCTATGGTCCATGCCAACTGACCTTATTTTATACAGTAAATGTTTATGGGGAACTGTGTCAAATGCTTTTGCAAAATCCAGATACACCATGTCTATGGGTCTTCCTTTATCTACTGTAGATGGCAGATCACCTCCTCATAGAAGGTTAAAGGGGTTGTAAAGGTACATTTTTTTTCCTAAATAGCTTCCTTTACCTTAGTGCAGTCCTCCTTTACTTACCTCATCCTTCGATTTTGCTTTTAAATGTCCTTATTTCTTCTGAGAAATCCTCACTTCCTGTTCTTCTGCCTGTAACTCCACACAGTAATGCAAGGCTTTCTCCCTGGTGTGGAGTGTTTTGATCGCCCCCTCCCTTGAGGGGGGAGGGGGCGAGCAGGAGAGTCAGGGTGACAAGTGAAGGAGGACTGCTCTAAGGTAAAGGAAGCTATTTAGGAAAAAAAATTACCTTTACAACCCCTTTAATAGATTGGTTTGGCAAGAATTCATGAATCCATGCTGATTACTGCTAATGATGCTGTTTTCATTACTAAAATCTTGTAAATAGTCCCTTACCTCCAACAGCTTGCATACTATTAATGTTAGACTAACTCGTGCATTTCCCAGGGATGTATTTTGACACTTTTTTTAAATATTGATGCTACATTGGCTTTTCTCCAATCAGCTGGTACCATTCCAGTCAATAGACTGTCAGTAAAAATTAGGAACAATGGTCTGGCAATTACTTGACTGAGTTCCTTTGTGTTCATGATTAAGTTTAGGATTTTAGTTCTCCCAAAAGAAGGGAGTGGCGATGGGCGCTAGATTTGCGCCCAGTATCACCAATATGTTCATGGGGGAATGGGAGGATAAATCAGTCTTTGCTAATAAGAAGGATGGTCTCCTATTTTATAGGAGGTTTATAGATGACCTGTTTTTCATTTGGGAAGGAGATGAGTTATCATTACATGAATTTTTGAAGGAGTTAAATGATAAGAATAATACTAAATTGGAATATGAGTTCAGTAGTGAACATATTCACTTCCTAGATGTAGACGTAATATTACAGGGGACATCATTGGTCACTACGATTTATTTCAAACCCACTGACAGAAACAGTTACGTAGCCCTTATCAGTGGACACCATCCCAATTGGCTGAAGAATATTCCTAAAGGCCAGTTGATGAGAGTAAAGCGGAATTGTACAACCAATAATGATTTTATTACACATTAAAGAGTATTTAAAGAGAGATTTATACAGAAAGGTTATAAAGAACCAGATTTAGATCAGATTATAAGTGAATTGATTGACACCCCAATGGATATGTGTTTGGCAGATAGAAGTCGCCCCACTAACCCTAGACAGGAATGGGGTTTTATATCCAATTTTCATACGCAATATAAAGATATTGAAAAAATCTTAAAAAAGCATTGGCACGTGTTGTGTCTTGATAAAGTTTTACATAATTCATTGCCGACACTCCCACCATTTATCTATCGGAAAGCACCCAATTTCGGAGATAAAGTGGTACAGAAGGTATTGGATCCTCCCGAGCGTAGGAGTATGTGTTGGCGATTGAATGGTTTTTACTCATGCAGAAAGTGCAGCGCTTGTTTAGTGGTTAATAACCCCATTAGGGGGTTAACAGAATTTGTATCCTCAGGCAATAATAACCCTTGTAGTATTTCTGAGTTTATCACATGTAATTCCACTCATGTGGTATATGTGTTACAGTGTCCTTGTAATCTTATGTATGTGGGCCGTACTAAAAGAAAGTTAAAAATTAGGATCGCTGAACACATACACAATATTGAAATCGGTTTTAGATACCATAGTGTGTCCTTGCACTTTAAGAAATTTCATAATCAGAACCCCTCCTGTTTAAAATTTTGGGGAGTTGACTGTGTACTTCCCAACTGGAGAGGTTCTAATTTGGTGCGAGAAATATCCAAGCGAGAGACACGCTGGATATTTCATATGCATACATTAGTGCCTAGGGGTATGAACGTCGAATTAGACGTAAACTGTTTTATAAGCGATTACTAAAAATTACTTAAATTTGCTGCTATAATATAATAAAATTGGCTGCTATGTTAAAATTGTTGAGAGATACACATAGTATAGTAATAGTGAGATGCACATATTGGCCCGGATTCTTAAAGCACTTACGCCGACGTATCTACTGATACGCCGCGTAAGTGCACGGATGTGCCGTTGTATCTATGCGCCTTATTCTGCAAGTAAGATACGCCTGAATTTTGGCTTCATACGACCAATGTAAGTTTCCTACGCCGTTGTATCTTGTGCGCATATTTACGCTGGCCGCAAGGGGCGCTTCCATTGATTTACGCGTCAAATATGTAAATGAGCGAGATACGCCGATTCACGAACGTACTTACGCCCGTCGCAGTAATCTACGCCTTTTACGTAAGGCGTACGTCCGGCGTAAAGTTATTCCACATAAAGCAGGTGTAAGTCATGTTAGGGTATGGACCAGGGAACAGCCGTCATATTTTACGTTGTTTATGTAAGTCGTACGTAAATGGGGCTGGGCGTAGGTTACGTTACTGTCGTAGGCATTGAGCCATCGTATCTTAGGAAGTAATTCTGATTCTGAGCATGCGTGCGCATACGCCGTTCGTTCGGCCCTTCATTTGCATGGGGTCAAGCTTCATTTTAATGGATCACGCCCACTTCCTTCCTAATTTGAATTAGGCGGGCTTACACCGGACAATTTACGTTACGCCGGCGCAACGTTGGGAGCGAGTGCTTTGTGAATACTGTTCTTGCCTCTCAATGTTACGTCGGTGTAGCGCATATGAGATGCGCTACGCCCGCACAAATATACGCCGCTCTACGTGAATCCAGGCCATTGTAGCATCAATCTCACTTTATTTTAATTATTCAGTATTTTATTTTAGTTTATTTTATCTCATTTTGTTTTTTAGGTAATATTAAGTAAATTATTTATATTAATTTTATTTTATTATCATCCAATCAGTGTTGATTACCATATAATTCCTGGTTGTTGGTATTTATAGGTTTAGACTTTATGGGCCAGATTCAGGTACATTTGCGGTGGCGTAACGTATCGCATTTACGTTACACCGCCGCAAGTTTTACAGGCAAGTGCTTGATTCACAAAGCACTTGCCTGTAAAGTTGCGGCGGCGTAGCGTAAATCCCTCCGGCGCAAGCCCGCCTAATTCAAATGATCGGCTAGGGGGCGTGGATCATTTAAATTAGGCGCGTTCCCGCGCCAAACGTACTGCGCATGCTCCGTTTTGAAATTTCCCGCCGTGCTTTGCGCGAAATGATGTCGCACCGACGTCATTTTTTGAACGTAGACGTGAGTTACGTCCTTTCCTATTCACGGACGACTTACGCAAAAAAAAAAAAAAATTTTATTCGACGCGGGAACGACGGCCATACTTTAACATGGCACGTCTATCTATACGCCACGAAATAGCAGCTTTATCTATACGCCGAGAAAAGCCGACTAGTGACGACGTAAGAGAATGCGACGGCCGCGCGTACCTTTGTGAATCGCCGGAAAAAGCTAATTAGCATACCCGACGCGGAAAACGACGCAAACTCCACCCAGCAGGCGCCAAAGTATAACACCTACGATCCGAAGGCGTACAAAGCCGTATGCCTGTCGGATCGAAGCCAAAAGCCATCGTATCTTGGTTTGAGGATTCAAACTAAAGATACGACGCAGCAAATTTGAAAGTACGCCGGAGTATCAGTAAATACTCCGGCGTACTTCTTCTTTGAATCTGGCCCTATGTATTCTGTTAATATTTGGTATCCCATTCAGTATTGTATAATATGCAAACTAGATCAAAGTTATGAGCTTAGATTTTCCTTAGTTAACATTATGAGAATGTGCTGACTGCAGTTCTAAGTTGCTCCAATAGGGGGTATGTAAGGATATCACTGTTGATTAGCCATATATGAATTAAATAGGAGATGATATCAGGGCGGATGTCCATCTACCTCCTAATCGATTGGCTATGCGTAAAGCTCTATATAAATACGGCAGTGGACGCTACTAAACCACGCCCACAGATTATGTCGATGACCGACGAAACGCGTCTGGGTTGGTTGTAGTAGCTATCAGTTAGGTAAAGTCATCACGCAGATCGCGATACACGGAAGTGTGTTTGTTTGGTGGTTTGGACTACAGAGGCACAGAAACATCGCCCTGATATGCTCCTGCTGCACCAACGCCACGTGATGTATTGCTTTTGAATTTTTACGTATTGTAAGTGCATTTTTAAAAGGGGGGAGGTTTTAATAAAGAGTTTATACAGTATCACACTATTGTGGCTTTTTTACCTCTATATATGAGCACCAGTTGCTGGATGCGCTTATGTGCCCTTTTGAATCTGAAGAAGTGGAGAGGCATTCTGAGTTCATACGACGCTGTGTATACAGTATTATTTGGTAAGAGCAATTACAACAGGGGTGGATTTAGACCCCGATCTATCTTCACGAGTGGTGGTTCTGGTGGAAGAGGATGAGCATTTCAAGCTGTTGAGAGCTTTTTTTCCTTGATCACTGACTTTTGTCTCCACTGTCTCTTACCTGTTAATGATCTTCACCATCTTAATTTTTTCAGATATAGTGCTCATTTTCTAGAATATATATATAGATATATGCTCTTATGTAGCGCCGCCTTGATAGGTAATGTGTTGTTTGATGCATTGTATATTGTATTGCTATAAATTTACCTATCAGCAGATGGGATAAAGTGGCAGCTTTTTACCATCATTGGTTTTTATATTGTCTCAGAGGGAGGTGTTTATAGTCCCTCTGTGTATTTTCATTTAGCTTCTCTCCTCTCTTCTATAAGCGCTTTGATTTTAGGAAGGGCCCTTCGTTAAGTTTAGGATTCAGTTCAGGATTTCAGCATGGATTGCTCTCCTACTACAAGAGTCGATACCCTTTATCTACTATGTATTGGCCAGCACTGAAATCACAGCTGTGAAAAACATCCGGTCCCCAGCCTTGCAAATTCGTATCAGAACTGCATCAAAAAGGCACCTGAACTGCTGAACAAATGCATTTTTTTATTTGCAGTGAAAATGGACATACAATTCACACAGGATATGTGTGTAACCAGCCTAAAAGGTGTTTCCTTCTAGAAAGCTTCTTTGAAACTCCAATATTGAATCTAGAAAAATAATGTACCGTATGTAATTAATCTAAGATGGGCACTTTATACATTCTATTTTACTCCCAGCATTTGAATTAAAGGAGAAGTAGGGCCACAGCTCTTTTGGCCCTACTTCTCCTGTAAGTCACAGGGGTGCACTTAGTCCACTGTCAGCCAGTTCATACTCAATTGGGTCCACCCAGATGTCTGACCATCAGCTAGCTCAGGCTCTCAGCACCCTCCACAGCTCAGTGCTCCACTGAGTTCTGGGGGGGGGCAGAGCAGAGAGCTGGTGACTGACAGTCAGGGCCGCTGATAGAAATCATGGGGCCCCGTGCAGCCTATCTGATGGGGTTCCTTTCAGTCCCACCCTTGGCCCCTCCTTCAGCCCCACCCTGACGCTGCCCCTGGTCCCTCCTTCAGCCCCTCCCCAGATGGTCAGAGACTGCAGACGTAGTACAGTAGATGGTCAGAGACTGAAGGCTTAGTACAGGAGATGGTCAGAGACTGCAGACATGATATAGGAGTTGGTCAGAGACTGCAGACATACTAAAGGAAATGTGTCAGAGCCTGCAGACATAGCACAGGAGATGGTCAGAGACTGCAGACATAGTAGAGGGGATTATCAGACTGCAGACGTAGTACAGGAGACGGTTAGGGATGGCAGACAAGGTTGATTCAGGAGATGGTTAGAGACTGCTTTTATGGCTGAACCCAGTGTACAAGTGTAGCACTACCCCCGGAGGAGCTGCTGATTTGTTTTGAGTGGCACATTTACCTCGTGGCTCTCCGAATTCCTAGGGTGTATGGTGCATATAGCAGTAGTAAAGGAATGTCCGCAACAGGTGTCTTTTGCTGTGCTCTTTATTACCCAGCCGGGTAAAAACAATAAACTGGTGATGAAAAGATAGAGTTGAAGGCAGAAGGAGAACAACAGATTCAGGCGTAGTATTTGGAAACAGTCCTGCTCCCACATGTAACACTTTCCGCACCACTCCTGCCTGAGTGGGCTTAGCTTACCCGGACAGGCCTCTCTCACTGACCTGGCAGCCGGAGTATCACTCAAACCTTTTTGGAAAAAGTCTCTGCCACAGACCCTCCTGGAATGAACTTGAACTTGAGAAAAAGTCTCTGCCACAGACCGTCCTGGAATGGACTCAGGGAGAAACCTCTGCCACAGGCCCCCCACTGATTACAATTACGGAGACAACCCGCCTTAAGGAATTGCGCCTGGATCTCCTTCTTCTAGTCGCTCATGTACCGACTGACAGGTGATCAATCCTTCATTGTCCGGCTACCTTGATCCCCGGTGGTTTGTCATAATCCTTTTGGATCGCCAGCCTCTCATTGGCTCTCCACAGATGGACTCCCCACCTAACAGCTATGCTGCTTGGGATCTTCAAGAATGGGAACCCAGTCGATCACTGGGTCCCCGCCGCTGCTCAAATGTTCCGGACCAATATGGTCCCGGAACCAGGAACACTGCATGGCACGCACGCCCCGGCCAGGTAGGACATAACACTGGGCGCCGTGATGTGGCCACCCTAAAGGTGGGTGCCACACAGGAAGAAGACCCAGAACTAATGACGTCTTCCCAATAAATACCCTCCCCCAGCATGCACAGCAAGGCTCAAACCTCCTGATTGGCTGCTGGGGAAAAGCACCAAAACCTTGACTCCACTACTGCCATCTACCCCACTGGGGTGGGAAGAACACCCCAGTACAACAGAATAAGCCTACAGCACAGCCAAGCTGAGACAAAGACCTTGTTTTGAATGTAACAATTTCGATCAAAGTCTACTAATGCTCTGATCACCCTCTAAATTTCAATAGCACCGGTACTTGGAAGTAACAAGGCGCTACACAAGTATATAGTATTACAGGGCTGACCCACTCTATTTAAACCAGCTCTGCAAAATCAAGTCAGTGATGTTCCTTTGAAAGTACAACCAAGCGACAGAAGAAAGCATCACATCCAAATTCCAAAATACTAATGTTCTTACAAACAGTGAACTGGTCAGGATTAGTGGAGGACAATAACCAGTTAATGGGTCTGTGAAGCTAGCCTGATTCAGCAGTAAATCCTCCTCCTCCAAAAAAAAAAAAAAAAAAAAATCAAACAATCTGTGCAGCACACACAAAGCTCTGGCTAAATAGCTGATTATATACTGAAATGGTTAACAACTGCTGCAGAGTCTTCCAGAGATCGTATCAGTGTGATTAGGCAATGTGCAGGTCAGGTTAGACAGATAAAATAAAATAAAGTAACCAGCAAGACAGGAGGGAGGAGAGGCTGATTGGTAACCTGCACACTGACATAGATATCTGGAAGACACTGCAGCCGACCAGCTACATGTTACTGTGCTCCTGACAAACCTGTTTCCATTCAGCCACAGCGTGTCCTGCAGAATTTGTATTGTGGTAGTCATACCTCCTTGTGTCTCCCTCCTGGCTCCCCCATTCAGCCCTGTTTACAGTCAAATGTGAGCGGGCTGGAGAAGGGGAGGGCTACACTTTTTTTTTTTCTTTGCATTCTTTTATTCTCTGTTTAAAGTATATTGCCGCCCCTCCCCCTGCTGGCCGGGCCCGGTACTACAGGGCCAGTTGTACTGGCCTATTCAGCGGCCCTGCTGACAGTCACCACTATCTGCTCACTGAAGACTGAGAATTGAGTAATCAGTGGTTTTTGATCGCTCAATTCTCAGTCTTCTCAGCGGGGGACAGATGCAGCATTGGTTTGAAGCTGCATCCACCTACCGTGTTTCACAGAAAATAAGACCGGGTCTTATATTAGTTTTGGCTATGAAAAACTCACTAGGACTTATTTTCAGGGGATGTCTTATTTATTAATGGTATGTACAATAATCTACATTTATTCAAATACAGTCATGTCATCTTCAAAATATATCCTGATCCCTTAAAGCATGATAGACAGCACAGTGCATGTGACCTGCCAAAGCTCTTCTTTCCCGCTCTGAATATTGCTGAGGGAGGGACCGTTATCCCCGCTGACCGCAGCCCCTCTCTGAGCACTGCAGAGGTAGGGGCCGCTGATGTCAGCCGGGAGGAGAGGAGAAGATTTCTGGCTGGTCACGTGAGCATCCAGCAGTGATGTAAAAATTGTATTTTCCACAATAAATTTACAAAAGGAGACACTGCCCATTATATAATCTTTTTATAAAACGGATTACATGTTTTTAATAGGACTTTGACTAGGGCTTATTTTTGGGGTAGGGCTTATATTGCAGCCATCCCCGAGTATAAAGCTAGGTCTTATTTTTGGTGTAGGGCTTATTTTCAGGGAAACAGGGTAGGTGAGTATGCAGGTTTGTTTTTTTCAAACCCCATTCCTTTCTTTCGGTTGACCACATTGGCTCTGATTTGCAAATTCCAAATGTTTGCATGTGTTAAAAAATCTTACCTTCGTGAGTGCATTCTCACCTGACTTGATTCATAATACAATGCTAAGTTGTTTTGCTATGAAAACTGTGAATAAATTTTTGTGTAGAAATGGCAGAAAGTACACAGAGGCAAGAGGTAACAGGCAGGAGTATGCTCCTAGAGGATGATTGTTAGTCTTTGATGTATTTAGCTTAAACAGTTTTTATTTATTACAGGTATTTAGACAATTTATGCAATGGTTTACATATTGTACATCTGTCAGTAACCTCAAGAAGCTTACAATCTAAGGTCCCTACTTCACACGTATACATACTAGAGCCAATTTACACAGGAAAACATATTAAATTGAATCGATTTTGGAACAATAAAAAAACTGTAAAGAAGTTAAAGGGGTTGTAAAGGGAAAAAAAATTTGCCTAAAATTAATGTCTGCAAGGTAGACAGACAGAATAATGTAATGATTCTGTTAAAAAAAACGAGTAAATACCTATTAAATTCCTTCATCTATATCACCTCCGGCATTCTAGTTTCTGTTCTCTCATTCACTTCCTGGTTTGCATCGCTCGTTCATGTAAGAACTACATTTCCCAGTATGAATTGCGGCACACCCAGTAATTCACACCTCCTTGAAGTCTCTAACACGTAGAGAGCATCCTGCCGCACAGATGTAGTTCCCAGGAGGGGGTGAGCACGTTACTGACCACTGCAGTAAAGCCTCCCATCACAGTGGTCAGTAAAATCAGACAAGCAGGAAGTGAACAGAACAGAGAAGAAATCAAGCAACTTCTGAGCAAAAATGAACAATGAGGAAGTGAAAGGAAAGGAAGTGAAAAGAGGAATGTCTGCAGGTAAAGGATGCTTATTATGAAAAATGTTTTTTTCCTTTACAACCCCTTTAAAGCGGAGTTCCACCCAAAACTGGAACTTACGCTTTTTGTAATCCCCCCACTCTGGTGTCACATTTGGCACCTTTCAGGGGGGAGGAGGGAGCAGATACCTGTGTAAAACAGGTATTTGCTCCCACTTCCTGGCATAGATCACCGCAATGGCACACAGGTCCCAGAAGACAGCAAGGACCAGTGGGGACTGCAAGGCTTCACTTCCTGATTCCCTTACCGAATATGGAGGCGGCAGCACCCGAGAGCCGAGGGAGAGATCAGCTTCGGGTGCCGACATCGCGGGCGCCCAGGACAGGTAAGTGTCCATATATTAAAAGTCAGCAGCTGCAGTATTTGTAGCTGCTGACTTTTAACCAGCATATTGCTGCCCAAAGACCCAAGAGTACTTTTTGCGATTCGGGACTGCGTCGCTTTAACAGACAATTGCGCGGTCGTGCGACGTGGCTCCCAAACAAAATTGGCGTCCTTTTTTTCCCACAAATAGAGCTTTCTTTTGGTGGTATTTGATCACCTCTGCGGTTTTTAGTTTTTGCGCTATAAACAAAAATAGAGCAACAATTTTGAAAAAAATGAATATTTTTTACATTTTGCTGTAATAAATATCCCCCAAAAATATATAAAAAAACATTTTTTTTCCTCAGTTTAGGCCGATACGTTTTCTTCTACATATTTTTCGTAAAAAAAAAATCGCAATAAGCGTTTATTGATTGGTTTGCGCAAAAGTTATAGCGTTTACAAAATAGGGGGTATTTTTATGTCATTTTTATTATATTTTTTTACTAGTAATGGCGGCGATTAGCGATTTTTTTTTTCGGTACTGCGACATTATGGCGGACACTTCGGACACTTTTGACACATTTTTGGGACCATTGGCATTTTTATAGCGATCAGTGCTATAAAAATGCATTGGATTACTATAAAAATGCCACTGGCAGTGAAGGGGTTAACACTAGGGGGCGGGGAAGGGGTTAAGTATGTCCCTGGGTGTGTTCTTACTGTGGGGGGGTGGCCTCACTAGGGGAAACACTGATCCTCTGTTCATACATTGTATGAACAGAAGATCAGCATTTCCCCTGCTGACAGGACCGGGAGCTGTGTGTTTACACACACAGCTCCCGGTCCCCGCTCTGTACCGAGCGATCGCGTGTGCCCGGCGGCGATCGCGCCCGCCGGGCACACGCACGGGAGTCGTGGGCGAGCGGGGGGCGCGCGCGCGCCCCCTAGTGGCGGCTGGAATTGAGGACGTCATATTACGTGCTCTCGCCCAGCAGAGCCACCTTGTGGACGTATAACTGCGGTGCGCGGTCGGCAAGTGGTTAATATTATTTTTTTCGGTGGAACTCCACTTTAAAATATTTCTTATAAAAATATATAAATCTTGCGAGCTACAGTCTAGACTCTAGAGCAACCTGAGACTGCAATCAGCGTCAGGTGTAAAGCAACCTGAGGTTACAACCTAGCGTCAGGTGTGGCATAACAATTCCTGTGAAACAAAGTGCAAATTCACAGCTGCCAAGCATTGATCACAATCCCATAATCTGTGAAAACATATAGAAAAAACACAAAAATGCAGCGCTGTGTGATACTGAACCTTACAAATGCAAACATAGTGCCATAAATAATGAAAATCAATATTGCTAAAAAAATATAACTATGAACATAAAAAAAAAAAAAAAAAATTTGTGTAGCAAGCAAGTTCACAGTGAAATACATTTTGTAATATTCCTTAGGGCCCTTTCACACGCACGGACAAACGGTCAGTTTATTACAAGTCCGTTTACGGACTTGTAAATTATCCCTATGGGATTGCAGACGTTAGCAGATGATGCATCCGCTAACGTCCGCAACCATCCGCGTCTGCAAAGATCCGCTTTTGCGGACGGAAGATTTTTCTTCCGTCCGGCGGAACGGAACGGATGAATACAGACACGCGGTCCGTATTCATCCGATTCCCCATAGGGGAGAGCAGAGAAGAGACAGGGTGGTCTCTGCACTGTGTGCGGGGACCGCCCTGTCTGCCGACAGCTCAGCGGGGATTAACGGAGCAATCCCCGCTGAGCCAAACGGGCTAACGGAGCGGATCAATACGGATCCGCTCCGTGTGAAAGAGCCCTAAATATCAAGTGTCCAAAAAAAATTCTTCCAATTTTCATCAATCCACAGAGACAAAAGTGCAAATTGGGGTATTATACGTATTACTGTCCAAAAAGTGAATCTAGTGATAATATTCCTGATCAGAGGAGGGTGACTTCACATGGAAGTCGTTTGGAGAGGAATCCTATGCTTAAAGGGTTAGTAAAGGAAAATTATTTTTTCCTTTAAAATAACAAACAGTTCGTTTTGCACAGAGTGGCCCCCGATCCACGTCTTCTGGGGTCCCTCAGCGGCTGTTCCTGGTCCTCCCCGCAAGTACTGACCACAGTCATGCGAGAGAGCTTCCATGGTGGTGAGTAATTGCGGGCGCGCTCCTGTGATACTGCGAGCGGCCATAGCCATCGGCCCCGCCCCCGGCGCACCGCGTCACTGGATGTGATTGAGAGCAGCTGCTCTCAATCCATCCGCTCTAGTCAATCAGCGGCGAAGAGGATCTCGGGACCGAGCACGGGACTTTCGAGGGGTCAGGTAAGTATAATGGGGGCTCGGGGGGGGGGGGGGGGGCGGCAGCATCAGACGTTTTTTCACCTTAATGCATAGATTGCATTAAGGTGAATTTTTATTTTTATTTTACAACTCCTTTAAATGCTTTTATAGTTTGGTATGCTGGAAGCACCTAAAATGTGTGAGTACCCTGATGTTATGTTTTCTAAATAAATGTTTAAACTAGCGATAATGCACTATCCAGCCTCTTTCTTGTCTTAAACTTGAGGACAAATTCTCTGGAGTTTCCTGTGGGATCCTGCTGAGCCAGTTTCACTAATGCCGCGTACACACCATCACTTTATGTGATGGAAAAAAACGACATTTTTAAAAACGTCAATTTAAATGACCGTGTGTGGGGGAAACATCATTTTATGTCTTGTGAAAAACGACAAAAAAAAATTTAAGCATGCTTCAATTTTTTGTGTAGTTTTTCAAAACGTCGTTTTTTGTTTTACAAAAATTGACCGTGTGTAGCAAAAAACGACGTTTAAAACAATGTTTTTAAACCCGCGCATGCCCAGAAGCTAGTTATGAAGCTAGCTTCAATGGAAAAAAGTGGTAAACGTAACCTCGCTTTGCTAGAGCATTGTGAAAAAATGATGGTGTGTAGGCAACATCGTTTTTGAAAATTGAAGTTTCAAAAACGTCGTTTTTTACTTCACAGAAAAGGACGTTTTTTTCCATCACATAAAGTGATGGTGTGTACGCGGCATTAGAGCCCAGGAGTGGTTCAACTACTTATGTGGACCAAGTTTGTGTGTGGTCACACTGTTGGAGGTGAGCGCATCTACATATGGGGGGGGGGTTTGAGCACGTCACGTGTGTGTGAAGTCACCCTCTCCTGATCAGGAATATCATCACTAGAGTCACTTTTTGGACAGTAATACGTATAATATCTCAATTTGCACTTTTGTCTCTGTGGATTGATGAAAATTGTGAGAGAAAAAAAAATTGTTTTGGACACTTGATATTAAGGGATAATACTACATTTCTTTCACTGTGCGCTTGCTTGTTAATTTTTTTTTTTTTCATAGTTACATTTTTTAGCAATATTGATTTTCATTGTTTATGGCACTATCTATGCATTTGTAAGGTTCAGTATCACACAGCTGTTTTTTGTAAAATATTTCTTAAAACAACGGTTCAGGAAATCAAGGGTGCCGGCAATGCACAAAGCAATTGATAGAAGAAAAAAGGATGGACAGCCGCACTCCAAAAAACCATAAGGTTGTCTTTAATATAAAAATGGAAAAAATGCACTACAAAACAAGCAGAGAATGGTAATAACAGCCTACGCTTTTCACACTCCAAATCATGGCTAGCATAAAAAAGAACACACTTCAAATATATATGATTCTAACCCGGAACATGTGATTGACACTGACCATCCGCAAGTGAGACCCAATTAGTGAAGGGAACTCCCAATGCCGATCGGAAAGTGTCTTCACATGTGTGCATAAAGATACCTAAATGCAAAATTAAACTCACATTCAAAAAACACACATAGGTGTCCGTTTAATAAACTGTGAAGTTTTTTCTCCGTTCAGTTCACAGCAGTTCACGGCAGTTCTCATGAGGAGAATTATCTCCTCTGCAGCCGGTTTAATAAACTGAGAACTTCAGTTCTCAGATGGTGAACAGAGGTGAAGTTTTTTCTCTGAAAACAGCCGAGATCTGTGTAAAACTGGGTGGACTGCCTGTAATCTCGTGAGATATTGTGAGATTATGGTGCAGCCGAATTCAAACAGTGAAACTAACGTTTAAAAGAACATGTAATTAATGTTTTCAGACATGTGATAACATATATATATATATATATATATATATATATATATATATATATATATAAAAAATTACATATATATATAAATACTGTATGTATATGTATGTGTATATATATATATATATATATATATATATATATACACATATATATATACCGTATTTATCAGCCTATTGTGCGCACCCGCGTATAGCGCGCACCCCTACTCTGGACGTGAAATTCCTGAATTTTATTTATTTTTTATTACTTACAGTTTTGGTGTCTTGCCTGGCGTCCATCGGCGGCCTTGTCCGGTCTGGCGTCCGTTTACGACCTTCGTGGTGTCCTCCCCGCTGCTCCTGTGCTGTCTCTGAGCCGATCCCTGCTTCCCGCGCTGTGTTTGAACGCCGCCGCCGTCGCCGACATATACCGAGCGCAGTACACTCGGGCACGCTCGGCTCCTCTCGCATAACCTAGAAGGGAGCCGAGCCTGGCCGACTGTACCCGAGTATACTGCGCTTGGTATATGTCTGCGGCAGCGTTCAAACACAGCGCAGGAAGCAGGGATCGGCGGCAAAGTTCAAACACAGTGCGGGAAGCAAGTATCGGCGTATATCGCGCACCCACAATTTTGCCCTGATTTTAAGGGAAAAAAAGTGCGCGTATACGCCGATAAATACGGTATATATGTGTGTGTGTGTATATATATATATATATATATATATATATATATACACACACACACGTGTTATATAGATACTGTATGTGTATATATATATACAGTATATATATACACACACATATACACACGTATATTGTTGTTAATATTCATTTTTAACCCACTGGTGTTGAAATTAGGAAGAAATAAGCCTTCTTCCTCTTATCACACCAGCTTCTCTCCAAGATTCTCCACCTCTGAGCTGGTGAATCTGGAAGGGAGATATTTCAGTGGAAGAGCTGTGAAATCTTCAGATCACGGTTTATTAAACTGGCCGTTTGTGACAAAACATCCATGTGATGTGATGTGAAGTGAAGAATGTGTTCTCTGCTCCTTATCACAGTTTATTAAACCGGCAATGCTCTGTGATAAGCAGTGATCAGCCGTGATCATCATGATCTCCGCTTATCACAGTTTATTAAACGTACACCATTGATAGATAATTATAAAAGTAAAAAGTGTAAAATCTGTATGTGCAAGTCATTCCCTTTGTTTGAATAGATAGCAACAAGTGAAACATAGTGTATAAAACCTTCACAGTTGTTGAGTCGCATCGCCCATGCGACAATATCAAACTGTGATGGTGAAAAAAGTTTGTTGTTTGTTTGCTCATGAAAGCTTAATCAGAATCTAGCATCTATTACATGTATCAGAAAGTCACCTATCTTTACATACTTGTAGTTGTCTGGATGCAAACAGCCCTAGTTACAAGGGACTGGTTTGACTCTGTGGAGGGATACAGAACCTCCTGGCCGCAGTTTCCGATGCTCTGCTAATAGTTCCGGCTACTGGAGCCCTCTCAGGACTGTTCACTCTGGCAGTTCGATCTAGTGGAGAGGAGCTGTGAGTGTGTGGGCAGGAAGAGGAATGAGTTGCACAGACTGGGCTGTGAGTGTGGGGACAGCAAGACAGAGAGGGGAGGAGAGAAGCTGGCTGCCCATTACCAGGCTACATATGTATGTATTCCCCCATAGTGGGTTGTGGTTGTGTCTAGTGTATTTATGCATGTTTGGGTATATCTGAGTGCATGTATGTATCTAAGTTTGTGTATATATATATATATATATATATATATATATGTGTGTGTGTACATGCATATAACTGAGCAAATGTACAGTATATATCTGAGTGTGTCAACAAGGCCAGGTCTTGGGGCAACAGTGGGTGCAGGGGCGGCACTGCAGCTGACAGGAGAGGACACTTTTATTTCCCCCCTGTCATGTCACGGATTTTGAGAGGAAAGAAAACAGAGGGAAGAGGAGGTGAGATGGTTTTTAATGTAATTTTCGGCAGCAGCACCCACCCACCCCCCCCAATGATCAATGTCATTTTTGGCAGCAACATCCCCCACCAGTTCTCAATGTAATTTTTGGCAGCAGCATCCCCCCTGTTTCCTAGTGTCCTGACAAAAAAGTCCCCCGGCGGATAATGTCCCCCCCTGTACTGCGCAAGCGGGGGCGGCATTGAAGGACCCGGCCTTGGGGCGGCAAAAGGAGGGAATCCGGGCCTGTGTGTATGCATGTATCTGATTGTGTTTATATATGTGTGTATACATGTATATGATTGTATGTATCTGAGTGTGTATATATGTGTGTATACATGTATCTGATTGTGTATATCTGAGTGTGTATATATATATGATTGTATATATCTGAGTGTGTGTATATATATGATTGCATATATCTGAGTGTGTATATATGTGTGTATACATGTATCTAATGACAAGAAAAGGGGCAATTTACCCCCCCCTTTTCTCCATGGGAGAGCGACGGGGGACAGTAATTTTTCTGGGAAAGGGGGGGTAGTGTTGTTTTCCCCCCCCTTTCTCATGTGCAGGGAATGGTTAGTGGCCTTTGGGTGACCTTTCCTGGGCCTGAGAGATTGCCCGGGAAAGGTCAGTGGAAATTTAGTAACTTGTCCCCCAGGTGACCTCTCTCTGAGGGAATTTGGCGGGCCTTTTGAACTTTGTATGACCCTTCCCGGGCTTCTGTTCAGAAAGCCTGGGAAGAGCCAGTTTGAACCAGTCGGAACCTGTGGATTTTAGCCCGATCCTGGGCTATTTAAAGCGGGTTCCGTCCAGCCCAGGCTCATTCGCCTCAGAAGACTTGAAGCTGTGGTGTTCTTCTTTGAGCAAACAGCGTCTTCTGAGCCCAGAAGAATCAGCCTGCTTCGCCAGCTGATCGAGAGAGCTGGAGAGGACGGCGGAGAGGACTGGATCCGCCGGTGTTTGGACCTACCTTCGGGTCAAGAGGCTCTGATGGGAGCCGCATCGGTCAGCGGAGGTTCCAGTTCGTCCGTCGCCGTCCCGGAGCGTCATTCGCTGGAGGTCCTGGAGCCCGCCGTGAGCCAAGAGGAAGCCATGCCGAGGATGGAGGTCGAGGTTCCGGTCCGGCGGCAAAGAAGAAGCGGCACCCCCGTTCGGGCTCCGGAGGCGGCCAAAAGAATGCGCACTCCGCGCAGGGTATACTCCCCCTCTCCTCCCCGTGCAGCCAATGCTCAGAGAGCGGGTCCTTCTGAGGACCTTAACACAAATTCCGGAGGCAGGGCCAGGGGCGGAGCTAGAGGCAGAGCCGAGGGGGGGGGGCCGCGGGAAATTCAAATTTTTTCCCCTGCAGGAATTCTGGATCTCCGGGAGGCGGCTCGACAACGGGAGGAAGAGGCTCCAGAGGGAGAAGAGCTGGCAGATGGGCTTCCCCTCAGCCATCGCCAGCGCCGCAGATGTCACCGCAGAGGACGTCGGGGGCTGCCTCCAGATCTATGGCAGCTCCTGCTACTGAAGTTGGAACAGCACAGAATGTCCTAGTGCCTGCTGCTACCCTGGGTCCTTCTGTTCTGATAGACCAGGTAGGAACGAACCTGCTAACACTTTGCTGTGTAATATTGCTGATTTGTTGTCACAGGTTGCTAGGGAACTGAATGTGAATCCTCAGGCGTTGCATGGTGACACTATAGCTAATGAGCCTTCTGCTATTAGCGTATGGTCGCCATCTAGTGGTGTATTACCTAACTGTCAAAATTTACAAACTAATGTTAATCCTGATTCCCTTTCAGCTAGATCCCAAAATTTACCTGAAACCTGTTTAAAGGAGTCTATGTCATGTGAAATCTCTCTGCTAGGTTTCCATTTATCTAGTACAATAAAGGAAAGGATATGGCGGGGGGAATTCATAGACATATTATCTTTACTTCCATCTTCAAAAGATTTTGTAGCTAAGTCAGATAAAAAAGATGAAGAAAAAAGAAGAAGGCCTGTGCAAAAAAAATTTAACAATTTGTTACAGGCTTTCTGCATTTTCTCGGGGACTTTATGTGAAAAATTCCCTGAAAAAAGCGCTGAATTATTTCAACATTTAGACATAATTCTTGAAGCTTATAAAAATTTTGGTGGTATTTCCTGGTTTAACTACGACGAAGCTTTTCGTCAAAAACTATCAGTACACCCTTCACTAAAATGGGGAGTGAAAGACGTAGGTCTTTGGTTGAACCTTTTTCTTCCCCAAAGACCAGCCTTTAATAAAACAAACACTAGTAATCAAGTCCTCAGCAATTCCGGTTACAAAAAAGGGATTTGTTTTAACTACAATGACAGCCAATGCAGATGGCCTAACTCGTGCAAATATAGGCATGAGTGTGCCTTCTGCGCAGGCGGCCATTCCGTTACCAAATGCTTTAAAAAAATGTCTTCAGCCAATCAGCAGGCCAGTATTTACAAAAGCAGTAACCCCAGTGATTCTACAAAATATGTACCCATGGCTCAGTTGGTACCCAGACCGACTGAAGGCTCAGCTCCTCATTGAAGGTTTTAGAGATGGTTTTATGCTCCCAGTTTTTTCCGGTCAGGGTTGTTCGTTAGTAAATAATCTTAAATCAGTTGATAAATTTCCAGAGATAGTTCTAAAAAAAATAGAGACGGAAGTTATGGAAGGAAGAGTGGAGGGTCCATTTTCTGCCCCTCCTTTCAGAAATTTCAGAGTTTCCCCGTTGGGTATTGTCCCTAAAAAAGACAAAGGCTCAGGAAATCAAGGGTGCCGGCAATGCACAAAGCAATTGATAGTGCCGGCAATGCACAAAGCAATTGATAGAAGAAAAAAGGATGGACAGCCGCACTCCAAAAAAACAGACTGGGCTGTGAGTGTGGGGACAGCAAGACAGAGAGGGGAGGAGAGAAGCTGGCTGCCCATTACCAGGCTACATATGTATGTATTCCCCCATAGTGGGTTGTGGTTGTGTCTAGTGTATTTATGCATGTTTGGGTATATCTGAGTGCATGTATGTATCTAAGTTTGTATATATATATATATATATATATATATATATATGTGTGTGTGTACATGCATATAACTGAGCAAATGTACAGTATATATCTGAGTGTGTCAACAAGGCCAGGTCTTGGGGCAACAGTGGGTGCAGGGGCGGCACTGCAGCTGACAGGAGAGGACACTTTTATTTCCCCCCCTGTCATGTCACGGATTTTGAGAGGAAAGAAAACAGAGGGAAGAGGAGGTGAGATGGTTTTCAATGTAATTTTCGGCAGCAGCACCCACCCACCCCCCCCAATGATCAATGTCATTTTTGGCAGCAACATCCCCCACCAGTTCTCAATGTAATTTTTGGCAGCAGCATCCCCCCTGTTTCCTAGTGTCCTGCCGAAAAAGTCCCTCGGCGGATAATGTCCCCCCCTGTACTGCGCAAGCGGGGGCGGCATTGAAGGACCCGGCCTTGGGGCGGCAAAAGGAGGGAATCCGGGCCTGTGTGTATGCATGTATCTGATTGTGTTTATATATGTGTGTATACATGTATATGATTGTATGTATCTGAGTGTGTATATATGTGTGTATACATGTATCTGATTGTGTATCTCCTGAGTGTGGTCTATATATATATATATGATTATATATATATATATATATGATTGTATATATCTTAGAGTGTATATATGTGTGTATACATGTAACTGATTGCATATATCTGAGTGTGGTGTATATATATGATTGTATATATCTGAGTGTGTGTATATTATGATTGCATATATCTGAGTGTGTATATATGTGTGTATACATGTATCTAATGACAAGAAAGGGGCAATTTACACCCCCTTTTTCCTCATGGCGAGCGACGGGGTGACATTAATTTTTCTGGGAAAGGGGGGGGTAGTGTTGTTTTTCCCCCCCTTTCTCATGTGCAGGGAATGGATAGTGGCCTTTGGGTGACCTTTTCCTGGGCCTGAGAGATTGCCCGGGAAAGGTCAGTGGAAATTTAGTAACTTGTCCCCCATGTGACCTCTCTCTGAGGGAATTTGGCGGGCCTTTTGAACTTTGTATGACCCTTCCCGGGCTTCTGTTCAGAAAGCCTGGATGAGCCAGTTTGAAAACCAGGTCGAACCTGCGGATTTTAGCCCGATCTGGGTCTATTTAAAGCGGGTTCCGTCCAGCCCAGGCTCATTCGCCTCAGAAGACTTGGAGCTGTGGTGTTCTTCTTTGAGCAAACAGTGTCTTCTGAGCCCAGAAGAATCAGCCTGCTTCGCCGGCTGATCGAGAGAGCGGGAGAGGACGGCGGAGAGGACTGGATCCGCCGGTGTTTGGACCTACCTTCGGGTCAAGAGGCTCTGAAGGGGAGCCGCATCGATCAGCAGAGGTTCCAGTTCGTCCGTCGCCGTCCCGGAGCGTCGTTCGCTGGAGGTCCTGGAGCCCGCCGTGAGCCAAGAAGGAAGCCATCCCTGAGGATGGAGGTCGAGGTTCCGGTCCGGCGGCAAAGAAGAAGCGGCACCCCCCGTTCGGGCTCCGGAGGCGGCCAAAAGAATGCGCACTTCCGCGCAGGGAATACTCCCCCTCTCCTCCCCGTGCAGCCAATGCTCAGAGAGCGGGTCCTTCTGAGGACTTAACACAAATTCCGGAGGCAGGGCCAGGGGCGGAGCTAGAGCAGAGCCGAGGAGGGGGGGTCCGCGGTAATTCAAATTTTTTTCCCCTGCAGGAATTCTGGATCTCCGGGAGGCGGCTCGACAACGGGAGGAAGAGGCTCCAGAGGGAGAAGAGCTGGCAGATGGGCTTCCCCTCAGCCATCGCCAGAGCCGCAGATGTCACCGCAGAGGACGTCGGGGCTGCCTCCAGAATCTATGGCAGCTCCTGCTACTGAAGTTGGACAGCACAGAATGTCCTAGTGCCTGCTGCTACCTGGGTCCTTCTGATCTGATAGACCAGGTAGGAACGAACCTGCTAACACTTTGCTGTGTAATATTGCTGATTTGTTGTCCACAGGGTTGCTAGGGAACTGAATGTGAATCCTCAGGGCGTTGCATGGTGACACTATAGCTAACGAGCCTTCTGCTATTAGCGTATGGTCGCCATCTAGTGGTGTATTACCTAACTGTCAAAATTTACAATACTAATGTTAATCCTGATTCCCTTTCAGCTAGATCCCAAAATTTACCTGAAACCTGTTTAAAGGAGGTCTATGTCATGTGAAAATCTCTCCGCTAGGTTTCCATTTATCTGTTACAAATAAAGGAAAGGATATGGCGGGGGGGAATTCATAGACATATTATCTTTTACTTCCATCTTCAAAAGATTTTGTAGCTAAGTCAGATAAAAAAGATGAAGAAAAAAGAAGAAGGCCTGTGCAAAAAAAAATTACAATTTGTTCAGGCTTTCTGCATTTCTCGGGGACTTTATGTGAAAAATTCCCTGAAAAAAGCGCTGAATTATTTCAACATTTAGACATAATTCTGAAGCTTATAAAAATTTTGGGTGGTATTTCCTGGTTTAACTACGACGAAGCTTTTCGTCAAAAACTATCAGATACACCCTTCACTAAAATGGGGAGTGAAAGACGTAGGTCTTTGGTTGAACCTTTTTTCTTCCCCAAAGACCAGCCTTTAATAAAAACAAACACTAGAATCAAGTCCTCAGCAATTCCGGTACAAAAAAGGGATTTGTTTTAACTACAATGAACAGCCAATGCAGATGGCCTAACTCGTGCAAATATAGGCATGAGTGTGCCTTCTGCGCAGGCGGCCATTCCGTTACCAAATGCTTTAAAAAAATGTCTTCAGCCAATCAGCAGGCCAGTATTTACAAAAGCAGTAACCCCAGTGATTCTACAAAATATGTACCCATGGCTCAGTTGGTACCCAGACCGACTGAAGGTCTCAGGCTCCTCATTGAAGGTTTTAGAGATGGTTTTATGCTCCCAGTTTTTTCCCGTCAGGGTTGTTCGTTAGTAAATAATCTTAAATCATTGATACATTCCAGAGGATAGTTCTAAAAAAAATAGAGACGGAAGTTATGGAAGGAAGAGTGGAGGGGGTCCATTTTTTGCCCTCCCTTTCAGAAATTTCAGAGTTTCCCCGTTGGGTATTGTCCCTAAAAAGACAAAGGCTCTTTAGGATGATACATCATTTGTCTTATCCTAAAGGAAATCTCTTAATGATGCATTGATGAGGGGCTATCTTCAGTCTCATATGCTTCATTTGAAGACGCCCTAATAAAGTTAAGAGTTTAGGAAAAGAGGGGCTTTGTTGGCTAAAGCCGACATTAAGTCCTCCTTCCGCCTTCTCCCGTAAAAATCCAATAATGCTTT